>NC_090266.1:796792443-797159943 GCF_040414725.1 Anabrus simplex
TCCCTTCAATTATCATGCTGGTACCATTACAGCCAAAGTTGTTGCCGTTGTTCCAATATGGCATCAAAGAAGTTATAACAACTCATAACTTGAATCACTTCTTTGGTTATCTCTGTTGACCGAGCCTCCTGAGTATATGTAACGTCTCCTTCAAAAAATCGTGACACTTTCCCTCACTACTCATCCCTGGCTTCGGTCTGGTAATGGTGAGATCTCCATCCTTATTTCTGCTTTTGCTTTCCTATGTCCTCACTAACAATACATAATAGCACAAATTGCGCTTGCGATTTCCACAACTGCTTTATTTGTCACACGTGAGCACTATTTTTTCTGCTGCTAATTAGCTGTTTGAAACAAACAGGATTGCGGTTTTGCTCGTGGTTATTACGGTAGCTGAAGAGACCTCACACACATTTTAGTTACTCTGCCACCATCATGTAAGTTGTGTTTAAACAGGAAAGCAACCATCGAAAACATTCGGTCAAATAAATGAAAAAAATTCTAGGCCCAAAACTCACAGACGTACAATACAGACTGAGAACCAAACAGGAAATCAAACAACAGTGAATTTATAAGCTACTGATAGCAATGATACAGACACATAAAAAATGTATGCTGACAGACTCACAAAAAGAACAGTCGAATACAACAAAATTATAAGTTAAAAGGTACTGTGAAATGGCTCAATGATATCGGAAATGAACTTAAGTTCGTAGGAATCACAAAATAAGGCATCCAAAACGGCAAGTTGATCAAGAGAACAAACCAAAGGATATAACTGGAAGAACGTGGAAAAATGAGAGGAAAAAAGCCCACTGCCATAGAAAGAAAGAAGGAAAGAAAGAAAGAAAGAAATAAAGAAAGAAATGTAGCTAGGAAGGAAGGCAAACAAACGTTCCTAAGTACTTTGTGTGGTCCTAAATTGGTTCATTCTCAAATAATGATAATGATACTAATAATAATAATAATAATAATAATAATAATAATAATAATAATAATAATAATAAAGCCAGTAGACCTACTCTACCATTCGAGCTACTTTGCAAGGCAATGCAATATACAAGCAATCCTGCTATGCGATTATAGCACATGGAGAATTAATATAGAGCCGACAAAAAGCAGTAAGCAAGGGCGATGCAAGGCTTTAGCCTACTTGGGGAAGTGTAGAGAATGATATAATAGATGCAGGAGCATTACGGATCGAAGTAGACTTTGTGAAGGCTGTGACCAGCATGTCTCAAGACTCATGTTGTCGTTTTGGAAACAAATACATTAAGTTATACCCAGGTAAGTGCTCCATTTTTACTGTCATAGTAACCATTACAAAGTAACGTAGGATTTCCCAAGGGACTCGGATTATTAAATTTGAAATCAAGCAAATTGCCACAAATGTGCTAAGGTTTCAAACTCACTAAAGAAACAATTACTGTCCGTGGTTTTCCTTTTACCTGCTTACGTGTAACAACAACAATAAGAACGTCACAATTTTCTTGACTTTCCAGGTGATTCTAGAATGAAGCATTCACTTGAACATATCGATTGAGATTTCAAAAGAGGGTAACTTACTTCGTATACATAACAGAGGAGAATGCAGTTAGTACTCCGTTCAAACCGAACTATGATCTTGTGAAGATAATCGCAATAATTAAAGCATTAAACGAAGTATGCAATATTCCTTCCATTAGTCCATTATAATGTACTTCCAAGAGCACCAATATTGTTTTAAACTAAACATCGTTTCAAATTTTGTCGCAAAATGTATTCTTAAAGTGTGTTGGATTGAATAATTCAAGGTATAATTTGTTATGGCTGTACCCAGTCAGGCTCTTAATAATTTAGATCCCCGAAAGCTTTACATGAAATTTTATTTAGCAAAAAATGTCAGCTTACCTATATAAACATGATTGGCAAGCATAATTTGTAGCCATATGAAGTATAAGGAACAATGGAAGTATATGTGTAGGTACTTTAAGAACGAAACAGGTTCCAGGAAGAATATTTCAAGGATCATTAAGGAATAATGGGAGTGAATATGTGAGGACTTACAGAAGGCAGACGTATTCAGTCAGCAGTATGTAACGGTATCTATATATTGGGATAATGTTCAGGTGGAGCAGGTGACTAATGCTGGCAAATTACTGAAATTTACCTACGATAATAGAGACATCTACAAAAAGGTACAAAAGTTTAAAACTAGAAGAGCAGCTGATATGGATAAGATTTCTCGGGATATAATGAAGGCAATGAGTTGGGATAGTGTGCCGTTGCGGAAATATTTATTTTATTACTGTTTGCATGAACGATGGATACCAAATGAATACTGATTTGGGATAGTAGCCCCAGTGTACAAGGGAAGGTTGACCAACATAAAGTGTATAATTACAGGCTAGTCAGCTGACATACAATATACCGAGCTCGATAGCTGCAGTCGATAAAGGGCGGCCAGTATCCAATATTCGGGAGATAGTGGGTTCGGATCCCACTGTAGGTAATTCAGGCCACGGCCGCTTCCTTCCCACTCCTAGCTCTTTCCTGTCACATCGCCGCCATAGAACTGTCTTTGTCGGTTCAATGTAAAGCAACATCTAAAAAAAGAAGAGAAAGGAAAAGAAAAGAAAAGAAAAGAAAAGAAAGACATACAGTATGTTGTTTGTAAGCTCTGGGAAAGAATTGTTTCTGAATATATTAGACACATTTGCGAAATTACTAACTGGTTTGATAGAAGGAAGTTCGGGATTAGGAAAGGTTATTCCAGTGAGGCTCAACTGGTACGATTTCAGCAAAATATAGCAGATGTTTTAAATCAAATCAAATCAAAATTCGCAAATGAGGTGTCTACCTCGGTGGCAAATGGTACACTAGAATACATTATTTTCAATCACTAAATTTTAAATTAACAAGAGAAGAAGAAAATTTTCCTAGAATACAATAATATGCAATTTACGATAACATTTTTCTCTATTAAACACACAGCTCATCATTAATAAATTTATATTGTTTACAAAAGTCTACTTATAATATCCCCTATACTTACAAACATAGTCCCCTCATATACAGTATGTGGAATTACTTCAAATAATACTATACAACTGGTATAAGATTAAAATTTACATTGCATTTATTTATTTATTTATTAACAATTTTGGAACCTAAGTAGCACAACGACCTGCTGTGTCTTAACCAGAGCCCATTTTGCCACCACTTTTCAGAGTTCCTGAAGGGCCTTCACAGCTACCGCAGCGGTCCCATGGCGCCCGAAGTCCCCACTGTACTTCACCCCTACAGGCAGTACCCTACTTCGATTGTCCAAACTCCATAGACCAGAGGATGGAATTAATTTCTTCACACACATTTTTTATTTACAGTAGCCTGCACTCCTCGAATGCCCTCTAACATGTCATTTATTTTCTATGTTGCTATTTATTCTCTTCTTGAATATCTGTACAGATTTTGGAAAAGGATCAAACACTACCCCTGGTAAACTGTTCCACTCCTTCACGCCCTTCCCAATGAATGAAAATTTACCGCAATCGCTTCTGCTAAAATTCCTTCTAATTTTATACTTGTGGTTTAGTTCTGCCGATATAATTATTTTCCAAATGAAGACTCTCACGGATTTCTCCCCATGCTTCTTCTTCCGTATAGGCTCTATATAATCCTATAAGTCTAGTTTTCTCCCTTCTCTTACTTAAAGTTTCCCACCCAAGTTCCTTTAACATTTCTGATACACTACTTTTTCTCCTGAAATCCCCTGTTACAAACCTTGCTGCTTTCCTATGCACACTATCTATTTCTTTTATTAGGTATTCTTGGTGAGGATCCCAAACACAGTTTGCATATTCCAACAATGGACGAACCATACTTAAGAATTTTTTTTCTTTTAATTCTTTGTTGCATCCTTTAAGTACCCTCATTATGCCATGTAACGATCTGTATGCTTTCCCAACAATGTCATCAACATGACCCTTCCAGTGCAATTCCCTTTCAAATTTCACACCTAAGTATTTGCACTTGCCATCTTTTAGGATAACTACCTCATACAAAGTACTAGTTTTAAAGCTCCTGTTTGTAAATGTTATAACAGTTGATTTGCCTCCATTAACCTTCTTATTATTTTCTTCAACCCATTGTTGGATACTCTCAAGGTTCCTTTGTAATTCTGAACAATCCTCAATGTTATTTTATCCCTAGAGTAGGTGTTAGGGCAGTTATATTGGCCGTTTACTTTCTTTTAGATTAAGGACTGTATCGCAATTGACCTATCCAAAGCTTTTGATAGGGTAGATAATACGAAGCAACAGGTTAATTTGAGGGCCATTGGACTAGAGAAAATAGTGATTGAATTGGTGGATACATTTCTAGAAAATTATAGTATTAATAATGTTATTGGATTTACGTCCCACTAACTAATTTAAGGTTTTAGGAAACGCCGAGGTGCCGAAATTTGGTCCTGCGGGTGTTCTTTTAGGTGACGGCAAATCTACCGACATGATTTCGAGAAAATAGAACTCATAAAACTAGAGTAGGTGTTAGGGCAGTTATATTGGCCGTTTACTTTCTTTTAACTACATAAATGTTATCATTAAACAATTCGAATCACAGATAATTTGTGGATTATGTTTTACTGTATACAGTAGCAAATCAGTTACAGCATTGTGAGCAACTACAAAAAACCTCGACAAAATTGGGATAAGGACAGCCGACAATGATATTATGGCAATTGAGCTGAAAATTCAGATTGTAAGATTGGAATTTTGTAAGGTTGTAAGTTGTAAGTTTCAGACGGTTGAGGCGCTGGCCTTCTGACCCCAACTTGGCAGGTTGGATCCTGGCTTAGTCCGGTGGTAATTGAAGGTGTTCAAATACGTAAGCCTCGTGTCGGTAGATTTACTGGCACATAAATGAACTCCTGCGGGACTCAATTCCGGCACATCGGCGTCCCCGAAACCGTGAAATTAGTTACTGGGACGTAAAGCAATTAACATTATTATTGTTTCATCTGGAGGAAAAGGCCACTCAGTTTAAGATACTGTATTGATGGTTTGATAGCACCTCACGGGGATTAAAATAAGTACCTAAGTGTTTATAGAAGTAATGATCTTCACTGGGGTAATCACATTAACGAGGTTGTAAAGAAAGGATACATATCTCTTCACATGGTATTTAGAGTATTTGAGGGTTGTAAAATGATATAGATAGGGCGTATAAGTCACTGGTATGAATCGCAATTATAGTATGGTTATAGTTTGTGGGACGCAAACCTGGCGCCAGGCTGATTAGCTCAGACGGTAGAGTGCTGGCCTTCTGTACCCAACTTGGCAGATTCGATCCTGGCTCAGTCCGCTTGTATTTGAATGTGCTGAAATAAGTCAGCCTCGTATCGGTACTTTAAATATCTCCACACAACCTTATTCGCCTACTAAAGTAGGAAAGTAGGGAAAATTACTATATGAAGGTAAAGTTTGAATTGGAGAAGACAAATTGGGGCAAGTATTCATTTACTAGACTAGGAATAAGAGACTGGATTAATTTATCAAGGGAAATGTTCGATAAATCTCCACGTTCTTTGAAACCATTTGAGGAAAGACTAGGTAAAGAATTGATAGAGGATCTGCCATCTGGTTAAAAGCCCTAAATGCAGATGATTGATTGATTGATTGATTGATTGATTGATTGATTGATTGATTGATTGATTGATTGATTGATTGATTGATTGATTGATTGATTGATTGATTGATTGATTGATTGATTGATTGATGGATTGATTGATTGATTGATTGATTGATTGATTGATTGATTGATTGATTGATTGATTGATTGATTGATTGATTGATTGATTGATTGATTGATTGTGTTACCGTGTTTTAGCGGTAGGTAGAGGTGAAAGAAGGTGCGGGTGTGAACGGGTCTCAAGCTACGAAAGTAAAATTAATTTAAAATTTAACAAGGTTATATTTTCTTTTCAAAATAAGGAGATAACAAGCATGGCAGGTACAAGGTAGCAAGTCAAAAGGGTAGTTACAATATTTACAGTATTTGGGCTTCGCGCCCTGACTTCACAATGCTTGGGCAATCAGCTCAGTTTTACCCCAAACACAAGTTTCAACAGAGGGGCAGAAAACCCCATTCATGCCTAGGAGCCCTTGCTCCAAATTACACTGAAAAGCCTCCACGAGGCATACAACACTCAATTTTCAAAAAGAGCCACTCGCTCTCAACTTTAAGCCTCTCAAAGGCCACACCAAACTCCACCTTCAAGTTGTCCTCCCTGGACATAGACACAGGGGTAAAATACCCAACCTACTGAGGTCTATTAAATGAAAAGGGGGTAATTACATGACCTCCAAAATAACAATTGAGAGGAGGCGATCTGCACTCCTAATACACTTTGTTTTTAAATCCTAATTTGGCTCTCGGCCACTGATGAAAGGGCTAATCCCATACTACGGAGGTGACTTTAGAAAAGAAATTTACATAATGTTAAGGAAGAATAGGTTGAGAAAATAAGTTCACCTCAAAACAATATGAGTGGGAGCTCGAGAGGGTTAAGCACTCTCTATCCCAATACGTAGTTTAAAGATAGAATAGATACCAGATTCTTTACATTTTTAAGGAAGGTTACATAACGGAAAAACTTCGGACCCGCCCCGAGAGTTAAACTGCTGAGCTAGCAAAGAAAGAAGTTATTAATTGGCCATTACCTTGTTGTTGACCGCTGCCGAAGAAAGAGGCGCTTCCCGCCCCCTGCTATGTACTTTACACACTGAAAGATGGAACAGAAGTGGCCCAGAGACCCTAAAATCAGCAGTTTATGTACTCTCGCGGAAGGTTCTAGGCGTTAGGGGAATGAGAACACCCGCCCACAATCACTTTATTGGAGAATAAAGAGAAACCCCTACACAAGATGAAGAAGAAACACATTATTGGTGGAAAATTAAGTTAAGAAATTCGGGATTGGTTGAATACAAAACAAGGAGAAAGAGAGGGGTATACAGCCAACTTAAACAATAACAGAAGGAAATTTAACAAGAAACAAACTTTTGAAATAAAAATTTCTCCAAAGAACAGTTCTTTTTCTTCGCACTAGGGTGCACTATTGTAGTTCTTCAGTAGTGTCCTCTAGAAGAGAAAGTTCACACTTCTTACTTCAAGCAAAACAAAAACGCATCAAAAATGACACAGTTCTAAAACTCCGAAATTTACAGATAGTGACATCTTCTGAGAAAGTTGAAAATTAATACCGTCAATAAAGTTCAGACTTCCTCCAGCAGAGGAGTTTCAACAGGCGCAACTTTTAAATTAGCGGCGTGGAGGTGTACCGCCCGGTACAGATTGATTGATTGATTGATTGATTGATTGATTGATTGATTGATTGATGCCCACTGTATATCATACGCCTCACAGAATATTTACTTTCATTTTGACAATTGTAGGGCGAGATAATTATTTGTTTCAAATTGGTAATATACTGTTGCCGGCTGCCCTCTATGTGATTTTCATTTGTTTACTTCCCCTCTTCCCCTCCCTCTCATAACAGACCTGTTTAAACTTGTTCAACAATTGTCAGCAAAGTTTCCTAAAAAAGATGTAACTATTGTGTTCTCACATTTAGTACTAATTATATAATTTTTGTTCAGAATAATAGCCTATAATGTAAATTATGTCTTCCCTTCAGAATATACTGGTTTTATTAAATATCTAGTGAGCCGTAGTATTTCTTCTAATGGTGTATGATATATCATTCGTGGGCATTTACGACATCATAACTTGCTGTTGCAGTATGTGGGCTTAAATAACTTGCCAGCATGAATAAAGGCGAAAGTAGTGGACCACACAGGAAATGTAAAGTGCAGGTGTAGGCTTCATTTTCTCAGTACCTGTCGCCTCAGTGTACTTCCTGTTGTGTTAAGCATTTATTTTACTTACAAGAAAGTGAAGAGCACACCAGGGCACATCTAATTAGAAAAGCATCAGTAAACGATCTGATCGACGGGGAGTTGCTATGCCTTTCAGGATGAGCAAATAATCTCTCTTTAATAAGATGGAATGAGAGTGCTCGTTATTGTATCAACTAAGATTTGGATACCTGAAGTAGTTTGTTCGGGAACTTGCGCACAGAGTGCGAAGGAGCAGGAGAAACTGAGTACACAATACAATTACTTATGAATATTATAACTCAGGTATGGAATTTGTGGACGTAACGTAAAAATTGAGAGGCCTGTACGGAATGAGGATATACTCCAAGAAGTGATATTGGCTACACTTCAGATTCTATCTCATACCATCTATCTTTTATTTACAAATTCAATTTAGGAAATTCCATGATGATATTCCTCTGCTAGAATTCTCCTGGAGAATTGTGACTGCACTGCTTGTGGGGCCTAAAAGTAGGCCGGAGAAAGCTCTAACACCTAAAGGAAGAAAGCCTACTCAGGCAGATATCAGACATGATTAATTACATCACTTTTTTGCTTGGCAGAGCTCATAATGGCGCTGTGCATATTGTGGAAAGGGTGCCAAATTTCATTTTCGGTGCAATGTTGGCCTCCAACCTGAACTTCGTTTTGCTGCTTAGAGTACCAACATATGTACTTCACAGATGGGTCCACTGACATCTTAACTGACGCTAAATGTATATTAGAGGAGTAGTTTTTAATAATTCACTGGTGTATTACTGTTAGACATTTTTGATATTGTTGATGCCCATGGTATGATATATCATACGGGTCATTATTCCGAAATCACCAAATTAGGAATGTTTTGCCCCTATATCTGACATCACAACTGACCATGTAACTATTTATTAGAATTTCAAATTTTTTGGAACGAAAAAATTTCTCTGGGCATTAATGGGTGAAGTCTAATGAGTATTACTGGAGTTTCATTTAGTAGGTAAGGCAGTCTCTGTGGTGTAGCGGTTAGTGTGATTAGCTGCCCTCCCCCCGGAGGCCCGGATGCGATTCCCTGCTCTGCCACAAAATTTAAAAAGTGGTACGTGGGATGGTACGGGGTCCACTCAGCCTCTGGAGGTCAAATGAGTAGAGGTGGGTTCGATTCCCACCTCAGACATCCAGGAAGTGGTTTTCTGTGATTTCCTACTTCTCCTCCAGACAAATGCCGGGTCGGTACCTAAATTAAGGTCACGGCCGCTTCCCTCCCTCTTCCTTGTCTAACCCTTCCAATCTTCCCATTCCCCCACAAGACCCCAGTTCAGCATAGCAGGTGAGGCCACCTGGGCGAGGTACTGGTCATTCTCCCCAGGTTTTTCCCCAACCTAATGTCTCACGCTCTAGGCGGTATAGGTCGGAAACCTCGCTGATTCCGAGGGATACACCAAACCTAGAGGGTAAACTGATTAGGAAGTAGAAGAATCTCTGACATGAAGGAAAGTCTGGTGAAGCGCCGCTCTAGTGCCAAAAGCGACCTTGGTGTCCAAAGCAGTTATTCGACGATCAGATATCTTTTACATGCGGAGCGGATGTAATGTCTTTCTCTGCCACGAGTCTTTTTCACACGTATTTAGTCAACGGCTCAGCTGTGATATTTAAGTGTGCAAGTGTTAGGTGAAAACCAAAATATGGAGATCTCAGAAAAATGCTACAAGTGAAGTGAAGAACGACGACGTTCTTGAAGACAACAATTTTAGCTGTCCGGCTCCATGTGCTGGCCTTTGGTCACAGGGGTCCCGAGCTCGATTCCCAGCAGGGTTGGGAATGTTATGTATGACGCGGGGGCTGGGTGTATGTGAGGTCTTCTTCATCATTTCATCCTCATCACGACGCGCAGGGCGCCTACGGCGTGAAATGTAAATACCTGTATCGGGCGTGCCAAACATGTTCTTGGACACTGCCGCCACTCAGAACCATTCGCCACGCTTTTTTATTTTTACAATTGTAGCTGTACTAGGAAACAGGGTAAGTATTTAAAAGGATACCAACCGGTTACAGCTTGAAATAGAGCTCTGCATTCGGAAGCCGTTTGGCTGCTCCCACCGATGGCTGTCGTGAGAATTGTTTGCTTGTTTTTCTATTCTCCTCACTAAGGCAAATACCTATTATAGCCCAAGGCTTCTCCCCTCTCATCCTTCACCATACCTCAAATCACTGGTACACATCTCCTGGCCTGAGGGAGGGCTTTAACCTCCTCGAGGCCCGTCGTACGCCACTAAGGTACGCAATGATCGTAATAGTAGTAGTAGTAGTAGTAGTAGTAGTTTAAAAAGGCACACAATATATGAGTAAAAACGTGGCAACGTCGTTCATATTCTAGAGCAGCGGCTTGGTTCGAGAAACCTGCGAGCCGATGGTTAATGTTACCCAAGGAAATGCTGGGAACAAATGTAGCCACAACTATTGCGTCTTTAACGGTACTATTGGGTCCTGAAGTACTTTCTATACTGGTAACCGTTATCTTATACAACTACAGTCATCAAGTTTTCCTGGTCAAGTGACTGAAGTTATTCCCTACGAGTATTACTCTCTCTTAACCGGGCGAGTTGTCCGTACGGTTAGGGGCGCACGGCTGTGAGCTTGCATCCGTTAGATAGTGGGTTCGAATCCTCTGTCTGCAGCTCAGAAGGGAGTTTTCCGTGGTTTCCCATTTTAAACCAGGCAAATGCTGGAGCTGTACCTTCAGTGAGGTCACGGCCGCTTCCTTCCCACTCCTAACCCTTTCCTATCCCACCGTCGCCATAAGACCTAACTGTGTCGGTGTGATGTAAAGAAATTTGTAAATGTCTCTGTTAGTATTCGTGGCTAAAGCTACTAGTGTAGTTCACCAATTCTCAGCAATTTTAATATTTTCCCATCCAAATAACTACTTTTATGATTTTCATTGACACCGAAGTACCGGAGTTTCATCCCGCAAAGTTTCCTTTGGGAGCTAGGGTACTTACCGATATAAGGATGATGTATTTGAGCACCTCCCAATAGCAGTGGACCGAGGCAGGATCGAACCTGCTAACGTAAGTTCAGGAGGCCATCGCTTTAGCCGTCTGAGCCATTGAACCTGGCTAACCCATTCCCAACTAGGCCTGTAGAAAAATGACACGAAGAGCAGCAGATATCAAAGTCCAAATACTAAGAAATGAGGGTAAGAAAGGAGAACTATGGAGAAATTCATGAATATACACTGCATGACAAAAACAAGAAGCAACCAGAACGGGAGGAGAAAACGGAATGAAGTTGAGAGGGCATGTGATGTTATTTCAGTGGTTACGAAATCGTATCAATATTACAAATAACTTGGCCAAACGAGCCCACTAATCCGTACGATGTTGCAACCCCTCTGGCTTGGATGCCTGCACTGATTCGGTTGGGAAGTGTGACATAAAGACGATGTACCCTCTCTTGAGGCAAGCTGACCCACAACTGTTCTTACTGGTCCTAGATATCCTCGAAACTGTTACTTAGACGGAGTTGACGTCCGAGCTGGTCCCAAACATGTTCTGTTAGGGACAGATCTGGGGACGTTTGGTACCTCAACACCACGTACACAGTTCATAGGGACGCGTTGTTCCCGTTTCCTACCATGAAGGTAATCTTCCCCAGAGTAGTCAACCGTTCTCAGGCATGCTCAGTTCGAACCATGAAAATAACGTAAAGTTAAACCCTGGTTTTAATGGGGAACATATATCTAATATGGACAAGACGACGTCAACTAATATCTGTAAATTGTATAAGTCGAGATATGACGTCAGTTTTGAGGAAAACATGTTTTTTGAAGGTAAACAAGAAGTACGAAATGCATAGCAAAAAACATCAAATGTGACAAGAAATACATGCATTAGATCTTTCTCGATGGTTATAGAATTCATCTTGAGGATCAAATATACTACTTCAACTAATCGAGTGTATGCCGACTCACATACTTGACATTTAGCTAGAAATATCCTGAAATTTTGAATTTTAACCCTGTCACCTGCATGCACGCACCACGCTTCTGGCTAGTTTGTTAATCCTTTCCACTTTAGATGAATATTTCCCCTTTCCTGCACTCGTTACATTGCAGTGGTGGTCCCTAAAATTAAAAGAAAAACGTCCTTTTATGCTCTTCGAGGTTAAAATATCTAATCTAACTGCACATATAAAATTACACTGAGTGGTAAAACATCCTACCAGTATATACACATCGATAACAAGTCTCCCCATTGACACATGAACAAGTGTGGATCGGAGCCACACACGATAAAAATCACATAACTTTCAAAATATACACAAATCAAAGAACAAAAATATGCCATATTTTCCATGGAATAGCCAAGAAAGAAAAACGCATGCTGCATTCAGGCAACTCTCACTCACACATCCTTGATGGAAAATATTAGCGAAATAAATTTCAAACTTTGAACAATCACTTCCTATTCAACGTTGGTTCCTGAAATGGATTATATGACACTAGACTAGTCATCTGATGGGCCTTATAACATCAAGCATAGATCAAAGTGGTTCCCTGAAACAAATTACATGCCAAAAAAGTCAAGAAAATGAGCAGAGTTGGCTTTGACCTTCATTATATAACTCAACGCTGTTCTCTGAAGAAGATTACATCATAAAATCCTCAGCACGGTCATATCATAAAAGACAAGTCAAAACTAAGGGTCGCGCTATAAAAGTCTCGTCTACTGCATCAGCCGTAGTGACACTGACAAATACCAAATAAATCAACAAAGTAGGCCGCTATACGGAACTTTCCTTGGCAGAAACACAAGTCATCCTCGCCTACCATACGGCAGAATGACCTAAAAGCGTAGATTCAGTCTCCCAAAATTGCAGCAAATACAAAAAATATCTGGGGTCCAACCCTTAACACACACGATGCTCAAAAGTCTACCCGAGGCAATTTACTGAAACATGAAAATGCAGGCTTTGAAGAATGAGGAACGCGTCCTCCTACTCCTTAACACATAATATATCATATGTCCTACAGCTGCCAAATCCGATACAAATATAAATGACGTCGTCTTACTTACGCTCACAGGAAGAAACAATGCCGTGCTCGTCATATACAAGAGCACTCGCGCTCATTAAGTTAAACATAAAATATGACAACCTCTGCCATAATACCATAACTAGGAAAATTACAACATAGACATGATTCATGTCTGAAAATATTAAAGTTACTGAAATATCTTACACGTTCAACTCGAGAGTATCGCACTAATAATAATAATTGAATAATAATAATAATAATAATAATAATAATAATAATAATAATAATAATAATAATAATAATAATAATAATAATAATAATAATAATAATAATAATAATAATAATAATAATAATGTTTAGAGTCTAATACTCGGAACTTGAAGTACGATACTCCGAACGAAGAAATTGCCAACCAATCACAAATTCACACCAATAATGACAACGGGCTAATGACGCCACAAAGTACACACATATTTATATTCAAATAACCATGAAGATGACGCTAACAAAGGTGGTGGATCAATGCTCCCCCCTACCACACACACATTCTCATCCACTCTTCCCGCAATAAATCGGAAAAACGTGACATCATGTTCTCGCACTCTTTGAAATCCAATTATGTAATGAATCTAGTATTTCGCGACTTTAATTTAAACCCCTATTACATTTACATCTAAGCCTCGAGACGTTCACTGCATCTCGAACGTCACAGAAAAACAAATTACGAAACGTGGATAAAAAAGAAACAGACTTATAAAAAACGACATTAACCACTCATCTACGGACTCACGATATAAGAAAAAGAAATGCAAGATGTGACCTCATGGAATTGGTGCACATGTATATTACAAGTATTTACATTTAAATATACAAGCTTCCTTACACTTTACTGAGGTAGGACGTAGTCCTCCCAACCAACAGTGAAACCTACTGAAATTAAAAAATAAATCCCAATCTAGCCACATTGCTACATTAAAACACGTGCACAATTGCATTATGACAATGCAAATCTAATACTCACCTTTTTGTCGATTTCGCCGCCTAGAAATATTCTTAGCTGGCTCCAATATTATGAGTAACTAAATAAAGTCTGAGCATATCGATCTAGTGTTAGAATAGCTCAATACACGATCAAGAGTTATAACACCTGACTTGTCTAACGCCGCACACTTGGTAAGTAGACACTTCTTCTCGTCAACCCGACTACTTCGAAGACTCCTGCCAAATGGAATAGCTAATCCACGCCCTGATCGCTTTTATTAATTTTTCTCCACAGTCATTGTCGTGTGCTCGTTCAGGGCACATCTCCCGTTTTAACTAGTGTATTGCCAATATAGGAATGATGCTACCTTTTCATTGGTTCAAATCATCGCTTCATCTACACTTACTTTAAACTCATGTTGTAAGACATTCTAACATCGTGTCCGGCTTCCGAAATGTGATTTGTTGGTTTCTCCCTTTATCTCCTGTCACTTACTTGTTCTCAAGCATGCACATGAAGGTCATACGCGCGTCATGTAGCAACCACTCATTCTTAATTTAGCTAGCAGACAATAGACCCTTGGCTAAAAACTTCCCGTCGAAATTGTGAAACATATGCCTTGGTCACTGCAAGTTACCAAGACTTAATAACATAAAATATTCACTGTACTCTCAATAAATGAATGACCAATTAAATGAACACTTCAATAAGGGATCAATATGCCGTGTGTGGACAAGCACTGTCCTGATGGAAAATGGCACCAAGATACTGTCGTATGAGAGGTAACACATGAGGTTCCAGGACGTCCGTGACGTACCGTTGTGCTGTCAGAATTCCCTCAGTCACTACCAGCGTGGCCTGAACTCGTACCCGTATGCTCCCCACACCATAACTCCAGGAGTAACACTGTTGTGCTTCTCCAGAACATTGGACAATGGGACATGCCCATACGTCACCGCCATACTCTCAAATAATGGTTATCCGGGGTAGTGCAGAACCATGATTCATTGCTGAACACGAGACGCCATTCATCAGTAGCCAGTGCTTCCCAGTCGCAGCACCACTCCAAACGCAGGCGTTTGTGTTTGGGTATGGTAATTCCCTACTCCGGCAGATGCTAGCCTCCGACCAGTGGTGAAAAATGACACAGGATGTTGCAAGGAGTCCATCACTTGTTCTTGAGTCGCAGACGCAGATGCGAAGGGGTTATGTTGTGCTTGGTGCAAAATACGGTGATCCTCCTTTTGGAGGTCAGATGTGGTAGTCTGAAAATTTGTTGAAGAATATGCCTGCTCTAACGTTCCCATGCAGTTCAACATCGGGCCACTGTCGTATCCGAATGTTCTACAAGTCTGGATATTGCACGATTCGAACAGCCGGCCAAATGGAAACCCACAGTGCGGCACCTTCCAAACTCTGTTAGGTGCTGATAGACCCTAAAGATGTATCACACAAGTACGTGGCATCTCCAAGTCTTTCGCAGTGATTATTTAACATCTGACACTGTTCACGCGACGCGCTTTATATATACTACCAGGCCTGGTAACAACACTAAACACAAACAACACTAACGCACACTGGTGGCCATTCTACCTGTCACAGAGAATTGCAACTGTACTTATGTATGTTCCCGCTGATGGTGCGTTCATGTACGAAGTTATATTGACATCCGACCACTTCTTCCTGGTGCTTCAAATTTTTTTCAGGCAGTATATACAGCGTGATTCAGTCGCCCCTTCCAATGTAGTTTTATACAACCCGCAATATTTGCCCCGTCCTGTAAACATCTGTCCTGCCGGTATGCTTAGCAACACAACCGGATATCTTGGTACTTACCGACTCACAATGATAAGACAACGTAATGTTATACTCGTATTTACTGGTGTGCCTTCTATATCATATGAATCTGACACGCCGGCGAAGCACTAAATTGATATTGTAGAGCTCAGTAAACAAAATACTTGCTATAAGTTGCCCAGTGTGCCGTACTGAACCGTAGTGTAGGTGATAAAAAGGCGTGGCCGAGCGGGCTTGTATGTCAGGTGGGAGAATCAAGTCCGGGGCGAGGATTAGTAATTTTTTAAATTTTAGTTTAATACGTAACGCACGCAATATAAGTTCAATACCCGCTTTCATGTCAATTGCGTGTGAATGAATGTATTTCTGGCCCTAAAAAGGGACGATTTGTTAGCAGGCCAGACACATACAGACCGTGAATAATAGGAACACAGCTGCCCTGACAATGATCTATCGCAGCAAATGCTCGATGTGATGAACGATTTGAATTATGCACATTCGGGCCCGGTGTCCAGATCGTCTTGCTAGGTGTAATTGCTCTGCAGGCATCCATGGTAGTTGCCGGAGCTGGTCGGACTCTTCCGGTGCTTGAGTGTAAATGACGGTCTTCGAAAGTCCGCACAAGAAGAAGTTTAATGGCGTTAAATCCGGCGATCTATCGGGCCAAGAAACAGGGCTTCCTCGTCCTACCCATTTCCCTGGCAGTACCTCGTCCAGATGGTTACTAACGGTCAAAATAGAATGTGTTGGAGCTCCATGCTGTTGCAATCACATCGTCAAAATATCATGCAAGGTCACATCCTCCAGAAGTAGTGGGAATTCCTGACACAGAAAGTGCAGGTAGCGTGGGCCCGTCCACTGGCCTCAAAGGAATAAGGTCCAATCAGGCCATCCCCCAAGATTCCACACCAAACATTCACTCGCCATCGTACTTGATGGGCCGCCTGTCGCACCCAGTGAGGATTGTCCGGACTCCAATAGTGCACGTTGTGGTGATTGGCGTTCCCATTTTTGTGGAAGCGAGATTTGTCCGAGAAGAAGATATGCGATACGAATGCTGCATCGTTGTTCAGCATGCCTAATAGCCATCCGAATAACTCCATTCGAGCTTCGAAATCCCGCCCATGGAGCTCTAAGTGTAGCTCAAGATGGTATGGGTGAAATTTATATTCATGGAGTATTTGCCAGACGGACGGCTCGCTGGTGATCTCCTGTCGTGCAGTCGCCTTTGTAGTGATGTGTGGAGTATTATGAGCTGCCACCAGAACGGCCCCTTCTGTTTCACCCGATGTAACAGGCTTATCGCGGACTAGTGTAAGGTTGGAAACCACGCCTGTTGTCCTTAGGCGCCTTTCAACACGGCGGAATGTCGTAGCAGACTGTCGAGATATCATTCCTGGTACAGGCATAGTGCCTCGCACGCGTTTTGTATTGCTAGCCCATAAATGAGGATCATGTCAGCGTATTCCTCTGTGGGAAACATGACGAATGACAGCAGACATTACAGTGCATTCAGGTACTAACCACCGGAGTATGCGCAGGGCACAAGATGAATAACAGGGTCATTCCACTTTTCGAATGTGGAAAACGTGAGCCTGCGTTTACGAATTCAAACATCATACCGATGAAAAAGAAATGATCGATGCAGGATTCGAACCGCTGCTGGCACATTCTGTAAATTGCTAGGCGAGTGCGTTACCTACACTCCTGGAAACATGCTGGTAGTACGGCGAGAGTAGAGTGCATACGCCATCAGTTTCAGTGTTTAAGATATTAATTCCTGCACTGTTACCTATTTTTATGCATGGTTCCCGTCTTCGTTACACCCGGTCAAGGAGCACGACAGATTAACGTAATTACATGGTTAAAGGACGTTGTTACATGATTTCAAGGCGTCATGTGTTGCGAACGAATGATATAAAATCCCGCTAGGGTCCAGAATCGTGTGCAAAATTTGCTCATCGCAAATTAGTACCATACAGTCCGCCTGTAACGGAATAGCACCCCTTTAATCATATGCAAGTTAGTTGGGCTGCAGCACACGATATTGGAAGGGGCTGCTGAATCATATTGTATATATCCAAGCATGAGAATAAAAAATGTTGAAGGACCAATAAAAGGAAATATAGGGGAAATATATGGTGGCTGATGGGAGCTCATAAACTACCTATTATCTGTTGTGTAAGAAGGAGTTAAGAATAGCAGAGACAGAGTGAGAATATATGTCCATTACGGGTTAAGTATTTAGAAACAGAAGGGAGAAGTAACATAGAAAATAATATGAATATTATACTATCTTTAAAATCATAAGCATGGAAAATATAAGGACATGGAATCTATCAAAATTATTTATAATTGTAAAACGTTTGTTTGAGGAAAAATGAAAGGTTTGGATGAAGAAATTGTACATGCAACCAAAGTTGCTAATAATTAGGGATTTAACCTTGGCAAGTAACAATCTGAAACCACTGGAATCAGCAAGAGTACGCAGGATTAAAATAATAATGTATGGCTATGCTAATTATACTGTAACACGTAGGAAGGTAGAAGGCAATTAAAACACAAGCTGATAAATTGATTTTTGTCCTTGTTGCAACGTGTTCATCAATATTTTCTACAATCTACAGGACAGTTATGAATAATATGTGAGTCGTGAGAGTGCGCACTTTGAACACGTGCTGTACCGACTCAGTTACTGTAGGTACGTGCTACCGTCGTCACCTTCTTGTTACAATGGCATATCCTGATGTTATATGTCCGTACTTTCAGTACTGTTTGTTTTGCTACATACAGTGGACCTACTGTATTCCAGCGATATTCGGTTTTCATATTTCCGATTATATCTCTGCTGTGAACAACACTGCGTAGCGCTAATATGACAATACTCGATCCATTACCTTCCAACTGTTCGGTTATTGAAAACTTGTTCTGTATAAGTACTAGTTACACAAATCCACTTGGAAATGGAGTATGAGCACACACATGCTGGACTGTTTGTCAACTATGCAAGTTTTCTACTATTATGCTATTGGAAACCAACAGCCTCACTCAGGGAGTAACTGATAATTTCTTCTCCCTATAATATAACTTACTGATATTTTACTCATGTCTTCTTCTCCCTCTAACATAACATAGGGGCCGGGATGGGTGAGTCAGGCGGTTGAGGCACTGGCCTTCTAACCCCTAACATCGCAAGTTTGATACTGGCTCAGCCGGTGTATTTGAAGGTGTTCAAATACGTCAGCCTCGTATCGGTAGATTTACTAGCACGTAAAACAACTTCTGCTGAATCAAATTACGGCACCTCGGCGTCTCCAAAAACCGTAAAAATTAGTTAGTGGGACGTAAAAACCATAACATTATTATATTACAACTTAGGGAGTGAAAATTTGTAACTACGGCAGAAGAAGGAAAAGGACTAATTACTGCCCATCCCATACTGGGTGTACTGAGTAAAAGAAGTGAACTACAGCGGAGGAATCACCAGATTTGACAAGCCTAATGTCGAGGGAATTAGAAGGGATCAAACGTTGATCAAGGGCGATCGATGAGTAATGAGGGCCACTTAACAGGCACACGCTAACTGAACTTTCTACGCCACGATCACCAACTTCTGCTAGAAAATCTGCCACTTGGAGAAATTTTAAGGGGTGTAGTTTCAACAAGTTGAAACTCAACCACATTGGACGCTAGTCGTCCGTAACCATCTGAATAAGCCACGTCCAGGCAAATGGGCAGGATGTGGAAGGCCTATCTCTTGGTTCACCAGGACACCGGATTTAATAGGATACCATTAGACATTTTCCTGTTGGGGCATTTGAAACAAACAGTTTTCACCCAGGAGTCAGCGCCTGCGACAACTCATCGTCGAAATTGCTTGATAATTTCCACCGACTATGCTACAGCGCATTAGAATATCAACTCAGAGACGTGCCCAGTCATGCATAAAACAAGCAGGTAAAAGAATGAAAAGTCGTATGGCTCTTAGTGCAGCTAGTGACGGAGGACAAGTTCGGCTCGCCATATGCAGGTCTTTGGATTTAACGCCCTTTGGCGAGCTGCGCGTCGTGGTGAGGTTTAAATGATTATGAAGATGACACGTACACCCAGCCCCCGTGCCGGCGGAATTAACCAATTATGGTTAAAATTCCCGACCTTGCTGGGAATCGAACTAGGTTACCCTGTGACCGAAGGCCAGCACCCGAACCAGTTAGCGATGGAGCCGTACAACAAGCAGGTGATCACTTCGAACACTTGTTAACCTATCCAACACTTTTTAGTGCAGTACCCCCACTCCCCCACTATCTATCCCGTCTTCATCCAACCTAATGATATATCGGCGCTTCTTAGAGACACAAACACTTTCGCTTACTGAAAGTATGCACAAAAGAGGATCTTTAAAGTACATGAAGATGCAATAGCATCTAAATAAGTCGAAAGTAAAGGAGTATTCCTGCCCAAGACTCCAAAACACCACATCTAAGTCTGGCGCAAACCAGCGTTTGTTTTGCTCTTACCATCCACGCTACACTGTACCATGCCATAAAGCGTGTAGATTACAGGTCATGTGATAGTTTTGACACTGTGAAAATGATCACTTTGTGTTTCGCAGATGTTTCATTTACGTATAAAGTTACCTAGACAGCGCACTCGTGGTTTCTAATAATTAAACCTATTATGGCTTAGCAGATTAATATTAATTTGTAGGCCTTAAATACCAATATATTCCTTTTATTGTGCTTACTGTGGGTACCAGAAGGACAGATTTTTAAGGATGTAGATAAAACGGCGATTTGTAAGAAGCAATATTGGTCGGGGAAGCTGGTGAACTTGGTATTTTTTTAAAATTGTCTGGTTACGTACGAAAATAGTGAAAAATCACAAAATCAAACAATGTTCATGGTTAATAATTATTTTTAAGTGGTATTCCTCCAAATATCGTGGTGGATGCAGTGTGCTGTTAACGAAGTTGCTTTGGTAAACGGCCATCTTAGTCCGATGATTGCGCGGATTTTGTAGAGTTTGTCGTCTTGAGTTTGCGAACTGTAGTCATTTCACTGAAGGAACTAGAGAATTAAAGCACATTAGCCGACACAATATCGGAGAGTGTATGAATGTATCAGTTTACCAGTTTCTAAGTTGCGCTTCTAATGTTTTGCCTATGTCCTCAGTCACTGTACCCTGAGTTATGGTTTTCTCTATGTTCCAAGGACTGCATAAAATTAGAAATCCTAGAAGGGAAAGCGTTAAGCAATGAACTGTTTTCCTATCTATTAACCACAACAAGCAGATCTGCAATCAAATAATAAATGCGAGAAAATTATATTGGAAAAATCTAGCACAGGAATATTTTATGCACGGCAATAAATCGTATGTTTAAGTTGTCATTTAATTCCCCTACAACAAACAGAATAAATATGCAGGCCGAAATCCATGTGAAACAGTAATCACACTCCCACAATATTCCTGAAATGTTTAGTGCAAAGTTAAAGCTGAAAGTTTTTAGTGTTTCTCGCAACGACTTCAGATTTATTACCTTTCGTCTGAATGTTTAGTGCCGTTACGAGACCAACGAAGTCATTTCTGGACTGAGAAAATCAACGTAGTGTTAAAACAGTGCAGCTTCAACGACCTTCTTCCTGGAACTTTAGTCACCATCTTCAGTCATATAAGTCAGGAGGTTCGATCCTGGTCCAGTCCGGTGATACTCGTATTTTTAGGTGCTCAAATACGCCAGCCCCGTGTCGGTAGATTCATCGGAACTTTTAAGAACTCTCACGGAATAAAATTCCGGCACGTTGGCTTCTCCAAGAACCGTAAAAGTGGGGCGTAAAACCAGAAAACGTATTACTATCATATAAGTCAGATATTTTATTATTGTTACACGGGTATAGAACAAGAACATTATGAGCTGAGGTCATATTGCGTAAAACTGAACATTATACATGTAGAAATAAATAACACGCTCCCGTTTAATGGCAGCGAAGTTTTCTTGGAAGTACTACCTTGAATTTCTTCCTTTGTAAAATAGGTGAGCCGAGTAATCACACGTCATTATACTTAAGGTCTTGGAACATAGCAACAATTCCAAATAGAGCAGATCCCCGCTATTATTCGCGCCTCAATAACACATCATACAATGTGCAATTCTATAATTTCCATCACTGAAGATTCACTAGAAAATAGTACTATTAATAGAATTATATTCAGTATAAAGTATTCTTCCTTGCGATTAACTTTGCTGGAAGCCTGTCTATTTTAACTGTATTCATCTTCAAATTTTCAGTCTGTCGAACAGAGGATACAAAAATAAAGAATTTTAGTACATAACTTAAAACGAAATTATTGGTAATAATTACTTTAATAAAGAGTTTCACCTTGTTTTCTCGACACGGCATAAGCCCAAAAGCTCATATCATGTCTACAAGTACGGGCCGTGAAAGCATCAATGCTAATATTGTTATGTAGTAGGGTGACATAAATGTATTTGCTTTTTTTCGAGAAAGTGAAAGTCTAGAAGTTTAATTCAGTTAAGTCGACAGTGAAAACGACGGTTTTCACCTTAACAAAATATTTCAATTACTTGTTGATGCAAATGAGAGTGGAACTGGCGGATAGCAACCAGAACATCAATTTCCTCGAGTTTTATATCGTGGTCTAGGAAAGTGATAGCAGGTACAACTGTGACAAATTTCTCAGAATGGTTCAAACGACAGTGAAACTTATGAATTTATTTTATTGCTAACTTATTATTACTCAAAATGTGTCCACGGCCTGACGGCACGGGAAAGGCAACAATTTCCCAAAATATAACAAACAAGTAGTTTTTTTGGCTGCAGATATCATGGTCATAGTAAAGGCACCGCCACTTTTACATGCACTGTGAGCAACATGGACGTGATTTCTGTTTCAAAAGTCCCAAGTATATTGGCCGGTGTTCAGATTGTGGCCGCCCAGTTATCGAGTCTCCCTCTCATAAAAATAAAATATCTTAAAACAGCTTACTTTCGCAGTAATTCAGTTTAGTCAACATATAATCTAATATATAACCTACCAATTGCCTAGTTCTATAAACAATTCACCCTTATTTGTTTATTTTTTCATGCTATTTGGTCGGGGCGTCGACCTACAGAGATCTTTTGCCCCTACTTTCACCATGTGATATGAACCTGCGCGTAATTGGAATTGAGGAAGTGTAGAGTGTCGAATGTGAGGAAAGTAATGTTAAGAACGACACAAACACCCAGTCCCCAGGCCAGGGTTATTAATCATTTACAATTAAAAACCCATGACCCAGCTGGGAATTCGAACCCGGGGCCGGCGGGTGGCAGGTGGATGCGTCGCTCCTACACCGCGGGGCCGGACGAACAATTCACCCTAATACGTAGAAGTGTAGAGGAATGTTTAGGGTGTACCCTCACTAGAGGACTTACGCGAATATCTCTTATTTGCAACAATAGCTTCTTGAATGGATAGCTTTATCATTCAAAGGAATGTATGTTAACTACAAAAATAATGTTTTGTAGGCTTATGACGGCAAACTCAGATAAATTAAAAACTTAAGAGGACATAAATAGACATAATACCCTGCGTTATTTCTCATTATATTGATTGAAGAAACACAGCCCATTTTTGAATGCTTGTATGAGAAATATTGGAACAGAACGTGTCATACTCTTCTAGTAATAAAAACATTTCACTGTGAAATCAATACAAATCTCGAATGAAAGTAATTAAGTAAGGCTAATACGACACTTGGCACAGTTTATCATTTTTGTAACACATACCATAAATGAGTGAAACTGATACAGTACATAATACAAATAATATTCAAATAATCATTAACAAAAAGAAGCCATGACTATACATGAGGGATAAGAAGAAGGTGAAGGTAAGAAGAAATTATTCCACCTTGAGATCACGGCATAAATTTAATAACAAGCAAGAAATGCTAGGTAATATGGAGCAATAAAATACTGCCAAACCCTATAATTAATTCATTAATTAATTAATTAACTCTAGGCAGTTTGAGCAATTAATTTCACACGTTGACAGTATTGAAAAACTGCAGCTTTAAGTCAATCTAGTCTTGAAACCGATCGCTAACGGCAGCTATCCCACACGTGGTATTTTCCTGGGTATTCTACAGTTTCACTTCACAAATACATTGAAAAACATTTAATTCAGGTATTGGAGTTCCTACCCTGAGCTCTATCAAAACAGTCATAGAAATTCTGAACATTACAGGTCAACAGAAAGATTCACAGTTACACGATATCTCGCTAAGTGTCGCGTATTGTCTCTACTGTATTTGACCTCGCTAATCGAGCCGCACAACACAGCCAGTAAACAAGCCCCTTGGGAAAATATACACAACGCGGAAAACACAGCAAATAACATGGCTATCGACAGGAATGAATTTCCTTCGGTCCTTGGCTACAGTAAGCTCCACACCTGCCTGGGAGTCCATGAATGACGTGCTAGATGCACCAAGGATCCCGTTAATCCTAGATCATAGCCATGCCACAAACAAAGAATCCCTCTCCTCCAGGATGGAAAACGAATTTATGGAAAGCGCAGATAAGCCCGATAGGGACACAATAGATAACGAAATCGCAGAGGAGGTTATGGAAAACGAAGAGTGTATTAGAACAGAGAAACAGAGTAGGGATTCTTCACCCAGAATGCAAAACATAAATAAAACACACAGTACGTCATCCACGACGCCCGACACTCTTCTTTCTCTCATGTACACGTGGGTTTTCTGAGCCCAAAGTGAATGTCCAATGCTTGCTCAGTCCCGTGGAAATGGAGTTGCTCATATATGCCACTCGTGTCAGTAGATTTACCAGCGCGAGAAAGAACTACCAGGAATAAATTTTCCGGCATTTTGACCAGTCCGATAACTATGAAATATGTAACTGTAACTAAACAGCTATAACGGAGTTATTTAATTGGTTCACTATATTTGAAAAACATTGAATGCCATAGCTTCCAGCATTGATATTCCGTAGCGCAAGAAAGTATATTTCTCACAAGTTTATTAAAGATTCAGTTATTTACTGAATTATGTTATTGACCTCGTCACTTACGACTGAATGCCTCATAAAAGACACAAGTTTTTCTACTCCAAAAACATTTCCAACTATTGCTTTACCTGGGATGTTCTTGGAGTTTTAAAATCATGTATGATTGAATTTTCGTTACGTTTCCAGGCCCTTCGAAATAAATTTGTACGGATAGATTGCAATAGCTAAGCACGTAACCTGTCACATCATCTATGAGTTAAATTTGATCGTGATCACATGAAGCTGTTTGTTAAAACCACCTTTTAATTGTAAACGAGCAAAGATTGCATTTTCGAAATTTGATGCTATTCTTCAAATGGGGTGAGTATGGAGAAAATGAACCGGACTAGCTGAAATGCAGATACTTTTTGAAGCGTGTCTGCGCCAGGCCTGTGTAGCAGTGAACCTGCTCTTTAGGCGTGTAAAGAGGTACACCGTTCATTACCTCAATGATACAGAAACAGGCACGCGGCAGGTGAAAATCACTGTTGTTTAGACATAATAGTTTCTATATCTGCATAAGATGGAGTCATAAAGACTTATTAATCAGTTCTATCGTCATTTCTTCGACAAGAAACCGTTTCTATCAGAGTTATAATTGCTGTAACATTGCATTTAATGAAAATACATTTACTTGTATTTACTGTAGGATAGAGAATAAAACTACTGCAATTAATATATTTAAACATATAGAATAATGGGTACTGTAAGTAATTTCATCCCAATAAGAAGCACGAAGAGTATTTTGAAAACGTTGTAGCCGTACAAATGTACAATCTCCCGCTTTTAGGTTAAAAAAGTCCGTAAAATAAATAGTAATATTAAAGTAGTGAAAATCATGTAATTTTTTAATTTCAAATGTAAGAACGTAATATTATAAGAATAATTAGTAGTAGGGAATATTTTTGTTGTTTTTGTTGTTGTTTAAAGGGGCCTAACATATATGTCATCGGCCAGTAAGGAATACTTTTTTTTTCTAGTTGCTTTACGTCGCACCGACACGGATAGGTCTTATGGCGACGATGGGACAGGGAAGGGCTAGGAGCGGGAAAGAAGCGGCCGTGGCCTTAATTGAGTGGCTCAGTGCCATAGTTTCCTAACCCACATTTACTTCATTTTGAGATATTTTAGGTTAAAGTTAGACTACGATTGAAAAATGACAAGTGCGTCTTAAATATTACTTTTTATTGCATTACTTAATACAAATATGGTTTTTTCACATACATAACAATAAAAAAAATTGGCACTAATTATCCCCAACCAAAATAAATCACAAACTTATAGGCAGTTTTGGCGCTGAACTATAACACACTTCACAAACAAAATTGCTGGTTAGGCAACAATGGACTTAGATATAAGGAACTTTTTAATGCTAATTTTCAGCAGGAACTATTGAAATAAGTTCAGTCTTTACCTCTAAAGGAATTTAAATGACAGAAATGAATAATATTTGAATCTGCTCTTGACAATGCATAATCTACGGTAACTCATTATTTTCAATCTTCGTCAACTTCACTTTCTTCTTGTTCTTGTTCTTTAAGTGATCTATAGAAATGGTGTGTTGTGGTGGAATATATTTCATCAGATTCAGTAAATCTTTTAATTTCCCTTTTGATATTTTCCTGCCTTTGGGGTAGAGCTTCAGAGAACTTGGTAACTGGCGGATGGGTCAGCCTCGAACAGATTTCTTTGAGAGATCAACTGTGTGGAATATCCTATCTTCATGGCTGTTGTAGCTATAAAACAGGGTCTTTGGGTACTCTCTCTGTATCTTAAGCCACCGTAGCTTCAACCATTCCACTTTTTCCTTGTGCGTACTTATGGTTCTGAGTTACCTGTAACCAAGTTACATTAACTCTCAACAACAGGTCTCTAGAACATTATCTCCACTGCACTGATAGTTATAAAGAAATTTTACCTGAGGTTTGTGAAATAGAATCACATATAGACGTAACAGATGCAGGCCCATCTTGTCTTCCTGCATCTGAAAATGCATCGGTAGATCAGAGCCAGACTTGCCTAACCAACATAATGTTTATAATGGACTTTCTGAATTTCTTATATTAATATTTTTATAGCCAGAACTTATCCCCTTCAGTTACTCATTATGTTAGAACTAGTACCAAATTTAATACATAACATAATCACCATTAAAGTATCAATCAGTTATGCCAAAGCACAATACAATTTCATTTACTTCAGTCAGAGCTAGAAATGCCTAACCAACTACATGTTTTCCGTATTAATCACAAACCATTCAACTTATTACCTAATATTATCAATATGTATATCTATTCTAAATTACCTGAGGATTTGAAATCAGCATAGTAACGTTCATAACCTTGGTCCTTGCCACTGCCATCGTAGTTATCCTCCAGGAGCATTTCCACAATCCAGCTCTCTTCAGCCATCTTGATGTTGGATAGGCACAGCTGGCACTAAAGGAACTGAAGGTTATGGAAGTTGCCTAACATAATTGCAGGTGGCAGCACCAATCAAGCTACTGGAATGTAGTAGGCAAGTCTGGTCCTGATAGAGGCAACTATTAGGAGTCCATTATAGCACATTAACAGCATTTTTTAAATTTGTGGGTTAGGCACCCATGGCGCTGAGCCACTCAATTAAGGTACAGCCCCAGCATTTGCATAGTGTGAAAAAGGGAAACCACGGAAAACCATTTTCAGAGCTGCCGACAGTGGGGTTCGAACCTACTATCTCCCGAATACTGGATACTAGCCGCACTTAAGCGACTGCAGCTATCGAGCTCGGTGGTAAGGAATACTGTATCTGTGTATCTTTATATTCGTTTAACTTAAATTTGGGGTGAGAGTCTGCACATGCCATGGCAGTAGAGATTGCTGAAGATTGTGCAACATGGAAAATAGTGGCTATATCGGGAAAGACGGCTGAAGTCATTTGAAATTGTTGCAGCAATGTGGCTTGGCTACCAGGTGTGCGGCAGGGAAGTGTAGGCTGAATATTGGAATTGGTCAAAGTGGATGGACTTGAGTGGACGTTCATATCACATCAGCTGTTCGATGGCTTTGTTTTCCAGCGCAGTGCAGAAGGATTGTTACGTGGAGGTATGCCATATAAAATGTGTACTACGAACTATTTGTATCTGAATTGTGGGTAGATGACTCACTGGTAGTTTGTAGACGTTTGTATATTTGGCATTTTTTAAACGGCAAAGACGAGTTGGTCTCATCACCTGATGATCGCTATAGGTGGATTTTATTTGTGTGTGTTTTTTTCTTTATGGATTAAAGGTCATTAGAGGAATGTAGGGTAAATTTTGCTCCTTGATAGAGGAAACAACACCTGGCATGCTACCCAAATTCAGTTTCCGGGGAATATAGTACCAGGTCGATAAGTAGTAAATTGGAGATCTCGTCAGCCTGATGATCGTCGCTTTCAGAGAAATAGTTCATTCAAGCTCTACAGAGTCGATTATTCCTGTAAATCTTCAGCAGGTGGCGCCCAACTTCGTTATTTGTATTTATTCGCGTTAATATTTTATTTTATTACCCAGATTCAATGTTCAAATTTCGCCGTAATATTACAACATGGAAAGAATTGAATTTTTGCTATCATTTACCAGAAAACCAGTGGGAATATAATTAGGAAATGTTTAGATTAATTCTGAATATTGTTTAAATGTTCCAGCAATCGGATTGTCATTTAGCTACTTTGAGCATCTTACACAATGTGAACGAAGTGTAAGGGAAGGCTGCCAATCAAGACAAGAACCAGATAACGGACCTACCCTGGGCAGGACAGTTGCGTTGTAACATTCTGTCGCCAACCTAAACCACAGTTCTTTTGGCAGGAATATTTCTTGCAACAGACTGCGCCTATCGCAATTGATTGTCTGACTGCTAGAACGAAATTCAGAACTTTCTTCCAACAGGATACCATTCGCCAAGCATAACACTCTTTAGGTGAATGTTCCGTAAAGCAACTTCCATCAATTAACTCGCCCTCAACTCACTCTCCATTTTTTTCCTTCACAATTTACTTAACACGGCACCGACACGGATAGGTGTTATGGCAACGATGGGACAGGAAAGGGCTAGTAGGGGGAAGTAATCTACCATGGCCTTAAAAATGGTATAGCTCGAGCATTTTCTTTGTGTGAAAATGGGAAACTACGGAAAACCATCTTCGGAACTGCCGACAGTGGGGTTCAAACCCACTATCTACAGAATGCAAACTGATAGCTACGTGACCCAAACCTCACAGCCACTCGCTCGATCGAAATTGAGTTAAGAGCACGGTGACATTCTTTGGCGGTAGTTATATATTATGTGAAAGTAGTGCTTCAATCACATTTATACAACAAAAGCTGCATCTTTCAAGACTATACAGAAACAATACAAGTAGTACCATCTCCCATTCAGAACGCTTTTGAAACCCTAATTCTTGTTTCGTCCGATAAATAAATGACGCCTGTGACAAATTTGATGGTCCAGAAAGACTTGTGACAAAAGTCTTCTGTAACGAATCGCGTGACAAATGTGCTGTGGCAGAAAGTCATATTTTCGTTACGATCAAAGCATTAGTCATCCTTGAATTAACTTACTTTGTTTTCCCACGACAAGTGAATACCCGGAATTTAAGCAACACATTAGTAGGGTCCAGCTTTGCCATTTCTAGCTTTACTCTAATTACAAATACAGACACTGCAACTGCACTGATTTTTAGTCAGAATAATCACGCATTTTAAACAAACGACTCACATCGACGTTTCAAGCACGATACATAAATTAACAAAAGCATTAGCAGAACCATCACCGCTGTCAACAACGACTACAACTACGGAAATATAAGTATTATCTAAGTGCCATCACTCAATGACTTCATAGCTATCGTAGATGCAACACCCAAAAAATATTTCCCGCTTTTTAGTATAAGCTCCTCAATTACATGTTTTTCAGATTAAATCCCACGTGAAAATGTTCATAAGAGGTAATATCCTCCATTCCAAAAAGCGCAGAACTTTCCAGATCCCATCACCTCATCGTCTTTTATTTACCACAGTCCGCGACGTGGCAATGTTGTTTTCCTTTCAAAATTTCTTGGGTCCCTGCTACCCCAAATGCAACATACCGGAAGAGTCTAGAGGTCATTCATATCTCCGTACTGTTTCCTTCTGTCTTTCGACAACATATATTATTTCTAAATGAATTTAGTGTTTCCCGTTATTGACATTGTGAGACGAAAATAGTCCATGTTGAAAAAGTTCAACCTGAAAGTCCGAAATGTGTGACCTAATAATGTGACGTTGGTTTCAGAACTTGTGGTTTTCTTAATCACTGTTCATTTGTGGTTACTTTAACATCATTATATCGCCAATGTTGACATCGTCGTTCCCGGGACAAAACCTCCTATGCGATTATATTTTTGGAGATATGCTGACCCGCAGCACATACAACATGAAAAGCGAGAACGCCTTGACGATATTCCCATAATATTCAACTTAGATGACAGAACCTTACCGGCAAAAGTTCTAAGCTAAAATATTTCACATAAGAGGTTTTGTACCGGCAACAACTATATTCTTTTTCCTATTATATACAAAAACGTTACGAAGTGTCGCATGGCAATAAATTGAACTGACGAAGTGTCGCGCAATCAAATAGCTGTGACCAATTGTCGCAAGACCGATTTTAACAAATATGTCTTATCATTTATTTTATTTTCAGTGGCATCCTGAGAATGAATGCAACTGGTTGCAGAAACTGAGCGGATGATCGATTGTTTGGATGGTTAGTGAGACGGTGTTCGGAAATCAAGGTATGTTACTATAAATAATTGGCAACGCGAAAGAGAACAAGAAAACACCAAGGATAAGAATTCCACAAGAAAACACAAAATGACACAATACTATATTTTCTCTGACCTTATTCTTAGTGGATAAATGCATGAAAACAAATTGTGGAAGAAGCCAATGAACTAAGGAATGAAGAGGCGAGAACACACCATTACTACGCAGCACTTGAAAATCACGTTGGTCGAGAAAGAAAAATCCCAAATAAAGAGGACCGTATAAGATTATTTTTTAATGAACAGTTAGAAATGTTTTACTGTACGAATTGCCCAAGATAAATTGGTTAACATTTTTTCAATGGTGGGCTGAGTGGCTCAGACGTTTGATGCTCTGGCCTTCTGACCTCAGCTTTGCACGTTCGTTCCTGGATCACTCGGGTTGTATTTGAAAGTGCTAAACTACGTCAGCCTCGTGTCGGTAGATTTACTGACATGTTAAAGAACTCCTGCGGGGAAACTTCCGGCACCTCGGCGTCTCCGAAAGCCATTAAAGTATTCAATGGTACTTAAAACCAATAACCTTATTATCATTTCAATGAAATGCTAGGAAGCTTTTGAAACACCAATTACTAAAGAATAATTAAAGTCGTTTCGGTGAAATGTTGGAAAGCTTTTTAAATATTAATCATTTAAGAATAATAATTAATGTCTCTTCAGTGAAATGCTAGAAGCTTTGTAAGTAGCAATTACTTAAGAATAATCAATTAAAGTCTTTCTTGTCAGTTATTAAAGTGTATAAATAATTGAGCAGGCCAGAACGTCTTTTCAGAGACTTACAAAACTTTTTAAAAGCCGTGACCTTACCATTACACTACGGACTAGACTACTCCGGTGCTACGTTTTCAGCATTCCGTTATATGGCGTTGAGGCATGGACACTAACTGAGACCATGTGCAAGAAGTTACAAGCATTTGAAATATGGACGTACCGAAGGATGCTGAAGATACTTTGGACAGCTAAAATGACCAATATACAGTAGACGTTTTGCACCGTATGAATAAAGAACCACAAATTATCACTAGCATCAAGAGAAGGAAGCTAGAATACTTTGGTCATATGATGCGGAACAGTAAATACCACCTTCTGCAAGTAATACACCAAGGGAAAATTAATGGGAAACGTGATCCGGGGAGAAGTAGGACTTCATGGCTCGACAATTTGGGGCAGTGTTTTGCGGTGACAAAGCTTACTCTGTTCAGAACAGCTATGAAGGAACAAAATATCATGCTACTGATCGCCAACGTTCTATGAGGACATGGCCCATGAGGAAGAAGAAGATGAATAATTCAGTAACCTATAAAATATAATCCTATTTAAGCGATGATCATTACATTTGCAAATTAATGTTAAACAGTAGAGTACAGCAAGGTTCACTAGCCTATCACTGAAAGCTGAACACTGATTTGAAGCTGAGTTCTCAAAATGTAGGCAATTATAGGTTAAATACGGACTGAAGTTACACTTCTAATTAGATTTGACAAAAACCAATAAATAACAAATTCCAGTTCAAATCCAGAGATTTGGTACAAACTCGATGCAGAAATCAACATTCGTGCTACACCAAGGCAAAGCCCCATAACAACACCACAACGAAAAACAAAGCGCATACTCTCAGGTAATTGTTTGGAAATGAAACAAAAAATACCGATAGAGTAAAATTAGCAAAGAGATAGTTAAGTAAAACACGAACCAAAGAAATTAAAAAATGTATTATTTAAAAATAGACTTATCACTTGAATATTAATAGTATGCGCCCCCTAGGTCAAACTTATGAGTTTCACGAGAAAGAAATGAAATACTGACCTCAAGAAAAAACCCGGACCCAAAGGAAAGAAAATCGCACAAGAATTAAAAACAAGAAGAGAACCAATAATATAAGAAAGAGAGAAATAACAACAACAACAACATAAATAATAAAAACAAATGAAGCGACATCAGTTGGGAAAAATATAACTCAAGGACTACACACGAAAGAAGATGCCAACCTACGACTCGCCACAATGACAAGTAACATCGTTACATAGCAGAGCAACTGATGACAGCGAAGGTGAACGTGATACACTCAGAGATAAAAATAAAACAGAATATTTTTACCACTGAAGATATATTAGAAATAAAATATCAGCTTCAAGCCTACATAAGCCTCCTCCTAGGAGACACATTCCTTTTAATCTGAAAATGATTTACCAAGTTTCAGACATTTCCAGCACCAATTCATAAAGTATAAATAATTAAACTGAGAAGAAAGAAGTGATACCAGAGTGAGTTACACACAATAGCGAAAATAAAATTAAAGACAAAGAAAGAGAAAGAATTAAAATCAATGCATGACGAAATTAGCTATAGAAATGCGTTAAAAGCCTATAAAATATTTTCTTTCGATAAGGTAACACAAGTGATCGGAAATTAATAGATTCAAAGGTGAAACAGAAGTCAATTATTACCTGAACGCAAGGATTCATTCAAGAGCAACGGATAGAAATCAACATGAGACTTCAATAGGAATATTAAATAATTAAATTCATAATTCATCTAAGATATCTTAACAGCACAATCACTCAAGAATATATTTTGTTGCCTGTATCCCTGTTGAAGAAGTTCCTAAAGAGAATATAGTGCATATGAAGTCACCTTAATTCATGCTAAATTGGAATTCGAATGTCGGACGAACTTGTAGCGGTCGCGATGACGGAGTTTTATCATTTTATTTCAAATTGATTTTGCGCTGATATTTCATCCTAGACATTTTGAAAAGTCACTCGAATTCCGTAAAGTTCATTTTGAGGATGAAATATTAAGTTTGAGATCACTTACATATTTTCGGATAGTTTGTGCAGTAGTAGATTCGTACCGTATATACGTTAACTGAAATAAGTTAGAACATCACCACATGGTTACTGCGGTAGACATATTAGGCTCACCATGCTTCAATTGGTATCAACAACTAAATCCCAAAGTAATAGGTCCGGTAATATGAGCCAGGATCCACATTCCTAAGCAGCAGAAGCACAAGATTAATAATACTAATGTTATTTTCTTTACGTCCCACTAACTACTTTTTAAGGTCTTCGGAGACACCGAGGTGCCGGAATTTAGTCCCGCAGGAGTTCTTTTTACGTGCCAGTAAATCTACCGACACGGGGCTGTCGTATTTGAGCACCTTCAAATACCGCCGGAAAGCACAAGATTAGCCATCAAACTAGTTAGAGAGATTATTGTGTAGCACACGGCCATACTGGAGGGCACTGCAAACAATATTACCCAGGGTAACCAGTCAGATTCCATTCTCCTTGACACGTGACATTCATATATGTATCCGCTATCAGGACAGTAGTTTAAGCGCATCTTTGAAATATTATTAGGTATTTCAATATCAACAACACGTGATCATTAGAATGCTCACACTAATAAATAGAGTGGACTCTTCTTAATTCGAACTCCAAGGGGAATCGGAAAAGTATCCAATTATTCAAAATTCGAATTAACTAATACTGACTATTTTAACGAAAATATAGTACATTTCTGTATAAATATGTAACATTTTTATAATTTCAATGTAATGAATAATTATTAGAATATTATGTACTTTACCGTACCTTAACTGATGCCATGTTGTCATAAACTGTAGATGAAAGTTTCCACACGAAAAAATACTGTATAAACACTAATAAAACAGCATTTAGAAAATTTACACGCAATTTAGCACATGTAACAATACATTTGTTCCACTGCTCACTTAAAAGTTTTGATTTTTTCTTGGGTTTGATTGGTTTTACATGACAGACAAAATCTTCAATTTCATTTAACCCTGAAGTGGTCACACGGCGTCTGAGAGACACCACACTAGATTATTTCTGTCATTGCAAGGAAACTATCAAGGCAATAATTGGAAATTACATCTATGTTTTAAGTAATTATTCGCAACCAACATAATGAAGCATCAGTACGCCAGTGTTAGTCTAACTCGTGTGGTGGTGAGTTATTTTTACACATATGTCAACGGCGTCTGATAGACGCCACGCGAACTTCACCGCTACCTACCAAGTAAATACCCGCTTTGAAGTATTACATTCAATATTATTTCAGCAATTATTCTTCAGAAAGTCTGAAATTGCATGGTTACTAGCTAAAGGGGAACTATTTCGTATTTTTAGGGCTGAAAATGACTCGAAAAAGGAGAGGATATGATACTGATCGCCTCGAAGACAGAAGGATTGTTCAGAGTTTGCTTGAAGATGATGACCATGATGAAGGCGAAATGTATAGTGATGAGGAGGATGATGTTCTAAAAACCAAAAGGGAAATACGAATATAATAAATGAAGACGTGGTTCGTAGTGATGAAGCAGGAGAAAATGACAGTATTTATATCCTAGGGAAAAATGGACGTAAAGCGAATCCTCCCAGAAGTGTTTAAACACGGTGACAACAAATCGGCACACATTTACCTTGTGTGAAAGGTGTTGCGAAGCTTGTTAAAACACCCAAATAATGCTGAAAAATATTCTTTGATGACACAGTGCTATCTATACTAATATTATAAAGGGGATAAAATTGTTTGTTTGTAACGAATAGACTCAAAAACTACGGAACCGATTTTAAAAATTTCTTCACCTATAGAGGGCTACATTGCGAGTGAGTAACATGGGCTGTATTTTATTTTCAAAACAATTCAAAGTGGGGGGCAGGGGGGAGATATAAAATAATAGGCTAATATAGGCAAAATATCGAATTTGTCGTATAAGGACGAGACAAAGCTCAATTTAATCCTCTTGACGCAAAGAACAAAACTCGGTAAGCCCTGCGGGCCCGAAAACCATGTTTTAAGGCCTTAAAACGAACCGTTACGGAGATATTGGCACCACACTACCCCTGCTCTAGGAATTGGATGAAGAAACGAACGGCAGTAACCATGGCAACGTTAGCTCCAGGATTCTACAGGAGCGAGATTATGCATGTAGGTTAGCGCATAGCTGCCAACCAAAACTGATACACATATGACTTATTATCTGGAAAAAATAAACTGTTGTGTAAGACGCTCATAGCACTCCTTTGGGCGGGAATGGAAAGGGAGTGAAGTATAAAAATAATAGCCCAGGAGATCTCCGTATTACAGCGACCAGTGGTTGCCGACGGGCCTCCGTTTTTACGTACTGGCTTAGGTTTCAGCATTTTGCGGAGTCTGTTACGTATAGTTTTAACTATTTTATATCAAATCATTGTGTAGTAGGATCACTGATGTTTTTAGTGCCGATATTTTGGTCCACTTTTACGATCATTGTAACCATGAAACCTATATACTATACACAATTGTCAAGATGGTGCGCCCATGACTTGAAAAAATTTCTCAACTTTTATACTCAGATTCATTATATGATGTGCGACATGAGTGACAAGCCCTGAGAATTATAATTCTCGATAATTATAGTAGTTTATTTTATGCATCGCGTATTTCCTTTATCATTTGTAATATTTATGAAATGTCGGATCAAACAAATGCATTCAAGAATATTTATATTTTTGGTACTATCTGGCGAAAGTATACTTACACTAAACCTGCAGCTTTGTGAAGGGAGCAGGTATATCTAGGTGGGAATGAAGGAAAAACATGGTAGCAAAAGATCTTAGAGGTCGACGCTAATTAGGAACTAATATTTAGAGGCCCCCATGAAGAAAAGAAGAATAAGATATACTATAATTCCAAACATGACAAAACATTTCTACGTACTTAAGTATATGCACCAGTGATATACATTAAATATCTAATGAAGTCAGTCACACCGATAGTATGAGTAACTAAAGCCAGTTTCTGATAACCCGTACGAAGAACGGGTACTTCTGCTAGCCTACTATATTAGAGTGCACAAACGGGATTACTGAACGGGTTCAAAGGAACTACACTAGGAAAGGGACGGTCGACCTACCGACGTATGTCACATAAAAGGCCCTAACTGGAATACTTACTATGCGTTGCAAGGAAAAATATAATCACACAAATACCGAGGAGATTTGAGCTAGCGCTAAGATGGGTGTAGAGCTATTCCTCTTGTTTATATCAGGGTGCCATTTTAGGTTCCTAGAGAGTATATTCATTGTTTGTTTATTTTATATCAATAAATTAGATTCAGCAATTATATTCATATTTCAATAATAATAATCACATGTTTTATTTATTCTGGCGAAGTTAGGGAGGTACGTACTCCTTTTCTTACAATTTACGAGTCTTAACCTGCAAAACTGTTAGTATTAACTACTGATGACAATAATATGAAAACAATATTAACAATAATAACAGTAATAGTATTAGTAAAAGTAATCACGCGTAAAACAACAAATAATATCATCTATATAATACACATTGTACGAAGAGCACATTACAAATGTATGAATAATGAGTACTAAAACTACTGCTTAAGAGAAAGTTACGAAAATAAAAAGGTATCCACAATAAACTGACATATTGCCTTCAACTGAGAAGTGAAGAGAAGAATTAGTAATAGAAGAAGAAGAATATCTGCGAAAGGAAAAGTGAAACAATGAAGATGTAGGAGGAGGTGCTTCAGGCCAAGACTTTATTATGCATGCACGTTTAGTATTTCGATACACGCATGTTTAAAAGCTGAACTTCTGGACATGATTCTGACGTCCATTGGTAAGCGATTCCATTGTCGGGCTGCGGTAACGGTGAATAATTACGTGAAGATTGTTGTTCAGTGTACAGGAAGGGATAAACACATGGTGCTACATGATCGAGTATTTTTGTTAAGGACTGTGGAGCGGAGTTTGATGCGATAGCGGATATAGGCTGGTTGAGAAGTTTTAAGAATATTATCCAAACAGCTAAGAGTATGAAGTGTGCGTCGTTCTTGCAAGCGAAGCCACCCGAGCTGAGAGACGGTGCGACATGGTCAGTGAAACGAAGTCCACAGATAAGTCTTACACAAGCATTCTGAGCACACTTTACTTCCCTTTCTACTCCTAGGTTGTCATAAACTATATCGCAATAATCAAAACGTTGTAATGCGAGTGATTCAACAAGAATATTCTTTAGTTTAAAAGGGAAAGTGAACTTGAATTTACTGAGGCAGTGTGGCGTTCCCTATATTTTTCTACACACAGATACAGTTTGGGCATGCCAGGACAGATTCTCGTCAAATATTATACTAAGGTTGCCCTACGTTTTGGCTATACTGTATGGTAGTAGCACTAATGGACAACTGCGTTAACGCTATTCGATTGAGTTTGAAAAGTAATTTACGGACACCAATAATTATTGTCTATCGACCTAAAATTAACTAAATCATTATTCCAAACTTGGGATAGCATAATTGCCTCAGAAACGAAATGGCGTCTCTCAGACGACACGCGAATTTATATGACATAGAATTGTGTGCGACAACTGCAGGGTTAAAGCTTGAAACACGTCATCATATATGATTCACCGAGCTCCAAATGATCTTCTTAAAGTCCTACCATTTAGAAAGCTCCAGACGTGGTCGGTATAAGCTCTTCTATGACGTCATGACTGCTCTCTACTTCATCATTGGTTGGATTGGACTTCTTTATCACTTCTTGCAGAATTTCGTTTCCTGTCAGGTCACCACATATTGCAACTTCAGTACTAACAGAAAACTGCAGGCATAAATGACATCTGTTACTTCTTGTCGTCGCTCAGGTTCTAGTTCTTGAACAAGTTATACATTGGTTTATTTATTTTTGAAGAATTCTTTACGGTAACAGGTTTTAGTTTTAGAGTTTGCTCACACTACAAGTTTGAGGGCTTCGGGAAATGATTTCCGGTGGCCAAATGCGTATTCTCGTAGACAAGTGATGGTTAAAGCCATGCCGATCCTACACTCATTGACAGTTGCAGTGTCGTACCGTAAGGAATGGACAGGCTGGGCAATTTGGTTCGAATATCATATTGACATAAAACAACACGCTGACACCATCAATATCTTACTTTAATGTATTAATACAAAAGCCTACACTGACAACTTAATGCTCTTTTAGCTTCTCAAATATTTTTACTGATCTTCACTTCTCAAACTGTCATTAATAGCTGTTTGTTAATCTTTGAAAACCTCAAAAGCACACCTATATATGTAAAATTAACATGTCCTCACTGACTGACTGACTGACTGATTCATTATAGCCGAGCCAAAACTACTGCACAGAAAGGAATGATATTTTGGGAATGCATTTACATTGTATTGTAGGTGTTCACTAAGAGAGGGCTTCTGGATATTCCATCGCTAAGGGAATGAAAAGGGGATTTAATTGTTTAAATGAGTATATCTCAAAAACTTGACACTTTGGAGACGTAGAAATTTGTATTTCGGATCTGCTTTAAAAATAATGAAAACCATGCCTTTTCCTTTTTTAATTATCTAAAGGGGGGTGAAAAGAGGTGAAAAAGGGATTCATTAAAATGTTATGTATAAAAAACTGAAGATATTACAGACATAAAAATTGGTCTTTGGAATCTCCTTCAAAAAGAAAGAAACTCGAACTTTTGTTACGGAAAATCCACTTAAGGAGCGAAAAAGGAGAAAATATGAGTGAATATTTAAAATGAATAAATCTACAGTATAGGCTATCTCTATAACTGAAAAACTCTCTCCAACCATTTCCCATATGGCCTTGAAATTTCACATGATGGCTGTCCTATATGTAATATATTTTTAAATAAGATGTGGTCTTAAGACAATACACCCCTAAGTGCTCTTAACTGGGGGATGTGGGGAGAGTCGTGATTACAAAAATATCAATTTCTCCGAAATCGCTTGAAGTACGAAGTTGGAATTTAACATGGTGTTTTTTCCACAATATCTTAGATTTTAAATAAAAATAGGTCATAAAACAACGCAACCCTAAGGGGTCTTGTCTGGGGTAGATGTCCGATGACAAACATATTTATCTCTCTGAAACCGTTCAACAGACGAGGTTGAAATTTCACATGATTGTTGCTCCTATATATCTTCGATTTTAAATGAGAGGTGGTCTTGAAACAATATATTCCTAAGGAGTTTTGACTGGGGTTTTGGGACTGATGACGAAGAAAGTCTTGCTATGAAGGCCCTTGACATACGAAGTTGAAACTCCACATCATGATTGCTCCCATGGGTATTAAATTTTAAGTAAAAAGTGGTCCTTAACCAACACAACTTTATGGGGTTCTGACTGTGGTATGTGCATTAAATTTTAAGTAAAAAAGTGGTCTTAAACCAACACACCACGAAGGGGTATTGACTGCGAGTGAGTTCTGATAACATAATATCCACTTCTGTGAAACCGTTTGACATACGAGGTAAAAATTTTACGTGATGGTTACTCCTATATGACAAAATGGGTAAAATTAGTTGAATAACTCTTATGATGATATTTATATCTCAAAAACTGAAGATGATACAGGCATGAAAATTGGCATTTGGAATCCCCTTTAAAAATGAAGAAACACGTATTTCTTGTATTTGAAAAATGCAATGAATAGAGGGCAATTAAAATTGGGGTGGCAGTTTAAAGAAATACATCTAGGCCTACATTAAATCTCAGACACTTAAAGTATTACAGACTTGAAAACTGGTACTTGGAATCTTCTGTAAACGTAATGAAACCTAGATAAGATGTTTTCAGAAAATCCTCTTGAGGGAAGCTGAAAAAGAGGGGAATATTTGAAATGAGCATATCTACAGAACATCTCAAAAACTTAACATGCTAAAGATGTGAAAATCGGTATTTTTAATCCTTTAAAAATTAAGATACATGTATTTTCTGTTTTCGGAAGAAACCACATAAAGGGGGGTGTAACGGGGGAAGGGGTAAAAAGGACTGAAAAGTGGGTTGAATTTATTTATTAGGATAGTGATATCTCAAAATCTGAAGATGTTACAGACGTGAAAATCGGTATTTGGAGTCTTCTTTAAAAATAAAGAAATACGTATTTTTTTCCTCGTAAAATCCACTTAAAGGAGGCAAATGAATTGAAAAATGAGTAGAATTATTTTTATGGGTATGCTTATATCTGAAAAACTAAATATGTTGCAGAAGTGAAAACTTGTATTTGGAATCTTCTTTAGAAATAAAGGAACACGGGTTCTTATGTATTCGAAAATTCACTTAAAGGGTGAATGAATTGAAAAATGAGTTTAATTATTTGTATGCGGGTACATATATCCAAGAAATCTGAAGATATTACTGGCGTTAAAACAGGTAAGTGCATATATCGAATCAAACATTTTTGGGGAAAAATCAACGTGGGAGGGAGGGGGAGGAGTTGATTTTTATGAGGATAAATATTTCTCAAAAACTGAAGATGTTACAGTCGTGATAAATGGTATTTAGAACGTCCTTTAAAAATAAAGAAACACGTATTTTTTATTTCGGGAAATTCAGTTATGGGGGGAATGTGAAAGGAAGTGAATAACGTTGAATTATTTTTATGGAGAAACATACATCTCATAAACTGAAGGCTACGGATGTGAAAATTGGTACTTGGAATCCCCTTTAAAAATGAAAAACACGATTTTTTGTTGGGGGGAATGAATTTAATCAGCGGGTGGTGGGATGAGAAATGAACTCTATAATTTTTATGAGGATACTTATATCTAAAAATCTAAAGGTGTTACAGACGTGAAAAGTTGTATTTGCAATCTCCTTTAAAAATAAAGCAAACATCCGTTTTTAAGTGGAAGGGGGTGATGATTAAATTAATGTGCGAGGGTGGGGGCTCCTGAAAAAGGAGTTGAATTCGTTTTATGAGGATACCTACGTCTCAAAAACTGAAGACGTTACAGACATGAATACTTGTATTTGGAATCTTCTTTCAAATTAAAGTAATACTTATTCTTTTGTGTTCGGAAAATCCACTTAAGGGGGGGAGGGCGGGAATATATTGAAAAATTAGTTGATTTATTGTATGAAGATACTTATATCTCAGAAAGTAACGAATTTACAGACGTGAAAATTGGTATTTTGAATCTTTTTTTTATAAAAAGGAATACGGTTCTTTGTTTTCGGAAATCGACTGAAGGTGGTTTGAAAATAAGTAAGGAAGGAGTTCAATTCCATGCATGAGGATACTTATATCTTAAAACCTGAAGCTTTCACAGACGTAGTAGTTGGTATTTAGAATTTCCTTTAAAAATAAACAAACACGTACATTTTGTTTTCGGATAGTCCACTTAAGGGTGGGGAGTGGTGGAAAGAAGTGAAGAAGAATTTGATTTACTTTAATGAGAATAGTTATGTCTCAAAAACTGAAGATGTTGTAATCATACAGACGTGAAAACTGGTATTTGGAACCTTCTTTAAAAACAATGAAACGCGTATATTTTTACTTTCGAAAAATTCATATAATTGGCTGAAATTAATTGAAAAAGCGGGTGAAATTTTAAAAGTAGTACCGATATATCTACAGTATATATGTCAAGAACTTAGCATGTTCGAGACAAGAAATTTGGTATCTGGAAAGGCCTTTAAAAATACAGGAACAGGTGCATTTTTGTTTTCGGAAAAGGCACTTAACGGGGGTGAAAGGAAGTTGAAAATTGAGTTGAATTATTTTTATGAGGATACTTATAACACAAAAATGAAAATGTTACAGACATGGAAATTGGTATTTGGAATTTACTTTAAAAGAAAAAAAGTGTATTTTTCGACTTGAGACAAGACTGTTTTTTCACATGTACAGTTCGGTGTCGCATGGTCGTCTCAGCCCCAAATGGCAATACCTCAATCGTGATTTACAAACAGTTTCTGGGGGTAAATGAAACTATTTTCGGTGAGTTTTTACGCTTTAGGGACTTTCAGAGAATGTCTTAGTACAGTGCCGAGGAACGATTACTTTTATTAAATTACGAAATCGCCGCGAGCAAAGCCGCGGCTAACTGCTAGTACTGTATACATAAATCAACATATCTTGACTGACTGACTGACTGACTGACTGACTGACTGACTGACTGACTGACTGACTGACTGACTGACTGACTGACTGACTGACTGAGTGACTGATTCATTATCGCCGAGCCAAAACTACTGGACAGAAAGGTATGAATTTTGGGAATGCATTTACATTATATTGTAGGTGCTTACTAAGAGAGGATTTTGGGCTATTCCATCTCTAAAGGTGTGAAAAGATGGTTGAATTTTCTAAATGAGTGTACCTATACCTAAAAAAATTGACTCTTGAGAAACGTAGAAATTGGTATTTTGAATCTTCTTTAAAATAAAGAAACGCGTGATTTTCCTTTTTTGAAAACTCCCTTAAGAGGGTTGAAAAGAGGTAAAATTTGTTCAGTTCCTTTTATGAGGTTACTTATATATAAAAAAATTAAGATATCACAGACAAGAAAATTGGTCTTTTGAATCTTTTAAAAATAAAGAAGCACGTATTTTTTGTTTCCGGAAAATCCACTTAAGGGGGGTGAAAAAGTTAAAATAGGAGGGAAATTTTAAAATGAGCAAATATACAGTATACCTCTAAAACAGAAAAAAATTACCGACGTTAAAACTGGTCTTTAGAATCTACTTTTAAAATAAAGAACAATTTTTTTGCTGTGTGAAAATCGACTTAAGGCGTGATGGGTGGAGATGAAAAGAAGTGAGGAGTTGAATTCCTTTTATGAGAATACTTGCATCTCTAAAACTGAAGATGTTACAGATTTGGTATAAATCTCTATAAGGGAGTGTTTCAAAAAATGCCAAACTTTAGTGGATGAAACGGGGGTAAAGTCTTAAAGACCAAAATATTCATTCCTCCAAAACCATTGACCACACAAAGTTGAAATGGCATTCAATTATACCTCCTTTATGAGATCGATGTTAAATATGACGTGTTTAGAAATAAATTCAGCCCTTAATAGTAAAATGGGGGTTAATACCCGAAAAAATTATATTCTTTCTCCGAAACCGTTCGACATTGAGGTAAAAATTTAACATGTCTTAGATTTTCAATAAAATGTAGTCTTAAAGACATAAAGCAATCCTAAGGGTTTTTTAATAGGGGTGGGGGCTGACAACATATATATTCTTTTCTCCCCAACCATTTGCCAGTTGGCCTTGAAATTTCACATGATGATTGTCCTATATGTAACAGATTTTTCCTAAAAAATGGTCTTAGACAATACACCCGTAAGGGGTTTTAACTGGGGATGTGGGGTGAAGCCTGGGGGTGATTTCTGATGACATAATATCCATTTCTATGAAACAATTTGACTTACGAGGTTAAAATTTTACATGATGGTTGCTCTTATATATTTTAGATTTTTAACAAAAAGGCCTTAAAACACTAAGCCTCTAAGTGGTTTTGCCTAGGTTTGACGTACTAATGACGAAATTATTCATCACTCCAAACCGTCTGACGTATGAATTTGACATTTTACACGATCTATGGATGTTTGTAGGTGTCAAATACAGTGTAATAAGAATGTTTCACCTATGAGATTTGGGAGTCTGTAGAAGCTATTGAAGTTGTAAAATTAAGTCTCCACAACAGCCAAGGTACTCGACCGAATTTCCGACACCTTCCCTTTATTGGCAAAGAAAGGTATTTGTAAAACTCATGGGCTTAACTGAAATAATCTTGAACCTATATACAACTGGAGGAACATATTTTTCAAGACTGTATACCATTAATGGTACCTACGTATTGTTGCAAACGCTGAATGTATAATATTTCAAGATTTAAATTTTTCTAAATTATTAATCAATTTCCACGAGGGGTTTCATTGCGATTTTTATCAGATATCGATGCTGCCCTCTATACGCACTAAATTCGATGTCTTAGATTTTAAATAACAAGTAGTGTTTAAACAGTACACCAATAAGGGTTTTTGACTGGGGGATAAGGAATGGTGGCAAAAGTATTCACTTCTATGAAATCGTTTGAATTACGAAGTTAAAATTTCAAATCATGTTCAATAACAGAAAGATTGAGACAAATTTAAATTTAAATGGAGTATAAGATCCGAAGACAGATATATTCAATCCTTCCTCCTTAACCGTTTAACTGCGAGAAAAAAATCCATATAGCGGTATTCAATTTAAATCCTGGGTGTGAATTAGTGAATATTTTGAAACGTCCAATCCTTAAAGTGTTAAATGGAGTTATCACCTCAAACAAAATTATTCATCCCTCCAAATACGTTTGATGTACACATTTGTAATTTTTCGAGCAGGTTCTTCGTTTATGTCCTAGATGTAAAATATAATATAGTTCAAAATACTTCTACCCAAAGGAATTTAGATGGTGGCTGACTCCCAAAAACCACAATATCCATTCTTCTGAAACCTTTTGAAGCACGATCTTAAATTTTTTATGAAGGGTAGTCCTCAATGTCCTAGATGTTGTTTGAAATGTTTAAAACTTTCACTGCGTGAGAAACATTTATTCCTCCATTTCTGTTCAACGAACAATATCTACATTCCATAGGCTGATCGCTTTTACATCTTAGATTTTGAATAAGATAGGGTTCTAGAGCATTACAATTCTTCTGTACAGGATTCAAATATCAGTTAGGTAAGAAAATTAATAATCACTCCCCCGAAAACCGTTTGACGTAGGAACTAAGGGTGTATTATACAGGTTCAGTCGACTGTAGACTCTCCAAAATGTAAAATTTTGAAATATAATTGTTACGGAGTTTTCCGTGGTAGGTAGAGGTGAAAGAAGGTGCGGGTGTGAATAGGTCTCCAGCTACGAAAGCAAAATTAATTTAAAATTTAACAAGGTTATATTTTCTTTTCAAAAACAAAGAAATAACAAGCATGGCAGATACAAAGTAGCAAATCAAAAAGGGTAGTTACAATATTTACAGGAATTGGGCTTCACGCCCTGATTTTACACTGCTTGGGCAATCAGCTCAGTTTTACCCCAAACACGAGTTTTAACAGAGGGGCAGAAAACCCCATTCATACCTAGGAGCCCTTGCTCCAAATTACACAGAAAAGCCTCCACGAGGCATACAACACTCAATTTTCAAAAGAGCCACACGCTCTCAAAATTTAAGCCTCTCCCAGGCCACACCAAACTCCACCTTCATGTTGTCCTCACTGGACATAGACACAGGGGTAAAATACCCAACCTACTGAGGTCTATTAAATAAAAATGGGCAATTACATGACCTCTAAAATAACAATTTGAGAGGAGGCGATCTTGCACTCCTAATACACTTGTTTTTAAAAACCTAATCTGGCTCTAGGCCACTAATGCAAGGGCTAATCCCATACTACCGAGGTGACTTTAGAAAAGAGCAATTTGTTTTACATTAACGAAGAATAGGTTGAGAAAATAAGTTCACCTCAAGACAATGTGAGTGGGAGCTCGAGAGGGTTAGCACTCTCTATCCCAATATGCAGCTTAAAAGAGAATAGAAGAAAAGATCGTTACATTTTAGGAAAAGGTTACATGGAGGAACGCTTCGCACCCGCCCCGAGAGTTAAACTGCTGAGCTAGCAAAGAAAGAATTTATTAATCGGCCATTACCTTATTGATGACCGCTGCCGAGGAAAGAGGCGCTTCCCGCCTCCTGCTATGTACTTTATACACTGAAAGATGGAACAGAAGTGGCCCGGAGACCCTAAAATCAGCAGTTTAAATACTCTCGTAGAAGGTTCTAGGCGTTAGGGGAATGAAAACACCCTCCCGCGATGATTTTATTGGTAGATCAATAAACCCCCTACACAATACTAAGAAGAAACACATAGTTGGTGGAAAATTAATTCAAGAAATTCGGGATAGGCTAGATTTAAAACAAGGGGAAAGAAGGGGTTAATATTGCCAACTTAACCAAAGACTGAAAAAAATTTAGCAAAGAACAAACATTTGAAATAAAAATTTCTCCAAAAAAATAGTTCTTTGACTCCGCACTAGGTTGCACTATTGTTGATCTTCAGTAGTGTCCTCTAGAAGAGAAAGTTCACACTTCTTACTTCAAGCGAAACAAAACCACATCAAAAATGACACAGTTCAAAAACTCAAAATTTTCCACGTGGTGACATCTTCTGAGAAAGTAGAGAATTAATAGCGTAGATAAAGTTCAGACTTCCTCCAGCAGAGGAGTTTCAACTGGCGCACATTTTAAATTAGCGGAGTGGAGGTGTACCGCCCGGTACAATAATTATAAATTTAAAACCGAAACGAAGCACGGGTATCTTGCTAGTATATTCATTTTCCACTATACAACACCTCAATATTCCTCGAGTCGTTAGAGTCTCTTAGATAGTAGATACTTAGCTCGGATGTTGAAGGCTTCTTTCTTTTCTCTTGATCTCCTAGCTGGTGGACTACTCTGGATTCTTCTCTGCTCTTCTCAAGATTCGAACACGGAACTCTTTCTCTGGCCGACGAGAACACTCACGGGCAAACTGTCGCACTTGAAGTCTTACCGTAACATTGCCTTCACGGTAAAATTCCCAAATTAAAGTCCAGTGTACTATACTCAGAATCTCTCAACTGTAACGATACTCAACACACCCGTGGACTGAGACTACAATCCTTTCAGTGTCTCTTTGTGAGCTCTTCACGTACTGTCATAGTGCTCTACCCCTTGAGCTTACTGGCCGTCGTTACGCACAACCAACTCTCCAAGACGCAAGACTGACTCTTACTCCCTTACTAGCTCCCGCGGCATGACTGCTGACTCGTTTCGTTCTCCTCCTCTACGTTACAGAACAATTCCCTTGTCTCACCTAAGGGTGACAAAATTCACTCACATGATTAATTTGCTGAGCTATCACGGGTTCGTTCCAAGCAGACCTTGGTGCAAGTTCCATGTCTCAGTACACACGTATCTAACTTCTAATTTGTTCTGAAAATATGTTCTTTCTTATTCTTCTCACCCTCCTTCTTTCAAGAACTGTGGCTACGTGACCCTAGTCAGTGTATTTCCAAGACCTCTTCCCTGAGTGGAGCCTCTCTAAAATTTTCCAAGCAATAATGATTGTGTTATCTGTTTAGTTAGTAAACATACACATTGCATTAACTGGTCTCATCATTGCGAGCTGTCTCCACTACACTTAAATGAATTTTTGAACCACTCATCAATTATTATTATTATTATTATTATTATTATTATTATTATTATTATTATTATTATTATTATTATTGTACCTGGAGGTACACCTCAACTCCGCTCATTTAAAACAAGCGCCTTAAGGAACGCTATCTCTCTAACAAAACGTGAATCAGCAACGGCATGAAGTTGGGACATTAACCAGAATATGTCACCATTGAATTATGGAGTAAATGTGTTATTGTGTCCGACTCGTTGGCTGAACGGTCAGCTTACTGGCCTTCGGTTCAGAGGGTCCCGGGTTCGATTCCCGGCCGGTTCGGGGATTTTAACCTTAATTGGTTAATTCCAATGGCACGGGGGCTGGGTGTATATGTTGTCTTCATCATCATTTGATCCTCATCACGACGCGCAGGTCGCCTACGGGAGTCAGATAGTAAGACCTGCACCTGGCGAGCCGAACCCGTCCTGGGATATCCCGGCACTAAAAGCCATACGACATTTCATTCTTTGTGTTATTGTGAAGTTGCCTAAACTGACTGGATTTATTTGTTTTGTGTTTGTTTCCTTCAGAAATTTTGAACTTTTCTCCGTAGAGGTCATTACAAAACTGAGATAATGCACTCTGGTGCAAGGTAAAAGAATTAATGATTTAAATGAGTTTTGTGTATTTATGTTTTCTCAACTACATTAACTGTCATTTATTTTGTTATTTCAAGGTTTCAACACTTCTTTCTCATCCCGCCTGTTTTTTAACCTGCCCAATCACTATTTTCTGTAAATATTTTTCAGCCAATCACTGGCTTCTTGTAGGTTTTTAGTTTACCCAATAAAATGAGAGGGTGTGTCCGGATTTAGTCCAGAACACTCTCGAACCGTCCCCTCGGACTGCTGCCTTTTCAGGCTACCTTGTCTTTGATCGCCGAAATTCTGAGAGTGTGCCCGTTAAGACAGGAGGCGGGCCACCTCATTCTTCGCCAGGCAGTTCATCAGCCGAAGTAATGGCCACCAGTCGTATCTCTCGGTAAGTACCTCCGCAGACTCGCACGAGGTGAAGGCTCGAATTTCTAACTATGTAACCTCCTGTTTTCTTAAATGAAATTTTTTCGGCTAATGTAAAATTTCATAAAGTCTTAAACTGTAAATCGGGGATAGGGAGTGCGTTACACTCTCGAGTTCCCCTTCAGCTTACTTTTAGTTGACTACGATTTTGTAACTGTTTCTCTTTTCTGTAAATCGTTTAATTAACCTTCATTCTAGTCACCTCAGTAGCTTCGGATTAGCCTCTGCATCATTGGGTCGAGAGCCCAATTAGAGTTTTATATTTCACTTTCTGGGAGCACAGGTGTACTCCTCCATTCATTTTATGTTCGGGCCAGTAATTTAACCTGTTTTTCTTTTTCACGAAGGTTCAGTAGTTTGGATACTAGTTACCCTTTTGTACTAAACTGTAAAATTGCACGTTGGGCCTCGAGAGGCCAGAAATTTGTAGGGTTTTTGTAAGAACTTGGGAGCGCAGTCTCCTTGGTTAATGTTGGAGAGCATGTAAGCTCTTTTCTGAGATTGTTGTAATATTGAGGGGTGCCTTTGAAAGGCCTTATTTGTAACATTTGGAGTAAGGTGCTCTTGTTTTGGGAGATTTCTCTTTGTCTATTCAAACGCTAATTGGCGATATTTTAAAGTTGGAAATTATGGGCTTGAATCCCAAATCGGTTAAATTCCCTATTCTTTGGTTTTCCAATTCTTGTGTCAAGGTTGTTATTGTACCTGATCTTTCTTTTCTTCACCTAGTGAAGAAGCTTGTTAAGTTTGAAATATGAAAAGAAATATTTTTAAAATTTTAAGTTAATCTTTGACATAGTAGGTAGACCCATTCCACCCAGCACCTTCTTTCTCCTCTTTCTGATCCATTAAACTACGTTAACAATTATTATTATTATTATTATTATTATTATTATTATTATTATTATTATTATTATTATTATTATTATTATTACTTTCACTAAAATCACTGTATCACTTCACTGTAGTCTAGCGTTCAGTTACATTAGCTTTCCTTATTATATATGAGACTGAATACCCTGTAAATTTCTGGGATATTTACCCTGGAGCTTTCGGATTGAATCCCATTCGATCCGTTCACTCCTGTCTTCGGCGTTGTGAGTTACGGCTTCGCGACATTTCTCCGGTCAGGAGAAGAAGGGTTCGCGGTCACCTGCCGCGATCACTTCTCTTACATATTCCTCAATATTTTACGCTCTATCTGTACTCTTTGATCTGCTACTACGGCGTTCTTGCACTTCTTTTCTATCCTGTAATACTAGCATACTGCCTGTGGCATTTACTTCAGGAATACTTGACCGACTAATCGTTAGTCTAGGCCCCTCAAAATGTACAACTAAGTCATCATCTGATGAATTAGCCTTTACTCGATTATCTTTTATTATCTTTTGTTTAAATCATATTTTAGTACAGCAACCAGTAGCGACATACCAATGCTTCTTTTTAAACATGCTAGCAAGGCATGGACAGCAACAATTAGCATTACACATTAGTATCACCACTAGGGCTACAATTACCCAAAATGTTACTTTGTAAACATAAAAGTTTTTATAATATGATTAAAATAAATCTCCTTCTCTTTGTATATAATTAAGGTTTCTACTTCCTCAATCTTCTTGCATGCATACTTGAAGTCGTCTACATGTGGGAGTAGACTGTGTAATGAGATAACTATTCATTCAACTACATCTGGTAGTTTCAACTTACCACCCAAATACACACAACACTCATATTCCAACAAGTCAACTGGAATTACATCTTTTCTATAAGTCATTTTAACATAACCTATGGACCGTATTTTACTTTTTAATCCGTATGCTGTGCATGATTCATAAAATACCAACAAACAAATGATATTTAAGGTCAAATCACTTGTTTCATGGCATACAAAAGTTACACATAAGAGCTATATACAAATATTTATTGACCTCGGTAGATAACCAAGTTAACTTGTCAATGTATGATTCATAAAATACCAACAAAGCAATGCTATTTAAGGTCAAATCACTTGTTTTATGGCATACGAAAGTTACACATAAGAGCTATATACATATATTTATTGACCTCGGTAGATAACCAAGTTAACTTGTCAATGTATGTCACATCTCAGGTATTACATTTGCTCCTCTGTGTAAATCAATTGCTTTAGCGTAGAATCTAATTCTGCTCTACATACCGTACGACTTTCACCTATATGTTGATATCTACTCAGCTGTTCGCTGCTTACATATGAGTACAATTTGTGCTCTGTGTCTGTCAGAACAAACACTTTTTCTAATGAAATGTACACATACACTTATTCATTATCTTTAATTGGTGTGGTGAAAGGAAGCAATTAATACAACTTATACATTCTCTTGTGACTCAAAGGCATCAGAATAACATAAACAATCATGTTCTCATTAATGAATGCTTTAATAGTAGCTACCTAGTATAACAAATAGTCTTGAGACGTTTTCAGCTCAAATGGTAGGGTAATCCCTTGAGAAAATGACTCCTGTGACTTCTAGGAGGTTCTGCCAATCTCAGCGGCGCTCAAAAGTTGCACATTTATTATTCCCATTATTTGAGCATACATTATCACAGATGATATCACATTATATTGATCATAAACTTGTGGTATGAGATATTCTATCTTATTCAAATGCCTACTGATTGCAATCGCAAGGTCCACCTGTGAAAACGTTTGCATTAACTGACTTGTTACATTTACTAGGAACTCCTTTATCCGTTCTAAGTCTTTACTCAATCTTAGTTTATTTGCCGTTGCATCATATAATGTGCTATTCATTGATTGGGGAGTGGACTTTGCTACGATCATATATGTTTTATCCCCAATCTTTAACATTGACACCTGCTCCCTTACCAAATCTGATATTTTAGGTTGATTTTGTTCGGCACCTTTCTGGTCCAGAGTACCGAACAATGATTTCGATACCGCCCCGATAAAATTAAGTAATCCTCTCTTATGTAGCCCATTTTTGTCCTCAGTGAATTCCTTTTTAACACCCTTTAATTCTCTGACCTTTTGAATACGACTCGCTTTCAACTGCTCTTCATGCTGGCATGTCTAAATTCAACTCTTCCTGTAGTTCATAGCACAGCATTTGAGTTTTTCGCATACTGGTTTGCGTAATTCAGCTTGCTAAGAATGACATAAGTCACTAACTACCATTCCATTGAATAAATTTGAATCGCACCCTGATCCTTGAAATAAATACTTAATGTTTTCTCAAATGACAAAATCTGAAAATCCAATGTCCTCTTAACCGATATTCTCTCAAATGCTAATATGACAATTGCAATACAAATTACCTTTAATGTGGAATTTGCCATTGTGATTTCTGGACGCAACGACATGTAAACAAAAGTTTACTATTACAATCTATTCCAGTATGGTATCACCATCTTAATATTCACACACAAGTTTACACATCTCTCAGGGTACAGATACATCAATAGCACTGTGGCATTTCACTTCTGAACCCTCGTATGCATTTCCGCTAGGTAGAAAAGTAGATAATGAGCCCCTGCTCAAACATCCCTGTTGCGATGGTTACATCTGGACCATGGCCTCGCAATCACACGGTCGCTCTGATGGTTACTAAGGGGATACACGCAATGTTCACCGCGAACCGATATATCACGGTCAATTTTTCTTTCCTAGGTTAAAATCTGTACTAACACCTAAATTTGGCTACGTGGTTGGGTGAGGTATTTCAAATCAACCTTACCAGAAACCATCGATATATTCAGTTTCCTTTAGAGTGGAAGCAGCGTAATCCACTGCGGCCGAAATGCGAGTCATGAACTTTTAAAGCTATTATCTACACGTACATCTTCCGTCTATTCTTATGCACATTTGTCATATTTCCCTTATTGTTAACTCTCAAAAGACAATTCACTCCTTCAAACTTTTCAATTACGTATGGACCTGTTTACGGTGGATCTAATTTACGGCCCTCTCAGCGTCTTAACGCTTCATCTCTTAACAATACCTTGTCACCAACCTGAAAATTTATCTCATATTTATCAAACCTCGGCTTTTCATTTTCATTGCTCTGGATTAAAGTTTTCCGTGCAATCGCGTGGTTTTCTTCAACCTTCGAGTTAATTCCTCTATCACATTCTGATACTCATTGCAGGTTGCCACGTGCTTTCTCTGCGAGATTCCTGGCATGTTTGCCTTTTGCTCAAATATTAATTCATAAGGCGTGAACCCTGTATTGCTATGTGTTGAAGTATTATATACAAAGGTAGCTGTTGGCTAGTACTCGTCCCATTCATTTTGATCTTTACATACGTAGAGCAGTTAATGTTCTGTAATTACGCCTTGTGATAGCTCTATACTCCCATTTGATTGTGGCCTAAATGCCGCTGTATGGACCTTTTCAATTCCCAAGGTTTTACATAATCTCTCAAAGGTTTGACTCATGAAACTACTTTCCGTATCTGTCAAGACTACTAGGCATCCTGGATATAATGATCACATGCATCACTAATACTTTCGCCACCGTATCAGCTTGCTGCTTGACCATGGACTAGCTAATTAATATTTTGACAGCTGGTCCTGACAGGTAATTATATACTTGCTTTCTCCCTCTGTGGTTGGCAACATCCACATGATATCTGTTGCCACATTTTCGAACACGGCACTGGAAGTGTATGTGATAACCATGGGTGCACTAACCTCTGTACTTGTAATTTTATTCCTCTGGTATGACGGACAAGAGCCTCTAGATACTTCTTCATATTTGGCCGCGGTATTGCATTTTTAATACGTGCTAACTTTCCTGTGATCCCTTGATGTCCGCCTATAAGTGACGTATAGGCATCACATAGTATACCTAACTTTTCCTCCTCGGTTAAATACTTCCGCTCGTTAGCAGGTGAACCTTCTTCTTCTTCGGACTCATTCTCCTCCTCTATTGCGTCCTCGGATTTCGAATATTTGATTCGCACCTCTTTTCCTGACCTTTTTGCTTTCGCGTCCTCGAGATCATTCCGTTCATCATTAACCCTATCGGTTTCACATGTACTACTGTCTCTTGGGATAGAAATCCCTCTCAACTCACCACCTGCACTGCTCTCTCAGGTACTCTGGGAATCGTACTCATTGCTTCAGCATACTTATTCGTCTTACCCGTCTTGTATACTATCGTAAAATCATACTATTGTAAACTTAACCTGAACTTACTTAATCTCGACGACGATTCTTGGAAATTTAGCACCCATGTCAGTAGCTTGTGGTCCATCACTGCTTTAAAGTGCCATCCGATTACGTACGGTCTAAAATAGTTCACTCTCCAGACAACTGCAAACAATACTTTGTCTGTAACTGAGTAAATTTTCTCCACCTTATTCAGAGTTCCACTCGAAAATGCCACTGCTAAAGGTTTACCTAGTTCTCCCTGTGATAATACGGCTCTCAAAGACTCGCCACTAGCATCTGTGGTTAGGATGAATGGTTTTTCAAAATCTGAGCACTGTAACTTTGGATTTCCTGTCAGGTTCTGTTTCGGCATATCGAAGGCCGCTTCTTGCTTGTACATACGGACGTATTTCTAAAATAACTCATATAGTAGCTTTGCAATCTTACTAAGCTATTGTTTCAACCTTCTATATTACACATCCAATCACAAAAATTCCTTTAATTGTTTCGTGGCTGTAGGAGTCGGAAAATTTCTCAACGCCTCAACCTTCCTTTCGTCTGCTTACGCCACATTTTCGGTAATCACGTGGCCTGAGAATGCCACCTATGCTCGGAATAATTCACACTTATCTGGCTGTAATTTTAGCCTACGTTCCCTGAGTCCCTGGAACATATCCCGTAATTTCTGATTGTGGACTTCGTTTGAGATTCTAAAGCCAATGATGTCATACGGGTAAACCAAACGTTTTACGCAATTTAGGCCTGGCAACGCTGTCGTCGTAAGACTCATAAACGTGTTGGGTGAATCGTTAACTCCCGTAGGCATACGTAAATGTTTGCAATGCCGCCCGAAGGCTGAGACGCGTTTTCACACGGTCCTCTAGCCTCAATAATACACGATGCTGGCCTGACACAATGTCCATGGTGTGAAGAAATAGCGTGCTTTCCCAAGGCATCTAATAATTCAGATATCAACGTAATTGGATATACCCGTCCCTATCGTTACATCATTAAGCCGACGAAAATCAATCACAGCACGATATTTTTGCTTTCCCGATGTGCCCATTTTCTTGGGGACTAAAGGAAAGGGGACGTTCCACGGTCACTTCCTGTGCGTAATTATCTAATCTTCTAATATTTTATCAATCTGCTTCTGTATTGCCTCCCCCTGTGCCTCAGGTAACCTGTAAGGCCTCAAATTAATTGGAGGTTGATTCTTCCTAATCGTCATCGCATGCTGTAACACATTAGTGTAAGTAAGGCTATCACACTTGAGGTGAAAATATCACTGTACCTTGCACAAACAGCATAATGTTATTCGGTCTTTGGTTGCCAAATGGTCAATTCTCAACCGGTCCATTATCCTTTGTTATCGGTATTTCGTGTTCATCTTCTCTACTTGGGTCACTTGATTTACTACATTTCGCCTTGTTCACTTATGGGCTGTCACGGATTTGATCACTTAGATACAGAGTTCTGGGCTTTCAAATTTTACCTAGATATCGCTTGTAATAAGCGTTCACTGCAGTCTTGTGATCAAGTGCTTTCGTTAAACAACTCGCTACGTATACCCCTGTCAGAATCTCCTTCTTCTCTATCAGATATTCTGCCACTCCATAGTCCGTACTTACCTCGACAATTGTCTCCGTTCTTAGTTCGAGACGGATTGTGTGGACGTTAACTGTCCTCATAGTGATGGGGAAAAGTCTCCCAGCTAGTATGGCGTAACCCTCTTTAAAATTTAATATACTTCACCAAGAAACGTCAGCGGTCTGGAACATAATTTAATTCAGAACGAAGCATTACCACGTGACGGCCAAGACTAGCATTCAGCAAGCAAGGTGACTATGTCACGAGCTCTAGGCAAGGGAGCTGACCTGCTATGGCGCACCGATCACGTGTACAGCGCTTGATAGCCTGGAAACTACTAGAACATATTTTACTATCTTTTGAACCAGATAAGATATCGAATAATGAAATATGTCAGTTTGTAGCTCATCATTTGAAGACCAAAATATTCAAATTTCGAATAAATTGGCCTTGGGATTTGCAAGAAATTCGGCCATGAAGAAATCATTTCTGCCACGAGGAGGTTGAGTCAGACCTGGCAGTATCGCATAAGAGGACAAGGGTTCTCCAGGTAAAGACAGTTCACAACTCACAGAAGAAAAGAGAACCATGCTGTCGTAAATGTCTCCGCCGAGGCTCGAACTTTGTCGACGCGAGGAAGTTCGTAAACGGGAACTCTACCGTAATTATAATCAACAGACATATTTTAAAGTGTTACTTCCTGGACTTAAAAACTTATCAACCATTTGGATACGAACTTACTCTTCTCGTAATTCTAAGAGTATTTTGAGGACGGGTGACATTAACTTACATTGTGAAATAATAATGTGAACTTCTACAAGATTGGAAGGGCATGGTCATAGCTTGTACTCACATCAGTTAGTTTAACTTGGAACATTCGTAAAGGGTGTGCACATTAACTGAATTATTCCGTCTATTAAAACAAATAACTCCATGAAAGATCTGGAAGATGCGTATTCAATTTAAAGTCTATTTAACTCTAAATAAGATTGAAACACTCATCACGAGTGAATAAGACAGTGTCGTATTAGACGTTCACTAACAATCTATGCATTGGAACATACAATCATTCACGGTTTACAACACTTTTCTATAGTGAATAAATCTTTTTCTTCGTGTGTGATACCTGTAATTATGTTAGAATTGCCTTTTCCATATGAACAATGGTTCCAATTAAATGAGCTTTCGTAATTTTGCTGAGAGCATTAAGAACAGTGAACAAATGCACTTAACGAAATACCGTGCCCCTTTAATGATATCCAAATACGAGTTATTCTGAATAGGACACTACTAAGCAATTCTAGTTCTTGAACTTTCGAGTGTTCGCTATACCACACGGTAACGCGTGAAATCCTGACGAGTACCTACTTTTAATGATCATATTTACCTGCTCCTATCTCGAGTCGACCTGGGACGTGTCTACGAGGGATATGGAACGTGGTTTCAACGAGGAAAGTGGAACCTGGTGCCATGGGAACGACTTCACGACATCGGCTGCCTATGGTATCAACTTGCTGTTCGCTGACCAGCATCTATCTACATTCCGGTCCTGAGTTCCAGTAAAAACAGATGATATTATGTGCATTTAAAACTACGTTTCAGAACGTGTGCGTAGAATTCCACCAGACTAACTTTCTTTTAAGTGGAATAATAAAGTAAGTGATTTTGTTGGCAGTTCTAACGACAGTTAATAGAATGCTCATTGGAAATCAGTTTGATTTTGCGTTAAATTTAAAGTATTAAATTTAAATATTTAGAAAGACTATAGGAAAAATCTTCATAAACTTTGGAATTGAAGAAATATTTATTTTGAAGTGAAATTTATATTTATGTTAACATTATTTAGAATGACTGTAGGAAATAACTCTGATAGTTTGAATTTCCACCTTTAAACGAAAGATGTCCTTTTTCCATTAATTTATGATGAAGAGTTTTCAAATATTAAGACGAAAGACAATCATCTCATAAAATATTTTGCTTTAGTAATTTATCTACGATACAAATATTTGGAGCAGGAATAACAATAAATATTACACGTCAATTCATAGTAAGGAATAAATCGAATTTTAAGCACAACTTTTATTTCGCTCTGCATATGCCTTCCTGTACCTATTCCATAAGAACCGTCCACCCTTAAAGGTAGATTATCATGCCCAGATCCCTGATCATTTCTCGGCACAATACTGTTGGTTAGTATATTTCTCCATATGATTCCATCATAATTCAACTTCATATCTTCGCGCAATATATGCAAATCAGGGTTTGTTTCCCCTACAAAGAGACTTTCTCTGCCCCTAGTCTCGAATTTCTCTGCGCCTATACTTCTCAATTTTAGGATAGGCTCCCTGAAAATTAGTGCCTCTCGTGGCACAAACTGCATTTTCAAGAGGGATTTTTCAACCCCCCGTATGTACCGAGATTCGAAGCGGGTCCCTCCGATTGGGCACATCGACTGCTACTGTGCCCTCGATATCACTTGCGGGATGTCTCCTGGGAATACTTATTTTGCACACTTCTCGAATGCTCAGCCACATTGGAAATCGTTTCCAAAACATTTCTAGGTATCTTTCACACATTCGTTTAGAAGGTTTCTTCCTATGAGGCCATCTACGGGCAGTCTGAATTCATCCCCGACAACATGGAATTAGGGAGAAGAATCCCCAACGTGCAATACAAAGCAACCCCTTGTGTGTGACGCCCTGTCGGTCACACATAAGAGTTCTATTATCGGTTTACGATAGTGTATCTCTCTTCTTGGTACACTTCACTTTCAGTTTAAACAGACTTCAGCCCACCTATCTATCAGAAATTTGAAGGCCTTTTTCCGCAACCTCGTGCGTACTAATATGAAACCAGATCTCTCATGTTCCCTTCGTGACTGCTCCCGTTTGTTGACCGACTAATTATTATTATATCGCGGAGGAGTAAATGGCTTTCCCTTATCTCTATGGGTTGTAATCACCCGTGGGCATTTTATTTCATAGGACTTGCCTTTCCGCCCGTCTTGGCGGTCTCCATATCGTTTAGCACTTGGGCGTCTGCTTTCGACCTCAGTTGGCCCCTAGAATTGCCTATATAGGTCGGCGAGTCGGCTGCTTTCTGCCCCCTATCCTTCACTTTTGAACGAGAGTCTGAGACCCACTTCTTCTGGGCATTTCGCCCACAGTCTCTCTCTAAACGCCCTGTTCGGCCACATATGAAACACTTTCTCTCCCTTAATCATTTTCTCTTATCACTACACTCGGACTGACGGTGACCCGTATGGTTACAGTTGTAACACCTGATAATTGCAGATACCTAAATATCTTGGGGATTGAATGTTGGTGTTTCCCTTTGTTTTCCAATTCCTCTCTGTATGTTCGGCCTTCTGACAATGTTGGCAGGTAGGAGGATCTTTCTGGGGAGCTTTTTGCATTCTACAGTCCCTAGCTGTATGCCCCTCACGTTTGCAGTTATAGCAAACCACTCTGATGTTTGCCCTATTACCCGACACTTGTCCGGTCGTTCGCGATGATTGCCTGTTCGGGTGTATTTTCGGTCTTGTTTCTACAGGACTCCTAACCTGGGCTATAATTTGCTGCTTAGGCTGTGCAGAGAGTATTACAGTCTCCTACTCTCTGGCTATGTAAATGGCCTGTTCTAATGTTTGTGCATTTCTTTTTTGATGAGATTTTGTATTCTCTTATCCTTCAGGCCTTGTACGAAACTGGCCTTGACTAGTTTTCGGACTAAAGTTGCCTGGTGCTCCCTAGCTGCCGGCAATTCCCCTTGTACAGCGGCACCATGCGGTCAATTCAGTGCACCCATTGTTCTCCGGTCTCAACCTTGCCTTGTATCGCGGCAAATAACTTGCATGCATAAAAGTCTACCGTTCGTTTCTCACTGTAATGCTCTAGCGCACCCTTAATATCATCCCATGTCTGTATGTCTGACTGTACTACCAGGTTACTTCGCTCATCTTTTGTAATCTTGGTTAGGATTAGTTTAAAATATAATTCATATTTATCGGCCGAACCAACCCAAGGGCTGTCTCAACATTCTCACAAAATTCCTTTAACCTTGCGGAGTTCGACGAGTCGAACTCGCCCCGAAGAGTTTGAGAGCCTCAGTCACTAATAAATAATTCTGATCAAGCATAACTACATGCTCATCAACTGCCAATTTTCTGTAAACCTATCCATTATGTATTGAGATTTGACCCACCCTACTGTTGACTCGAGGATCACAGGATACCCATGCTATGGACCACTCTATAGCGCTGTCTACTGGATCTCGCCTTTTAGTGACAGTACGTATCGTTTTCTTTTTCCATTGCCTTCCACCAAATCTCGAACCAAAAATATCGCAGATCTCTGTAACAATAACAATACACAATTGCCATTTAGTCACCTCTTACACTTCTGATCACCATAAAAATTACTAGATGATCTTAAATTACAATTATATATCACAATCAATTGTGCATTACCCCACAACTGCACACTCATATTTTAAGTGCGCCTGTCGTATCCTAGGGAATGGACAGGCTGGGCGATTTGGTTCGAATTCCAGATTGATATAAAACAATATACTGACACAATCAAAACTTACTCTAATTAATTAATAACCAAGCTAAGATATACCATTCCTAAAATAACACAACCAAGTTAGGATATACCATTCCTACACTGACACCTTACATCTTTTCTAGCTTCTCAAATATTTTGACAGATGTTTACCTCTCAAACTGTCAGTGTTTCGCAGTTTGTTAGTCTTTGAAAACATTAAAAACACATATTTTAATATTTCACTTTACAATACATCAAGTTTCCTCTAGTCTTTAGAGTCTCTTAGATAGTAGATACTTAGCTCGGATGTTGAAGGCTTCTCTATTCTTTCTTCACTCCTGATCTTCTCGCTGGTGGGCTCCTCTGGATTCTCCTCTGCTGTGCTCGGGACTCAAACACGGAACTCATTCTCTGGCCGACGCAATCACTAACCGGTGATCTGTCCCGCTTAAAGTCATACTGTAATATTGCCTTGACGGTAAAATTCCCAAATAAAAGTCCAGAGTACCACACTCAAAAACTCTCAACTGTGACGATACTCAACACACAAGTGGACTGAGACTACAATCCCTCCGGTGTCTCTTTTTGAGCTCTCAACGCACTGTCCTAGTGCTCCTTCCTATGAGCCTACTGGCCGTCATCACGAACGACCAACTCTCCAAGATAAAAGACTGACTCTTACTCCTTTACTGGCTCACGCGGCATGATTGATGACTCGTATTATTCTCCTCCTCAATGTTGCAGAACAATTCCCTTGTCTTACCGAAGGGTGACACAAATCACTCACAGGACTAGCTTGCTGAGCTATCATTGGTTTGGTCGAAGCAGACCTTGGTGCAAGTTCTAAGTCTCAGTACACACGTATCTAACTTCTATTGTGTCCTAAAAATATGTTCTTCCTTACCGATATGACCTTGATTGGTTCCAGAACTGTGGGTACGTGATCGCAGTCAGTATATTTTCAAGACCTCTTCCCTGAGTGGAGCCTCTCAAAATTTTTCCAAGCAATAATAATTTGTCTTATCTGTTTAGTTAGTAAGCACACACATTGCATTTACTTGCCTCAGAACTGGGAGCTGTCACCACTACACTCAAATGAAATTATGAATCACTCATCAATTATTATTATTATTATTATTATTATTATTATTATTATTATTATTATTATTATTATTATCATTGTTATTATTATTATTATTATTATTATTATTTTCACTGTCGCTGAAATCACCGTATCACTTCACTGCAACTTGTGTTCGGTTGTATTAGCTTTTCTGATAATATATTAGACTAAAAACCCTGAAAGACACTAGAGGTCGCCGATCGAATCCCATTTGATCCGTTCAGTCCTGTCTTATGCGGATTGGTGCGTTGGGAGTTCCGGTCTCGCGATAACAGAGACAACGGGCGAGTTGGCTGTACCGTTAGAGGCTCGCAGCTGTGAGCGTGCATCCGGGAGATAGTGAGTTCGAGCCCCACTGTCGGCAGCCCTAAAGATGGTTTTCCGTGGTTTTCCATTTTCACACCAGGCAAATGCTGGGGCTGTACATTAATTAAGGCCACGGCCGCTTCCTTCCCACTCCTAGGCCTTACCTCTACCATCGTCGCAATAAGACTTAACTGTGTCGGCCCGACGTAAAGCAACTTGTAAGAAAAATTTTAAAAATATGTAGCAGAGGCAAAGTTTAAGTCTGTTAACAATTGCGACTATTTGACCATAACTAGGAAGCTACAATAACAATAAATCATTCCTGGGAATTATTTGAAGGGTTAAATTCGTGGAACCATTACAAAGGTAATTTGCGATGAAATCCTGACTTCGAATTATCCAAATTTAAGCTTCGAAAATTGTAATTAAATACGATGTTGTTTTTTGAATTGATTAGAATAAGAGTTTAAAGGGTAATACCCTTTTATTCGAATTATACCATTTCCAAATTATCCATTGTCTAATTAACCAGAATCCACTGACAAAACATAGTTCAGGTAATAATGTAGTAATGAAATAAATTGATTAAAGTGATTGACACGAATTTGCAAAATCTGAGCAAAGTAAAGTCCAAAATGGTTAAATACATTCTAAATTCAAGTGCCAGTTAGAACTGGATATGTTGAATTAATTGACTAGACTGAAGGTGATTTAATGGGTTTACGTAATCCCTTAACACTGATAATTATTCCTTACGAATCTTTCCATAAATACTAGGTACGTAATTGGTAGCACTTAACCTCGCCCAACTGAATGGTCAGTGAAATGGTTTACGGTTCAGGGGCCCCGGATTCCCTTCCCGGGTGGAAAAGAGATTTTAACTTCATATGGTAAATCTTACGGTTCGGGGACTGTGTGTTTATGTTTGTCCCAATATATTCCCCTTCATATTCCCAAAATACACCACGATCCGAACCACCAAGGAACATACAATCGTGAAAACATCCTTGCACATAGGGTTGTCGTCAGGAAGGTCATCCGACCTTAAAAATGGTCCCTGCCCACATCTGCGACACATTTTGCACACACGACCCTACCAGTGTGAGAAGCGTGGTAGAAGATGTCTAAGAAGAAGAAGAGTAGGACTGCACCTCGCCCACCTTATAATTCCCCGAACAAAATCGACGTTCGCCGAACATGACCACTGGAAGAAGTCAAAGAAACTTACAATCCACACTTTCAGGGCAATCTCTTCCGATGACTGTGCAACTGAGAACCTGACTTTAATTACAAAGAAATAGGAATAATACAGAAAAGCACATAATTAATATATGTCATATCTCATAGAACGAAAGAAATATGTGTTCAGCACTAATGTGAACATCTCAGGTATCAAAGAATGTAGGCACTACTTGCATCTGGAAATCTAGTCTTCACCAGTAAAGCGTAACGAGATCTCTACTGCAGATCCCCTGAGGTATTATCCTGCTGTTTTATATTACAGGCTAAAGAAGCTCCAGGCCATAAACGTGCCTGACAAGCTAGAAACATATTCGTCATTTCTACAACATCAAAGGGAATACGACGGACCTCATTTCAGATAAGGCCAACATCTAAAGAGTGAAAGCAATATAGTTGGATCACGGTTTAAAAGGATACAGACAACCAGAAATGAGTGTCAAAACTACGTTTGAATTGGCAGTGAATGAAAAGTAGGATTTTTGGGATGCTCTACACTTAATTCTAGTCCAGAAAGTGGCGCTCGCAATTTCTAATTCCGACCCTGTGGGAGTGCATTCAAGAGTGCTGTAAAGATTTTGATGTTCCAGTCGTTTTCTGGAAGATGGATTCTCACTTATATCATCTGCTTAGTGCCACTGCATATTCGATACCAAACAATCTATTAGCTACTTAATTTACCTGGCTTAGTACTAAGTGAGGTGCACCTCATATTGCTATATTTACTTATTTATTGTCCACCAACCTTGCTTAACGGTTAGTGCTGTTAGAGGCCGTCCTCGAAAGTTCGGGTTCGACTCACGGTACTGTCAGAGATTTAAGAATAGCACAAGTTCTGATAAGTGTGTAAATGGGTACATGCAGCTCACCTCAATTGAAATATTATAATCGTAATTTCAAATTGCCAAAGTCGTTTGCGATCGGCCGTGGCTACTTCAAATGCAGTAGAATCATCGCGAAAAATATGGTGATTCAGCAGTTTGTCCCCTTCACCAGAATAACAAGGGATGAAACAGGAAGGTCTCAAACATTTGTCTTGAGCTCACGAAAAGGTGAGAAATAAATGATTACCCTATCAAACGTTATCCTAGATCATGTTTTCTATGGACCTCCTACTTCAACTCTGGCATGTAAGTCACAGTTCTCCCATTTCCAATAAACAACTGGTACACTGACCAATAAAATATACGACCACGGCCACAGAGGTTATCAGACTGAATTACTCGCTAACTACGTACATGCAGTTATTGAGTATCATGTCTCAATTCCCTTACGTGAAAAAGCAACGGCAACTTGCGGAGAATTAAAAAGCGTACTAGCAAGACCCCCGTGCTTTTTACATTTAGGATATTCCACTCTCAGCTGGGCCTGTAGAATACGTCCTCAATTTGTAGGTCAAGTGGCGCTGGGGAATGATTATTTATTTCCTGACCTAATACTCATTTAAACCCCATACGGAAGGATTTGAATGTTTAAAATCCTATCTTATATAACATCTAGGACGTGAAAGCGACCAACCTGAGACATTTTGATTTTCTACGTCGAACAGTAATAGAGGAATGAATGCTTTTTAATGGGGGGAATTTGTATGCATATTTAAAAAGATCTAGGATATAGATAACTTCCCTTAATACCAAAAATCCTCCCTGAGACGGTTTCAGAGGAATTGATGTTGTGCTTTTGAGAGTCAACCAACATCTAAACCCCTTAGGGGAGAAATGTTTTGAAGTATACGATATTTTACACTTAAGACATACAAGAAGATCCTTCTCGTAAAATTAAAACTTAGTACGTCAAACGGTTTTGGAGCGATGATTAATTTCGTTTACGGAGCTATCCTCATTTGACACTTTAGTGGTGGAACGTTTAAAATTTGTTTTCTATTTTACACCTAGAATTTAAATATAAACCGATATTTGGAATACTGACTTCGTACGCTACGTTAAACCTTTCCGGAGGAAGGAATGTATATATGTGTTTTCGGATCTTAACCCCCATTTATCTCTCTGAGGGGTTAAATTTATCTCAAACCTACTGTTATTTATTACCTACGATATAATTTGACTTTTTAACTTCGTATGACAAACAGTTTCAGATAAATACACATTCTGTCATCATTCCTCACCCCCTGCCATAAACCCATTGGGGTGTATTGTTTTAAGTCCACTTCTTATTTGTATCCTCATATAATGAATTCAACTCATTTTACACACCCTTAAGTTGATTAACCCCCAAAAATATGTTTCTTTACTTTTAAAGAAGATTCCAAATAACAATTTTCACGTCCGTAACATTCTTCATTGTTGAGACATCAGTAACCTCATACTGGGAATTCAACTCATTTTTCAATTCATTTATCTCCCTCCTTAATGGGATTTTCCGAAAACAAAAGAATACGTATTTCTTTATTTTTAAAGGAGATTCCAAGTACCAATTTTTACATCTTTAACATCTTCAGTATTTGAGATACGGGTATCCTCATTAAAAGGAATTTGACACTTTCTTCACATCTTTTCACCGACCCGACCCCCTTAGGTTGATTGTCCGAAAAAACACTGACTGACAGTGACAATGCAACACCAAGGAGGAGTGGTTCGAAAGGGGTGAAAGTTGGGGAAAAAACAGAGACGGCACGGATGATTAATTGATGTTTATTTCAAACCGATATGCAGGTTACACAATGCGCACGGCATCGACTCAGTAGGATGTAGGACCACCGCTAGCGGCGATGCACGGATAAACACGTCGAGGTACAGGGTCAATAAGAGTGCGGATGGTGTCCTGAGGGATGGTTCTCCATTCTCTGTCAACCATTTGCCACAGTTGGTCGTCCGTACGAGGCTGGGGCAGAGTTTGCAAACGGCGTTCAATGAGATCCCACACGTGTTCGATTGGTGAGAGATCCGGAGAGTACGCTGGCCACGGAAGCATCTGTACACCTCGTAGAGCCTGTTGGGAGATGCGAGCAGTGTGTGGGCGGGCATTATCCTGCTGAAACAGAGCATTGGGCAGCCCCTGAAGGTACGGGAGTGCCACCGGCCGCAGTACATGCTGCACGTAGCGGTGGGCATTTAACGTGCCTTGAATACGCACTAGAGGTGACGTGGAATCATACGCAATAGCGCCCCAAACCATGATGCCGCGTTGTCTAGCGGTAGGGCGCTCCACAGTTACTGCCAGATTTGACCTTTCTCCACGCCGACGCCACACTCGTCTGCGGTGACTATCACTGACAGAACAGAAGCGTGACTCATCGGAGAACACGACGTTCCGCCATTCCCTCATCCAAGTCTCTCTAGCCCGGCACCATGCCAGGCGTGCACGTCTATGCTGTGGAGTCAATGGTAGTCTTCTGAGCGAACGCCGGGAGTGCAGGCCTCCTTCAACCAATCGACGGGAAATTGTTCTGGTCGATATTGGAACAGCCAGGGTGTCTTGCACATGCTGAAGAATGGCGGTTGACGTGGCGTGCGGGGCTGCCACCGCTTGGCGGCGGATGCGCCGATCCTCGCGTGCTGACGTCACTCGGGCTGCGCCTGGACCCCTCGCACGTGCCACATGTCACTGCGCCAACCATCTTCGCCACAGGCGCTGCACCGTGGACACATCCCTATGGGTATCGGCTGCCATTTGACGAAGCGACCAACCTGCCCTTCTCAGCCCGATCACCATACCCCTCGTAAAGTCGTCTGTCTGCTGGAAATGCCTCCGTTGACGGCGGCCTGGCATTCTTAGCTATACACGTGTCCTGTGGCACACGACAATACGTTCTACAATGACAGTCGGCTGAGAAATCACGGTACGAATTGGGCCATTCGCCAACGCCGTGTCCCATTTATCGTTCGCTACGTGCGCTGCACAGCGGCGCATTTCACATCATGAGCATACCTCAGTGACGTCAGTCTACCCTGCAATTGGCATAAAGTTCTGACCACTCCTTCTTGGTGTTGCATTTGCTCTGTCAGGCAGTGTAAGGAATTCGTGTTTCTTGATTTTTTCAAGAAGATTCCAAATACAAATTTCCGTGTCTGTAACATCTTCAGTTTTTGAGATATAAGCATACTCGTGAAAGGAATTCAACCCCTTTCTCAGTCCTTTTACACCCCCCTTTTAGTGAACTTTCCGAAAATTAAAAAAATGCGTGTTTCTTTATTTTTATAGGAGATTCCAAATATTAATGTTCACGTCTGTAGCATAATTACGTTTTTGAGATATACTGTACATATACTCGTAAAATTCGCCCTTATGTAATTCCTGTTAACCACCCCGCCCCCCTTAAATAGATTTTCCAAAACAAGCACGTTTTTCTTTATTTTGAAAGAGATTCCTAATAACAGTTTTCATTGCTGTAACATCTTCAGTTTTTGAGATATAAGTATCCTCATAAGAGGTATTCAAACTCTGTTAGATGTTTCATCATTGCCCTTAAGAGGATTTTCCGAAAAAAAATGTTTCTCTATTTTTAAAGGAGATTCCAATTTTCACGTCTTTAAACTGTTAAGTTTTTCGATGCAGTTACACTCGTTTTAAAAATTCTCCCCCCTTTTCACCCTCTTAGCGACGGAATATACAAAATTCCCACCTTAGTGATTACCCACATTGTAATACAAGTGTGCCCTAAAAATTTCATTTCTTTCTGTCCAGTATTTTTGGCTCGGTGATGATGAATCAGTCAGTCAGTCAGTCAGTCAGTCAGTCAGTCAGTCAGTCAGTCAGTCAGTCAGTCAGTCAGTCAGTCAGTCAGTCAGTCAGTCAGTCAGTCACGACATGTTATTTTTTTATATATATATATAGATGTACGTATATGAAGTTATTTATCCACTGCGAACCGTGTGACTTTGCCGCGGAGCGGGGTGTGCGTCCCAGTGAAACAGATAAACAAGCCGAATATACAATCATATCGGATGGGTCCCTGTCGAGAAAGCAGACTAAAGAATGGTGGGTAGGAGCCTTTCGGAAGTTGCAACGATGGCAGTCTAGATTATTTACTGATGTGGCCTTGTAATAATGCTCAACATGGTTTAGCTCTGTTGGTACTGCTACACGGCTGAGAGCATGTCTCTCTGTATGAATTATGTTATTATGACAGCTTCTTCGCGGGTAAAATATTCAAGGGGTAATATAATTCCCTGTTCGGATTCAAAGTTGGGCACTATACGAGAGCGGGCAATTATCAGGAATATGGATAATGACGTTATTCGTGTGAGAGTGTGGAATGTTAGAAGTTCGGTAGGCTAGAGAATCTGAAAAGATAGATGATATGCTAAAGTTAGATGTAGTTGGTATAACATAAGTACGTTGGCAGCAAGAGCAGGATATTTAGTGGGCCGATGATCTTAGATGTTACGCCCCTTTAAACAAGAAGATCATCATCATCAGGATATTTAGTCAGACGACTACAGAATTATCAAAACCAAATCAAACAGGGGATGTGAACGAGTTAGTGTTAATAATGAATATAAAAGTAAGCAGTAAGCAGTGGCACATACTCTCAGAATTACTGACTCGCTTAGGGTGAACCACCATAGCGAGGTTAAGCCTTTTAGTGTGTAAGATGTATGACAAAGGAGAAATCCATCTGACTTTTGGCAGAACGATGCTATACCTGTCCCCATGAATGCCGGTGCTGGCAAGTGTGCAAACTTCCTCACAATTTGTTTATCATCCCACGCCTGCAAAATATTAACATGTATTATTTACAGAAAAATGGAAAGATAAGTTAAAACTGCGTTGGGATGAGATCAATTTGGCTTTAGGGGAAATGTAAGAAGACGTGAGGTAACCCTGATTTTACGTCTGATCTCAGGGGACCGAATTAAGTAGGACAATCCTATGTATAAGGCGTTCGTACATCTATAAATCGTATTCGATAATCTTGATTGGACAAAGTTATTTGAGATTCTGAACGTGATCGGGATAAGATACCGAGAACGAAGAATTGTCTACAGGATGTTCAAGAAATCACTCTGTAGAAATAATAATGGAGGGCTTCGAAAAAGAAGCAGCAATCCAGAAAAGAGTGAGGCAAGGCTGCAGTATGTTTCCCTCCTTTTCATTGTTTATGTAGAATAGTTCTGCGTGCTGACCATACGACATCTACAAGTCTCCGGGCTGAGCAGCGGTTGCTTGTAAGCTAAGGACATTCGAGGCTGTTGCGCCATGGGTTTTTTATATAGAAGAGGCGGTAAAGGGAATAAAAGAGGGAACGGAAATAAAAAACCTGAGATTTGATGATGGTATCGTTATTTTATCTGAAACAGCAGATTATCTGGATAAATTGCTGAACGTTAACGACAGAGTCGTGGGGAGGAAGCGCAAGATGAAAAGGAATAAGTCCAAAACAAAAGTAATTGAGTTCAGTCGAACGAACCCCGGTGATGCAGGAAATATTAGAGTAGGAAATGAAGTCTGAAAAGAAGTAGATGAGCATTATTACTTGGGTAGTAAAATAACTAACAATGGCAGAAGCAAGGAAGACTTAAAGTGCAGACTAGCACACGCAGGGTGGGCCTCAGTTATGAAAATATATTCTGCTCACTTTGAACATTGATATAGGAATTAGAAAGATGTTTTTGAAGATTTTATTCTGGATCGTGACGTTATATGGAAGTGAAACATGGACGATAACCTGCTCAGGAAGAAATATAATATAATGCTTTGAAATGTGCTGTTACAGAAGAATGCTGCAGGTGTGGTGGATGGATCAAATCACAAATGAAGGGATACTGAACCGAGTTGGCGAGACGAGATCGATTTGGCTGAATTTGACGAGAATAATAAATATAACGATAGGACATTTTTTAAGACATCCATGACTTGTTCAGTCGGTTTTTTATGGAAGTGTAGGCGGTGAGAACGGTAGGGATAGACCTTGGTGTGAATATGACAAGCCGATTGGAGCAGATGAAGGATTTAGTAGTTACGCAGGAATGAAAAGATTAACACTTGATGGCGTGGCATTGAGCAAAAGATTAACACAAGTAGGGTGGCATGGTTAGCTGTATCAAATAAGTCTATGGATTGATGAATCAAACGACATGTAATTATTTTTATTGTACCCGAAAAGGGTGCATGTATCAATCCATCCCGATTTTTTCCGGGCGCGTGTGAGCCGTCTTCACGATATGTTCTTCGGACCACACGGTAATACTGAAAAGTGACACTTCTTTCCTCCCGACGCCTTTGGACAACGTGGAGGAGAATAAAACGGACGCAGAGAAGAACTTTGTTCTCTTTATATTATGGAACACCGTCTTTAAAACAGTGAAGTGTGTGTACGTTGTCAGTTGCTCGAAACGTAGTGAAGATTGTCGTAATGAAGTTAGATAACATTTAAACATGCGTTCATAAACTTTACTTTGTTAGAGATAGTAGTTTCTAGCCCTTCGAATTGGGCGTTTGGATTTTGAACTCTTACACACACTAATGCGAGCATGTAAGCACTATTGGGTATAAATGTGTTGGAGCATTTTTTAAATTAATTGAACAGTAATCTTGAAGTATGACAGTAGAAGCCCACGCACATTCGGATAGGACATCTTCGAACATTAATGCGAAATACTTTGGAATGGACTGCCAAACGCAGAGAGTAACACAAAATTAGCATAAATATACAGAGATTTTGTTAACAAAACCATGTTCTTTTATTTTACAAACTGTAACATGTGCACGTCAATCCTTGACATATAGTCAAGTTACATTTCCTATTATGTGGTTCTTCATGTTGAACTTGTATGTGTTTAAACGTGAATAGCCTATAATGCAAAGTGCAAAGCAGATATATATAATGAGCCCAATTGGCTCATAGCATTGTCTTTAAAATATTATAAATTAAAGATGGCATATAAGGGAATGAACCAAAGTTTCATTATAGGCCGGATGTGTGGCGCCATTTCGCTTGCCCAGGTTTAAAGATAAGTTCCACGTGTCAGGGTCATTTGATGATGAAATGGGAAGTACTGGAATATTCCGTGAGGTGTGTGATCAAGGTCACCACTTTTTAAGTTGGCAACACTTTCAGGCAGCGAATAGCAGCATAGCAAGTTTTGGAATGATGGGGGTAAATTAAAGATGGGTGCCGTACAAATGACCTCCAAAAATAATGAAATCCACCAAGGGATAATGTGAAAACACTATTAAACTATTTGGAGAACAATAATTAAAGACGGCATATTTGCAATAATTTATTGGAATAAATAATTGCAGGCATACGTGACGGGATGTTACATCATTGTTGATGGGGTTCCCCGAGTTCCATATCCAGGAGCTGGCGTGCATGAAGAGGACGCGTGCCGCTCAGAAGACTCACTCTGCTACGGAAATTTGAACGTGTCGGACGTAACGCGTATGTGGTTCACGAGGAACCCTAATCTTGAGCATTTCCTAGTCCACTAACTAGTTGTCGATAGGATACTACGGGTCCGATAGACTATGTATTCAACTCAATAACGACCGAAAATCTGGTTAAACTCAAGAAGGCGATTTTTATAATATTAATTGAAAAATAGGACCGGAGCGAGATCGATGCAAGGACGCTTTGCAGTGCCACGTGGTAAACTGGCGGAAAAGAGCAGAGACAAAGTATTCACTACCAGTGTAAATAAGTGTTTATGTGCTAGAATAATTTAATTATATCTGTGTTTTATATGTATTTTGTGTATTAAGAAGTGAAGTCGTGTGAATTCATTAAAGCCACAAGAATGAAGACCATGGTTATGAAGAATGGTATCGGTTCAGGTGCTGAGGCCGCCTGTATGATGGCTTAAGTACATCATGGGGCCGACCTGAAACCATGAGGCCGTGGAGCTGAGTATGGAGCGTCGCCGAATCGATAAGTACCCTGATTCATTATATCTGGCATGTGCATGATTAGCTGTTAACTTGTAAATAAATTAATGCATGATTATTCGTTTATTTTCTTTTTAAGTACTGTAGCAAAGGTAGTTAGATTTTTTTAGGTCGTAATTTTATACTGATGCCTAGGGGGAATAAATATTGTGATATTATAGCGTGTGTTGAAAATGGTCTTCGCGAATGAGGAAATAATGTGTGTGTAAATAATGATCTTCGATTACGTGTGTGAAATATGGTTTTCCTTAGTGCGCGATCTTCTGATAAATACTAGTGTGTGTGTGTGTGAATATTTAATGTGATTTAGGAGGCATCAGTAAGGTATTAGTCAAAGGGAGTAGATAGATTAACCTGGCATGTCGCATGAAAAGTTCGTCAAGAAAATTTTTATTGACCAAAGATTCGAACCTTGGTTTTTCCGGCACATTACAGTGGGATTTGAAAATACATGTCATTAGTAAGTAACGTGTACTGTTAACCAGTGAATGAAAATTGTGCTGTAGGGAATAAGTTTCATCCTATAATTTATCCGAGATGTAGTTAGCTAGTGTTGAAGTAGGGCCTCTAAGACACAAAATGCCATCCGCAGGGGTCGAACCAATGAGATTGTGTAGCGCCATATATGTATAAATATCGGCATAGTGATATACGTGTTCCTGATAATGTTGAGTGAGAAAATGCAGAATTATATACGTGAATTATGGAACAAATAAGATGCATTGAGAGTGTTATATATAATTAGTTACTGTTCGCACAGAAAGGAAGAATACGCAGGATATTGTGCAGGAACATATGGCTTCATTTAGAGTGGAGAGAGAGAGAATATTAATTGGGTGCGGACAAGTTAAAATGCCGTGTTAATGAAATGAGTCGGGGCGTGAGATAAGGCAGCAGACCGGGTCGGCGTGTTGTGCATTAGAGGAAGCCATGGCAGCTGTGGTAGGGTCTTACAAGTAAAAAATATTACAGTCATTCGTAAGATAATTCTGTTTTGTGGAACATAGGACAGCACATTTAAATTAAAGAATAATAGATATACTTCGTGACAGTTCATTGTGGCGAGTATGATGATAGGTCACTGTAATGATGCCATACTGAGGGTCGGAGTTCGATGCCCGGCCGAGTCAGTGAATAATGATTTTCCCTGTGACTATATGATTGAATTATGTTGTGTTTTGTTCATGTTATATGTTCTTCAGTGTGTGAGCAATGCAAATTCTGGTTTGCAGTTGCAATATTTCTTGCGATGTTGAATTCAGTTCACGTGGTTGTTTGTACTTGTGACAATGAGGTTCTATCCCATTGTTTGTCGAATCAGTGTAGGTTAAGGTGCATTTACCATTGTAGTGTAGGTTTCTTGCTACAGGGTAGGCATATGTTTTGTGTATGATAAAACAGCTGATTATGCATATGCGGGATATTTATAATTTTAGATGAATCGGTGAATTAATTTAATTTATTTATGTCAGGGTTACTTTCGATTTCGCGCGTGCGTTCCATATTATCAGCATTTATATGAGTGGAGGATGGTATTGAGAAAGAATAAGTAAAATAGTTTCGGACTCAAATAATAATAGGGATTATTTTATATAAAAATGTGAGATGAATAATTAAATGATATATCAAAATTTGGGTTAAATTACCAGATCTTACAAACGTAATTGGATAAATTTATGATCTTAGAGGTAACAATGATAATGACATGATAACCACGAATTTAGTGAATTATAATGAATTTAATGAATTTAATTAATTAAAATGATGAGTTCATGAATTACACGGCGGATGTTGTGCTTAATGAATTTACATAGCCTCATACATTTCAGAATGGAGGGTTGTAATCAAGTAAATAATTTGATAATTAGTAATTGTAATTACAAAGTTTATAATATAGTGATGAAGTAATTTGAAGGTATAGAGAGTAAATACGAATTTGTTTATTCAAAGAATGAATGGAAGAAGTTTTGGTTGTATATTAACGTTCCAAAGGTCACTCTGACAAATTAACGAAGGTTATGATGCTAAATTATTATAATATTTTTTTTATTATTGGAAAATTTGAAATATGGTGATAACCAAATATGAGTGGAATGGAATTGAATTAAAATTGGAGGTACTGGAGTAGAGTTGGTAAATAAGATGAAAGGTAATAGTAATCGAAATTGAATAATGTGTTTGGAAGAAGATTTGAATTTATGAGTCATGATGTTGATACCTTTCGTCGGAGTTAACAAAGGTTATAAACAATATTTGGTCCGAAGAGTTATTGATTTGTATAGAGGTATTTGCTTTGCCAAAGTTTATTCTTTCAATAAATTTGTATTCGTAAAGGTTCTCATTCAGATTTTTATTTAATTATTTCATTTTCTTCTCTTTTATCCTTCCTACATAATTAATTTAAGGTTAGTTTATAATATTCGAAGATGTCTCTGTGGGTAGTACCCAGTCAGCGACCCTGTGATGTCTCAAGCCGGTGCCACATTTCAAAGGCTGGAAGGGTAAAGGGTTGAGTTGTCGCCCGTGACGTGGGGCACGATTATGTGTTTACCCATTAAGTGGAACCAAGTTGATCATGGTGATGATAGAAATTTTGGAAAATTTTTGGGAAAATCCTAAATTTTGTGTTTCACGATTTTTGTTATATATTTTATGAGTGACATGTAAATGTAGATTATTTTGCGAAACTGAATGAGAACAGATCGTGAGTACCATTGTTATGGACATAGGCTCATGACAGTCACTCAATAGAAATGCCCAAAAGAATAGAGGGATTGTGTTAAATCTAAACGAGGTTAAAAATGTCTGGTTTATTCTTCAAATAAATTCAGCCAGGGGCAATAGTTTAAGAATAATCGTAGATTTTCGTGGAATGATGAGATGACCTCGGTCTCAAGTTGTGGAAAATGGCAGTAACAAATGTTATGGTGTCAGTTTACGACGATATGGGCCATTGTTTCGGTCGTATCCGCCGTAATGCTGAGGGCATGTGTTTGTATACTGGCATGTACTGTATGTGAAGTACTTAATAATTCGAAAGCCCAATGATAGTATCGTGATATTCGGTGGTTCGATGTTAAATTTCTTTGGGGCGGTGTTAATTATTTGTTTGCGAAGTTATTCCGGGTTTTGCTTTCTTTGTATAAAACTTTGGCAAAATGTAGATGAAATAGGGACAGCTTCTAGATGGCAATGTTTTAGGCCAAATTTTTGATTGATATTATCCACGTAACGTAAAGCAAAGAAGCTGGAATTAAATTATATGATAGTAATTATGGAAATTTGAACTTATTCTTTCTCATATCCACGGCACTTGGTCAGAGGGAAAGCCCGTTTTCTCAGAAAGATAATATGGTAGATGTGGAGGTGGTGAAGGGTCTTATGACCGAACTCTTGAATGAACTGAGGGAGGACATGAATGAACGATTTAGGGAAGTTAAGGAGAGTGCGAATGAACAATTTCAAGGTGTTAACCAACAATTTCAAGGTGTCAATGAACAATTTAAAGAAGTTAAGGAGAGTGCGAATGAACAATTTAAAGAAGTTAAGGAGAGTGCGAATGAACAATTTCAAGGTGTCAATGAACAATTTAATGAAGTTAAGGATGGTGTCAATGAACAATTTAAAGAAGTTAGGGACCTGATGGTCAGTATCAAGGATCAGCTATCGACAGAGATAACTATAGTTAGAGAGGGCTGTGATAGGAATGCTCAAAGATTAGAGAAGCAGATAGAAGAGGTCCGAATGGAAGCAGTAACCCGCAGTGACAAATTGGAAGAAAAGATAGATCAGGTCGCTTTAACAGTATCGCAAGTAGATGCCAGGTTGTCGGAGAAACTGAGTCAAGTCGAATAAACGTCGAGGGTCAACAGAAAGCCGTAAATTCGATCAAGGATAAGATGGTTGATATCGAGGAAGCTATCGTATTGACAGACGCCAAAGTCACCAAGCTACAAATAGAAACACATGAATCGTTTGTCAAGACTGCCGAGGGATTTAATGACCGGTTGTTGCAATTAAGAGGTAATGTCCATGGAGAAGTTAAGAAGGTAGAAGACCAACTGAAAGAAGAGATGGCTGAAAATAGGAAAGAACTCTTGGAGGAAATAAATGGAGTGCAAGCAGATCTTCGAGCTAAAGGTTGTGAAGTAACTAAGCAAATTAGTGAATGGGCTCATAAATGCCATAAGACGGAAGTGAAGGTGGACATACACGAAGAATTAATGAAAGAAATGAAAGAGGAGATCGGACAAATCAAGGGACTTAAGGATGATGTCGAGATATTGAAATTACAGGAGACTAAGGGCGAACTGCTTATGCGATCAATGATAAATAAACAAAACGTCTTAGAGCAAGCAGGAAGCCATTCTAGTAGTGTAGGATTGGGAAATGGAGTAGATCAGACCCGTTTACATGAAACTACCAACCAACCATTCGAAGAACGAACTTCAACGCCACAGATTATAGGACCAATTCCATACTTTGAATTGATGAGATTATCAGAGGGAAAGCCAAGGAAATTCACTGGTGGATCCGAGATAACGCCAAAAAGTTTCCTTAGAGAGATGACAGAATATATTCAGGACAACAGAATTCATTCGGATAGACAGTTGAGGATTGTAGAGCGATTTCTAGATGGACAACCATTGATCTGGTTTAAAGCTTTCAAATATTGTTTTGACGATTACGAAGGATTCAAGCGTGCCTTTTTACAAAAATACTGGGGCCAGGAGGTTCAACAAGGACTCAGACTTGAACTGTATTCACGAAAATACCAGAGCACACTACCCACGAGATACGCAGGCTTTTTCAGTGGGCAACTTTTGAAGCTTAGGGAGTTAGACTGTCCGCCTCCAGAAGAAGAGTTAATCGCATCAATCGAAAGACAGCTACCTGTGGATGTGCAAAGGACATTGATAGCTGCGAACGTGAAAACAGCTGTAGAGGCCGAAGTATTGTTGAGGCAATTAGATCAAACATCGAACTTGTATCATCCTAGGAATCGGAACATTGAAACAGTCCATACCATTGACTTGACCAAGAAAGAGAATTCAACAGAGAGGAAGACCCAGGGAACCAACACGTACAGCAACAAGAACGATGATAATCAGAACAGAGAGTATCGAGGAGGATACCAGGGAAGAAATTGGAAAGCTCAATCATTTGGAAGAGGACGAGTCAACGACAGAAGTCATGAATCAAATTATAATCAGAATTATGGAGGAAACAGAAGACAAGGGTACCGATATAGATATGGAAGGTTTGGAGAGATGAGAAGACCATATCCACCATATAATAGATCAGGTGATGCAAGAGGTCGACCACGAAGAGAAGAAAACGACAGAATGGATCTTCAAGAACGCAGGAATGAGTCTAGAAGATATGTTGAGGAGTTGGCCACGAAAGGAGTATCGTCGGACCAGTGGAAGAGTGCGATTCAACAAGGGAATCAGGACAGAAGTCATGGAGCTGAGAGTAGGGAATATCAGGCTCATAGACGTAGAGAGGAATCTGGTGGATTAAATATAAATGCCCCAAGGTTTTCAATGGAGGGAAATGGAGCTAAAAAAGAGCCGAAATGTAGTACTCCAAGATAGGGCAACCGCAGGACGTCGCCATCAGGATAATCATGGATGGGCAATTGCAACCATTGATTCTTGGATAGCTAGACCAGAAGATCTTGTAGAGGATAACGATAGATTTGTAAATAATGAAGTAAAGAAGTTACCTGTTATTTATGTCAGAGTTGGGAGTCTGAGGGTCAGATGTTTGGTGGATACTGGAGCCAGCGTTAGTGTGGTATCACAGGTTTTAGTCGATGAATTACAGAAGAAATGTCAAATACCAATTATACCAGTAGCATCAGTTAAAATTCGAGGCATAATACCAGACAAAGTTACAACATGTAAAAGTCAAGCTTATGTAGATGTAGAAGTTGGAAGTAATATCATGTCTCACCCATTCATTATAATGAACCGAATGGAATTCAACATGATTATAGGGGCTGACTTTCTTCGAGAATTTAAGGCAATTATTGATATGGAAAAGGGTGTAATAAACTTCAATCTCAGTGGTGATCAGTCAGAAATTCAGTTAAACCAACTACCAAACGTTGAGGGAGAAGAAAGAATTTGGTTGGCAGAACAATCGGTGGAAGAGATAGTTAGAAACATACATCAAAATCAGGATGCTATTCTAGAAGAATTCGAGGAAATGATTTTTGCATTGGAAAGGGAGACTGAGTTACCAGATTTCGGTGACAAAGTCAAAAATAAAGTATCAGAAGCTATGATAGGAGAAGAAGATAAGTCAAAATTAAAGGGAATTTTAGGCCACCATAAAACAGTATTCGGATCCAAACCGGGGAAGATTCCAAATCATAAATATGAGCTGAAAGTAAATAGTTGGGAACCGTTTAAACAAAGACCTTACCCAGTAGCAGAGAAGTTTTACCCTAAAGTTAAAGAAGTAATCAAGGAAATGGAGGATAACGGTTTAATATCTAAAACACCTACACCATTTTTGAATCCTTTGGTGATTGTTGAAAAACCTAATGGAAGCATGCGTGTTTGCTTGGACGCAAGGGCCATAAACCAATGTCTTGTGCCTGAATACGATAAGGCCCCTCCTATCAAGGAATTGTTGAGAAAATTCCGAGGCATACATTACTTTACGACTATCGACCTGACGTCATCGTATCACCATATTGAATTGGATGAAGCTACTAATGTTTTGACAGGATTTCTGTTCGACCAACAGACGTATATCTTTAATCGATTACCTTTTGGTTTGAAGACAGCTGGTTCTGCTTTGATCCGAGCCCTAGATAAGAATTTAAAGCAGGAAGTCAAAGATTCTACAGTTAGATATGTAGACGATATCATGATTGCAACGGAGACTTTGGATGAGCATTTTGACGTATTGCACAAACTTTTGGAAAATTTAAATCGTGCAAATTTTAAAGTAAATCTTGAAAAGTCCCACTTTTGTCAAAGGAGTATCATGTTTTTAGGTCATATTGTGGACGGCAATGGCGTCAAACCTAGTCCTGTAAATATCAGATCCATACAAAATTTTCCCCGACTCATGAGGATCAAACATGTTCGTCAGTTTTTGGGAATGTGTAACTTTTTCTCAGACCATTGTCCTTTGTATACGGAAGTTGTTGCGCCTCTTCAGGATTTGTTAAAGAAGGATAAGAAATGGAAATGGGATGAACATTGTGAAAATGCATTTTTGAAGACGAAGGAATTATTAGCTAATAGTGTGAAATTGGGGTACCCAGATTTCGGGAAACCATTTATAGTTCAGACAGATGCTTCAGTTGTGGGAATTGGAGCAGTCTTATATCAAGAGTCGGAAAACAAAGATCACCAAGTAAATTATTTGGCCTTTATGAGTCGGAAATTGCGGTCTCACGAAATTAAGTACACTACGACGGAGTTGGAGATGCTTGCCATTGTTACAGCATTGGGACATTGGAGGAAGTATATTTATGGCTATCCTATTATTATTCGGACGGATCATAAAGCTTTAACCTTCCTTTTCAAGACGACTATGTCAAGCGAGAGGGTTAGCCGATGGGGCTTATTTGTTCAGCAGTATGATGTTACTCTTGAACATTGTGCTGGCAAGTTGAATGTAATTGCAGATGCGTTGAGTAGAAATCCTGAACCTGGAAAAGCAGAAGTAAATTTGATTGAAATTACACAAGAGGATAATCAGTTTTTGGAAAAGCTTAGGAACATTTCGGAAGCAAAAGAGTTGTGGGATGAGACCAAGAAATTGAGGGATTATTTTCAGAAGAGATTGCAGTCTGGGACAGTTGAATATAGAGAAGCAGAAAGACAAGCTATAAATTACAGTTTATTTAATGGGATACTTCACAAATTCATTGATGAAGAGCATACGAAATTGAGGATTGTTGTACCACCACAGTTGAGATGTGAATTGATCTGGCTTACACATCATTCGATAGGACATGCTGGGATTGATAAGGTGACGGCGACCATTAAAGAAACATTTATTTGGCCAAATTTGAAAGACATGGTGCAGAAAATTATAATGACGTGTGATATATGTCAGCGAATTAAACCTTGTCCATTTTTAATGAGACAAATTCCTAGGCCAGTGTTACCCTCTAAGCCTAAAGAGTTGTTTGAAATGGATTTCTACGGCCCTTTGCCACGTGCCAGTAGAGGATTAAAATACATTCTGGTATGCGTTGATGTGTTTACAAAATTTGTGACATTATGTCCTATCCAAAGAGCAACTACGAAAGCCGTTATTAGTCAAATAAAGAACAAAATTATACCTCAGATGGGAAAGCCGGAATTTGTATTAACAGATCATGGGACTCAGTTCACGTCCGAAAATTTTAAAAGGGACATTCAGGATTTGGGAATAGGACATGTACTCAGTTCAATTAGAAATCCCCAGTCAAACCCTGCTGAGAGAATTATGAGAGAGATTGGGAAGTTTCGTAGAATTTATTGTCCGAATGAACATTGGAAATGGATCAGAGTATTGCCAATCATAACTGAGAGTATTAATTCAACGATACATGAATCTACTGGCCAGATACCCGCTGTCGTGCACCATAATGAGTATCCGAAAAGACCATGGGAAAGTATAATCCCGTTACCAAGTGATCCGAGACCTTCACACGAGCTTTGCGTCCAGAATACATCTCAACATCTCAAGGAACAAGCTGAACGACGTTTACGAAGAATGCGAAATAAGAGGTTCCACCGAAGTTTACGTGTGGGAGAATTGGTTCTCCTGAAGAAACCTGCCGTCTCAAATCCTAGTTCAAAATTCTATCATAAATTTGCTGAACTTTATGCTGGGCCATATGCAGTCACACAGGACTATGAGAATAATTCTTATAAAGTCAAAAAATTAGAGACAGGAGTCGAGAGCACTTATAATGCTGGAAATTTGAAATTATATTTTCCCACAAGGAGAAATATTGACCAGGAAACAATGGTTGACGAAGATGATCTTGAAGGACATCCTGAAGAAGATGGAGGAGGAGAAGAAGACGATGAGATGGAAGATGAAGAAGAAGAAGATGTTATGTTAACCTACGATACTACTTACGAGATGCCCAGAGGAGAAATGGATGAAAACGAAAGTTCTGGCGGAGAATGTGCCTGTGAAAAATTAATTGAAATTAGAGGAATGATGGAGAAGGTGGCTACTAAGTTAACAATGAATAATACTCGTCTTAAGGAAGAAAATTTGAGTTTAAAATCTGGATTTGTTAAGAAATAAATGTAAAGACAATGATATGTTGGAAGATGTATGATTGGAAAAATCCCTTGTCAGTAATTTTTCCAAAAAGAAAGTGGGGGAAAGATGAGCCCAATTGGCTCATAGCATTGCCTTTAAAATATTATAAATTAAAGATGGCATATAAGGGAATGAACCAAAGTTTCATTATAGGCCGGATGTGTGGCGCCATTTCGCTTGCCCAGGTTTAAAGATAAGTTCCACGTGTCAGGGTCATTTGATGATGAAATGGGAAGTACTGGAATATTCCGTGAGGTGTGTGATCAAGGTCACCAGTTTTAAGTTGGCAACACTTTCAGGCAGCGAATAGCAGCATAGCAAGTTTTGGAATGATGGGGGTAAATTAAAGATGGGTGCCGTACAAATGACCTCCAAAAATAATGAAATCCACCAAGGGATAATGTGAAAACACTATTAAACTATTTGGAGAACAATAATTAAAGACGGCATATTTGCAATAATTTATTGGAATAAATAATTGCAGGCATACGTGACGGGATGTTACATCATTGTTGATGGGGTTCCCAGAGTTACATATCCAGGAGCTGGCGTGCATGAAGAGGACGCGTGCCGCTCAGAAGACTCACTCTGCTACGGAAATTTGAACGTGTCGGACGTGTATGTGGTTCACGAGGAACCCTAATCTTGAGCATTTCCTAGTCCACTAACTAGTTGTCGATAGGATACTACGGGTCCGATAGACTATGTATTCAACTCAATAACGACCGAAAATCTGGTTAAACTCAAGAAGGCGATTTTTACAATATTAATTGAAAAATAGGACCGGAGCGAGATCGATGCAAGGACGCTTTGCAGTGCCACGTGGTAAACTGGCGGAAAAGAGCAGAGACAAAGTATTCACTACCAGTGTAAATAAGTGTTTATGTGCTAGAATAATTTAATTATATCTGTGTTTTATATGTATTTTGTGTATTAAGAAGTGAAGTCGTGTGAATTCATTAAAGCCACAAGAATGAAGACCATGGTTATGAAGAATGGTATCGGTTCAGGTGCTGAGGCCGCCTGCATGATGGCTTAAGTACATCATGGGGCCGACCTGAAACCATGAGGCCGTGGAGCTGAGTATGGAGCGTCGCCGAATCGATAAGTACCCTGATTCATTATATCTGGCATGTGCATGATTAGCTGTTAACTTGTAAATAAATTAATGCATGATTATTCGTTTATTTTCTTTTTAAGTACTGTAGCAAGGATAGTTAGATTTTTTTTAGGTCGTAATTTTATACTGATGCCTAGGGGGGAATAAATATTGTGATATTATAGCGTGTGTTGAAAATGGTCTTCGTGAATGAGGAAATAATGTGTGTGTAAATAATGATCTTCTATTACGTGTGTGAAATATGGTTTTCCTTAGTGCGCGATCTTCTGATAAATAATAGTGTGTGTGTGTGTGAATATTTAATGTGATCTAAGAGGCATCAGTAAGGTCAAAGGGAGTAGATAGATTAACCTGGCATGTCGCATGAAAAGTTCGTCAAGAAAATTTTTATTGACCAAAGATTCGAACCTTGGTTATTCCGGCACATTACAGTGGGATTTGAAAATATATGTCATTAGTAAGTAACGTGTACTGTTCACCAGTGAATGAAAATTGTGCTGTAGGGAATAAGTTTCATCCTATAATTTATCCGAGATGTAGTTAGCTAGTGTTGAAGTAGGGCCTCTAAGACACAAAATGCCAACCGCAGGGGTCGAACCAATGAGATTGTGTAGCGCCATATATGTATAAATATCGGCATAGTGATATACGTGTTCCTGATAATGTTGAGTGAGAAAATGCAGAATTATATACGTGAAATATGGAACAAATAAGATGCATTGAGAGTGTTATGTATAATTAGTTACTGTTCGTACAGAAAGCAAGAATACGCAGGATATTGTGGAGGAACATATGGCTTCATTTAGAGTGGAGAGAGAGAGAATATTAATTGGGTGCGGACAAGTTAAAATGCCGTGTTAATGAAATGAGTCGGGGCGTGAGATAAGGCAGCAGACCGGGTCGGCGTGTTGTGCATTAGAGGAAGCCATGGCAGCTGTGGTAGGGTCTTACAAGTAAAAAATATTACAGTCATTCGTAAGATAATTCTGTTTTGTGGAACATAGGACAGCACATTTAAATTAAAGAATAATAGATATACTTCGTGACAGTTCATTGTGGCGAGTATGATGATAGGTCACTGTAATGATGCCATACTGAGGGTCGGAGTTCGATGCCCGGCCGAGTCAGTGAATAATGATTTTCCCTGTGACTATATGATTGAATTATGTTGTGTTTTGTTCATGTTATATGTTCTTCAGTGTGTGAGCAATGCAAATTCTGGTTTGCAGTTGCAATATTTCTTGCGATGTTGAATTCAGTTCACGTGGTTGTTTGTACTTGTGACAATGAGGTTCTATCCCATTGTTTGTCGAATGAGTGTAGGTTAAGGTGCATTTACCATTGTAGTGTAGGTTTCTTGCTACAGGGTAGGCATATGTTTTGTGTATGATAAAACAGCTGATTATGCATATGCGGGATATTTATAATTTTAGATGAATCGGTGAATTAATTTAATTTATTTATGTCAGGGTTACTTTCGATTTCGCGCGTGCGTTCCATATTATCAGCATTTATATGAGTGGAGGATGGTATTGAGAAAGAATAAGTAAAATATTTTCGGACTCAAATAATAATAGGGATTATTTTATATAAAAATTTGAGATGAATAATTAAATGATATATCAAAATTTGGGTTAAATTACCAGATCTTACAAACGTAATTGGATAAATTTATGATCTTAGAGGTAACAATGATAATGACATGATAACCACGAATTTAGTGAATTATAATGAATTTAATGAATTTAATTAATTAAAATGATGAGTTCATGAATTACACGGCGGATGTTGTGCTTAATGAATTTACATAGCCTCATACATTTCAGAATGGAGGGTTGTAATCAAGTAAATAATTTGATAATTAGTAATTGTAATTACAAAGTTTATAATATAGTGATGAAGTAATTTGAAGGTATAGAGAGTAAATACGAATTTGTTTATTCAAAGAATGAATGGAAGAAGTTTTGGTTGTATATTAACGTTCCAAAGGTCACTCTGACAAATTAACGAAGGTTATGATGCTAAATTATTATAATATTTTTTTTATTATTGGAAAATTTGAAATATGGTGATAACCAAATATGAGTGGAATGGAATTGAATTAAAATTGGAGGTACTGGAGTAGAGTTGGTAAATAAGATGAAAGGTAATAGTAATCGAAATTGAATAATGTGTTTGGAAGAAGATTTGAATTTATGAGTCATGATGTTGATACTTTTAGTCGGAGTTAACAAAGGTTATAAACAATATTTGGTCCGAAGAGTTATTGATTTGTATAGAGGTATTTGCTTTGCCGAAGTTTATTCTTTCAATAAATTTGTATTCGTAAAGGTTCTCATTCAGATTTTTATTTAATTATTTTATTTTCTTCTCTTTTATCCTTCCTGCATAATTAATTTAAGGTTAGTTTATAATATTCGAAGATGTCTCTGTGGGTAGTACCCAGTCAGCGACCCTGTGATGTCTCAAGCCGGTGCCACATTTCAAAGGCTGGAAGGTTAAAGGGTTGAATATATATATTGTGCCCTACAGGACCCTATGGTTCTGGCCAGGCGAAAGCCGGTCTCGAACCCAGAGTACAGTAGTGAAAGAACTCTCACAAACGTGAGCTTGTGCACATAGTCTTACCTGAACACATATCCCTGCTCGGCCGCACAAGAGCGCACTTCTCAGGGATAACATGGGTGAACAATGGGCAACATTAAGATAAAACACTAGGATATGTGACTAATCAGGTAAGAATCAGCTAAAATAAAAAAATCTAACAGAAAACATCGCTGCATTCAAAGTTTTACAATCAGGGATTTATTACATAAAATGTACTAATTACAAATATAAGAGCTTTCAAATATGATTGGGGTAAAGATAATGTTGAGCCGATGAAAACCAGTTCACTGCCTTCACGAAACAGCTGGGCTGTAACAAGCATGTTACAATTGTGTAAGTAATGAAGTCTAGAAAAATGGATATCTGCTGAAATACACATCTAACAGTAATTCCCATAAAATTTACTATGCCTCGTACCATCGAACCCCGGTGCAAACAAATATAAACACATAATGTACAGTGACCTGACTCGGTCACGAACCCTGGTCCCATGAAGAGTAAGGCGTTGAATATTCATATACAAACAATATAAAAGGAACACAACCAACATATCCAAGGGGTCAATATCAAACGGGCCAGTGTTAAAATTAAAGTAGAACAAACAGAACAAAAAACCTCCCCCTGCGTTCAAAACATCAAGGTCGTTTTCTCCCCCTAACACACTCGACAAGCTGCAGACAGCAATATTACCGAGTTTCAAGACTGTGACGTCAGACACAACAACCCTCACCATTAGAACACTTGACAAGCAGCAGCCCACACAATTTACGAGCTCAGCTGACCGCGGGCTAAGAAACCTCGCCTTTCACAATACCCCACATAATCTGGCTGCTAAAAGCACTCTTTTAAATACACCTGGGCAATCCGCCCTCATCTCAATATCACCAGCAATATAACAATTCTTATTTCCGCCTCCCATGGGCTCAACCTTGATAATACAAAGGCACAAATCATTAAGCTATAGTCACATGGCCATAATAAGGCATCTCACATACATCCAATACACTCTCAAACTGTGCTGGGCTTTCTCATATCAATTCATACAGTCAGCTACATGCATAATGCTCACATCTCTCAAACATTCGGACTCGCTCGCCCTGTCAGTAATGCTAGGTGAATTACGGGTTGAATCCTGGTCTCAACTATACAGCCTACGTCTGCAGAGACAAATGCCTGAACGCGACAAAATAAATAGTGCCTACCTGTTTGACTAACCTACTATGACCAAGGGAGTTCGACCTGACCCATGAAGATCACGCGTACGCTAATATAATACTATCAAAATGAAATATAAACACACCAACAAGGAATCTACAAACTATCATCTACCCTAATGTACGGGGTTCGAGCTTGAGGCCTAGCTCTTTATTACCAAGAATTTGCCTACCATAAACTAACCTGTTGGCTGATGGCCCCCCTACTCCTATCTAAATTTAAATGACATGCTTGAAACAGAATTGGAAAGCTCTGACCTTATATGATTGATGACACGACGGAGCGGCCCTCCCTGTGGACCACTGAATTTACCACATCATGACAAACTGCGACGCTTGCAGCAGATACTGGTGAACACTTGGAGACATTCTTTCTTGCGTGACTCCTTCGTACAGCTCCTTAGATGGTTGGAAGATGTCCCCTTCGACGTCGCGCTGATCAGGTACGCCCAACGTTCCTGGATCGATTCCCGATGTCGTGTCGGCTTCAGCTCCGGTTGTGGCTTCCTCGCAATAATGGAAGAGGAAGTGAAGCTACGGTCGAATATAAAGCTTATGTTCTATTGCTCAGTTGAAAAATAAGGGCAAGGAAAAATTCTTAATCACTAACATTTATGCCACAGCACAACTTTTGTTTATCAGCATTGTAACGTGCCAGCAAATGAGAGAAAAGCACAATGTGAGAGATGTCATTCTGTTTCAAATCTCCTAATTTTTTTTCATTTTTTATGAATGCTTGCATGAATTTGTCAGTACAATTATATCAGGCTGATATATAATATATTTGGTGTCACGCTGGATTTGGGATGTAATGTTACCTTTCAAATTTTGTCTTTTATAATATACGTATAATCTTAGATTTTCTCTCAATTAACAATAACCTTATCTTTGTTAGTCTACGTATTCCGCTGAACTCATTGTTCCATACTGACCCGTGTCGACCCGAGATTTCATGCTCACATGTATCCCTAATTCCTTTTAGGGCACAGTATTTCAAAGGAAGAGGTTGTGAATTACATATATTAGTATCTTAGCGGCATTACCACAAATCTGAAGTCAGTCAACAGCAACTTAACTAACTAAGAGTAAGATTTTTAATCCATGCCTCTTCTTAGTTCGTTTCTGAACATAAATCGAGCGGGAATTTTGTATACGTACCCATAGAACACAGCGGCCATTTAACTATAGTTGGGCTGGATTGACCTAGTTTCAATTCTGTGATCGCTTGGGGGAGTGAAATTACACATGAGATTGTTGTCACGTATCTTGCTCATCCTGAGATCTTTAACAGGGAAACGAACCGAATCATTCACATTCACAATTCCAAACATTCTGCTGTAAACTCTAACATCTAGGAGCAGTAGGACACTGAATGACCAAAAGGCAAGCCGCGAAGTACATGAAAGGGGACGGATCTGAAATTATGTGAAAAGACTGCAATATTTATTTAAAAAATTTTATGGTAGTTTAATATCGCACTAACACACCGAAGGGTTTTGGCGGCGCAAAGTTGGCAAATGCTAGGACTGGAAAGGTAGTGGCCTTGGCGGTAATTAAGACTGTACTAGTGCCTAGATAAGAAGCAGGGCAACTATAATGAAAGATGGACCCATGGGAAAGAAAAAATAGAAAACTGTACAAGGTAACGAAAATAAAATTTGACGAAATTTGGCATTTGACGAAGACACCATTGCAGATTCTGACTGCAGTTGTGCCAAATGACAATCGCTGTTATCAGGGCAGAAGCTTCGTGATATGATTGTTTTGAACTTTAAATCTGTTTGATTCAATGTATCATTACTTTGAAGTGAGAAATAATTGTTTGCATCCCACTGTTTGAAGTAATAATTATAGAAATGTGACAGATGAGACCTTTAATTTTATTGCTAATTTCTTCCTTCCTTTCTTTATGTTTTACGCAGTGTGCTATGCTAATTGACGATATAAACGTCCGCATGTCAACTCTGCTTTTAACGGTGATTGCAGACATTAAGTCGCAATCCGGACATTGTCGACCGAGTCAGTGCCCTCAGGCATCCTGAATGAATGTTTTCTTCCAGTAAGACACTAGTCAAATACTTTCCGCTCCTCCTCTAGCAAGCATCACGTTGGATACCATCCTACGTGGTCACCATGCCCAATGTTACTTAACTTCGAATATCACAAGTTTCATCAAGGCTACGGCGTTGGCTCTTAGATATAAATTACCTTCTAGAGGTAAAATTGATAGTTTGACGTTACTGCACATTTAAAATGTTAATACTTAAAATCAAAACATATAGGTATTCATACCTTTACTGAAATTAAGCCTAACGTTTAATGTATTGGGATCTCAAGTTAAAATTTGTATGTTAACATGATTTATTATAAGCGTATCATTCCGATTTCATAAAGACTTACATGTAGTGTCTAGAACATAATATTTTCAGTCTGTCGAAACAATAACTGTAACACTTAGAGCATTATAAAATATCTGTAAAAATGGACAATTATATGCATGTGGAATCTTGTAAGTGTAAAACACATATGTCCTACTAACTGTGTCGACACTGGACAAAATAGCTTCCTTCTGAACAATGAAAGAAACAAGGAAAAAATTAAACACGTAGTTCCCTTAAAATTTTACGCCATTCTCTCCAACATTTGAGGAACTCCAATAATCTCAGTTTCCATAAACAGGACAATACTACACAGATTTGTTGATAAAGAGCTATGGAACATTGAAGTGGATGTAGTTCAAGGGGAAGTATATGTCGAGATATTATATATGCTTTATTTATAATAAGCTTAAAGAGTGAGAAATGGAGCACTATTTTACAGAATCCATGTCTGAATAATTGTATTAGCTGTAAGGCTGAAAACCAAATGAACAAAGCAAAGTACTCGAAGGTGGTTTTATTGATTGCCCTTGGGGTGACGAAGTAAAGAGCTTTAAGTTTTTCTATGTTCCTGGGGTAGTTTAGCAGTAAGTGAATTATATTTGTAACAACGTGATCTCTGCTTATATTGAATTGTTTTCAACAAACTGAAAGTTTTTTAAAACTCATATAATCATTGACGTTTGCATCAAAGCACAATGATGTCTATGTAAAACGTGCAGTATGCAAAACATGAACTCGCCTAAGGATCCTCATTTGTACTTCATTCGCATATTCTAACAATGACTTTTCGTACAAGAGAGATACCAGAGTAGGATCAATATGCCAAGAGGTAAGACAAAACCACCATGTCACCCTATTGGAAATTTATGACTGGATAGGTCTACATCAGCTCCTATTTACGATCAAACCAATCTTTCACCATCACTAAAAGACTTAATTTGGTGAAGGTGATGTGTATCAGTACTGGTACAAGCTGAGTCTCATACATATATTATAGGCGTCCAATAATATTTTGTTCCTTGTCATAAGACATAATATACCCTTTCCTGAAATGTAGGAGGACACCCTCCCAAGGTACTTAAAGCACATTAAGAAACTTCACAAACGCAAACAACACCTGGCCAACCAGATGAGCAGCAGGTTCTGAAGACTCATGCGAATAGCCTGAAAACATATTGCTTTCCTTTCTTTATGTTGCATCGCATGTTCGGCAGCTCCTTTGTTTAGCTCACGAGTCTGAGTGAACCAGGTTCCAGCTCTCAAACCGAGGTTAAACGATTTGGACGAGCCGGGAACTGAAACCAAAGACTTTGAGAGAGAAGTAGACAAGCTTCGTAAACACATAAGTGTCCCAAAACTAAAATAATAATAATAATAATAATAATAATAATAATAATAATAATAATAATAATAATAATAATAATAGTAATAATAATTGACTGGCTGCCTTCTTGTAGCATTCACAGATGATATATTGCTATTTGTAGTTGTTTTAAGTCAATCAAATTCTGCCGTGGTTCGTTATTTTGATATTTGAACCAGTGAGAAATAAACATTTTTAAGGGAGTAAAAAATAAATTCCATTCGAGATTTACAGAACAACTGCTTCTCTACTAATTTATACTTTTGTTGAATATTCGGTAATATATCCTAACTTAGAAAGCACTGAATTGGGTAATTATATTCAGGTCACAGATAGATGTAATTATTAAATTCATACTGACAGCGTGTAATGACAGACAATTGTGATTTGTACTGAAATATTGCTGATAGGTCTAAGTGTCGAGAAGAGTAACTTTTAAAGCACTAACTGTATAGAGCGTATGGAATTTTACACCTCAATATATAAGTGGGTACAGAATATATCCGCATCAATATGTATTATTCACCATCTGTCGTGCGAAATGACTGTTCTTTTTGTTGTAGGGTCGAGACTCTCTAAGCTCCTTCGAGACTGCCAAGCAAACCCCACTGCTCACTACAGGCAGAGCACGAAGTGTTTCCCTCTTGGTGATGCTAAGCTATGGCTGGCCAAGCATACACGCCTGTGAAGTAAACTAAAATATTTAGGAACTTATTTCACCCCGGATTTCGCATCCAAGGTAAACTCATATTCGTATCTTTCGCTGCTAAGACAACAATTGAAAGTGACAAATTATAAGTTACGTAAACTCCTTAATTTACAAGCTACCTCAAGTTACGTTCGGGAGTTTTGTAGGTTGAATTTTCATCACGAACAGTGTACTGCCTTGCAATTTGTGCAGTAAAACCAATTGCACACTGTACACGAGTGTGGCTACCAGAGAAGGAGAAGTTAGAATTTAAGAGCGCTTAAACTGAAGAGATCAATTCCAGTACACTCACTGGCAAACTTCTGGTACTCCAACGGATCATAAGACCGAGAGTAGTTGAAGGCTTTTTGATACACATATGAAATTACACAATATCTGTGTCCTTGGCTGAATTGTCATTGTACGGGCCTTCGGTTCAAAGAGCACCCGCGTTCGATTCCTTGCCGGGCCGCAGATTTTATGTGCGTCTGGTGTGACGAGCTCAACTTCGCCTACCTTATGGCTGCTTCTCCGTCTTGATTTAGTGCACACTATATTGCGCTGCTCTATGAACCTTCTGCTTGCTATGCTGTCTCACCACTGCTTCATCTGCTACACCGCCACGCGCAATCTCCGTGACGTCACCTGTTCTAGTGTGTTCTCGAGCTCGCTTCGCTCCGTATATATATACTCGCCGCTTTCTCCTGTCCGGCGATCAGGTGTGACTTGGTGTTGTAATCGGCAGTGGGAGCTCAAGCCCTGCACCGGCTGGTCCGAGTGCATTTGGACTTTACCTGGTTCTCCGTTACGTGTTGGGTGAGCAGACTTTTACTGTAATTATTTACCATTCATTTTTATTTCGCCCTCTCATTCATCATATGGGCTTGAATAACGCTTCGATATTGAACTATCGTCCCTTCAGGACACAGCGAAGTTTCACGGTGCCAAATTATTGACTTTGACTTTATGATGGAAATATGAAGGAGGAAGCGTTCTGGGCTTCAAGTTTTGAACAGTTGTACTGGAACCTTTTCTCTCGTTTGGAGCGGACATCGTACCCTGGTCAATCCCCTTTCCCTGCTTGAATCTCTTTCCCGATTTTTTCTTCTTTTCGTCTACCTTTCGTACCTCTAGTAACATATTAATAAATTTGTAGCTTGGTGCTCTGCTAAAAAAATTTACACTTCATCTGGCGTGTGCCTTTCGATTACTCTGGTGTCTACTTGCTTTAAAAAGAAAAAAGGTGTGCCTTAGTTTTAGGGGGATAGCCTGTTCTTTTATAATAATAATAATAATAATGTTATTTGCTTTACGTCCCACTAACTACTTTTACGGTCTTCGGAGACGCCGAGGTGCCGGAATTTAGTCCCGCAGGAGTTCTTTTACGTGCCAGTAAATCTACCGACACGAGGCTGTCGTATTTGAGCACCTTCAAATACCACCGGACTGAGCCAGGATCTGTTCTTTTATCACGTGCCTTTGTGAGCACTGGAAAAATTCCTTTTAACTAATGTTAATTTTCTTGTTCCTGTTTCCATAATTCCTTGCTACTTTTGTGGCATTCGCGTGAACATTGGTATAAAATTTTATTCTAGTTTCGTGCTTGCCCCCACCCCCAAGCTCTATTGTGGTTTGGTGATTACCCCTTTAAGATACGTACACTAAACAAAAAAAAAGGAGAGAAAACCTGTTGATAATTTGTACAATTTCCCACTTTAATGGTGTATCAAATGGTCGAAGTTCTCATTCTTATAGTGTGAACAATTGTTATTTCTTGGAGTTGTTTTAATATATGTGTTCATTTTTTTGAAACCTGTGCTTGTGGGAGTTTTCTTGGGTGTTCTCCTCCCCCCCCCTTTTCCACGTGTCCCTTCTGCGATAGTTCCTCTGGGGAAAGGCCCCATAATTGAAATCACCACTTGATTTGGGATGTGATCACTGCTATCTGGTTATTCTAGACACGACATTTAAATATTGGTGTTACCTCACTTTACGCCCTTCCCTGCGCATTGCTCTGCTGAGTCCTCTTCCCCCCCCCCCCGCACCGGCAAGTATTTCTTGAGTCCCTTTGCCTACTTTACGTCGAACTTGGCCGGTTTATGCTTAGTGATTGCTGCAAGCACTTGAAAGTACATATCTGTTTAAATGTGTCAACGCTCACCGTAACAAAAATGATAGCAGAGTACTTCCTATTTTGACTGCTTCATTCCTTTGTGTGCTTTCATTCATGGCTTGTTTTTCCGATAATTTCCCTTTAGGGGATGACTCTTCCGTACTATCTTCTCCGCTAACACCAAATTTATCATTACCTAACCCTCCTGTACCGAATCTAATTTCTTTTTCGTCTACCCCATCTTCTCCTTCCCTATATCCGTCTTCCTCAACCCATACACCTCATTTGCAATCCGATGATACTAAACCTTCCGTTTTACTACATCACATGGCCCCGTCGCCCCCTCCTTATTCTCAACCCCCAGTACCTACTACCCCCTCTGTTGATAATGCACGTAATGTACAAATCATTACGCAATCGTTATTACAAGTTCCCCAATTATCCGCAACAGATCCCCGAAATCTTACCATTTGGCTGTTTTCAGTTCGTAAGTTCTTAAATATAAAAGTTGCCTCCTTTCCCCAATTAATTGGTCTCTTATCCACCAAAACTACGGGTTTTTTCTCCACCTTTTGGTTGGATAATATGTCGAATTTTTCAAATTGGTATGAATTGAGACATGCGATACACAATTATTTCTTGCCCCTAGAAGTCCGTCACAAACTAAGTACAGAGTTCATCAGACGCCACCAGCTACCCAATGAACCTGCGCACGACTATTTGGACTCTATCATCACTTACAGTGACGTTTTGAATGTTTCATATAATACTTCCGAACTGATATCTATTATTCAGTTTTATGCCGCTCCATCATTCCGCATGCTTTTTAATGTTCTTACCCCCCCGTTTCCCTTTTTCAACTCTACAATCTTGCTCAACAATATATGATACATTCTCTAGGGGATCGTTCCTACTATGCTTCCGTCTCTCCCCCACCGATCCCTGCTCCTCCTTTACGTTCTTCTTTGTCTGCCGTACCTACCCTTAGTGTCCGTCCTCCTATAACCTGTTATCGTTGTAAATTACCGGGCCATATTGCCCGTCAATGTACTAATTTGCCTTCGGGAAACGCCTTCCACCCGCGTCCTTAGGCAGTAGGCGTTCACATAGGGAAAATCTGCCTCATTCCTCCCAGCTTACCTCCGTATCCCCATCTTCCCAATCCCTTCATAATTCTATTTCTCTCTCACCCCCGAGTTGTCATGTTATGCTTACAATTAATAACCTTCCTTCTGTTGCGCTCCTTGATTCTGGGGCGACAGTGTCACTCATTAGTTCCCGATTTTATAGCGATTTACTTCACAATAATCCTCATCTGCAATATCTTCCATCTCCCCTTCGATGTCTTTCAGTCTCTAATCAACCCTTAAAAATTTTGGGTAGTATCTTGTTACATATTAAACTCCAGCACCTTTCTTGGCCTTTCATTTTTCAGATTGTGGAGGACTTGTCCTTCCCGGTTATCTTAGTTTATGATTTCTTTTCACATACTGGTCTTCTCCTTGACTCTGCCCAGTCCAAAGTTTCCTTTTCCTTTTCACACAAGTCTGTTCCGTTGATTAATATCTCTGATTTTCCCTCTCGTTCACATTCTCTACTTCCAGCTATTAACTCTATTCATTCTAACCAGGTTCAAGCTTTGCTCACTGAGTTCTCTGACGTTATTACCCCTAATTTGGGCACGGTTAAGAATTTTTTTGCACATATTGATCTAGTGGATTCTACCCCTGTCCGTTCTTCTCCCTATTTTCTTAGCCCTCCTCGGATGAACACTTTAAATCAATTGATTCAAACAATGCTTAAAGATAATACTATTATTCCATCATCTTCCGATTATGCTTCACCTGCCTTTGTGGTCGCCAAGCCTGATGGTTCTGCGAGATTTATTGTGGATTATAGGAAGCTTAATGAGAAAATCGTCTATGACGCCTATCCGATGCCTAAATTAAATTCGGCATTCCAACATTTTTCCGGTTCCAATTTTTTTTTCAATTTTCGACCTCAATTCTGCTTACAATCAACTTCCCTTAGATGACCTCAGTTCTCGGTATACGGCATTCATTACTCCTACTGGGCTCTATCAATTTAAAAAAGTTCCCTTTGGCCTTAATCTTGGCTCCCAAATAATGCAGCGCTTTGTTGACTCCCTTTTTGCTGACATTAAGTATAAGTATCTTTTTCCTTTTGTTGATGATATCTTAGTTTTATCTCCGGATTTTGACTCACATTTGTCTCATGTACGCGAAGTCCTTACTCGTCTTCGCAATGTCGGCCTCACCGTTACTCCTTCTAAAGTTTTGATCGCCCAAACTTCGATTAAATTTCTTGGCCACATATTGAGTTCTGATGGCATTGCTGTTGATCCTGATCGTGTCTCTGCCATTAATAAGATACCCACTCCTACGAACTTGAAACATTTACGTTCCTTTTTGGGAATGGTTGGCTTCTATGCCAGATATATCCCTAATTTTTCATCTATTGCTGCTCCATTGAATAAACTCAAAAGAAAAGGGGTCAAATTTCACTGGTCCCCTCAGCAACAAATGGCCTTTGATCTTCTTAAATCGAAACTATCTCATGCTCCCCTCTTACAAATTCCTGACTTTAATTTAACCTTTGAATTATCTACCGATGCCTCAGACATTGCCATTGGTGCTGTCCTTCAACAAACTATTAATGACCGTACGCTCCCCGTGGCCTACTTTAGTCGCCTGTTATCCCCTGCTGAACAAAAGTATTATTCTCTCAATAGAACACTTTTCTGAATATCTCGACCATCGCGAGTTTATTGTCAGCACTGATAACCAGGCCCTTTCTTGGCTCTTACATAATGCCCCCAAAATTGGTCGTACTGGTCGTTGGTTACTCCGCCTGTCTCGTTTCAATTTCTCTTTAAAATTCGTTTCCGGTTATAATAACTCTGTCGCCGATGCTCTTTCTCGTCTCTTTGATGACCACCAGCTTCAACCTTCCGAACTTGATTCCCTTCCTATTAACTCTGTTATTTCCGTCTCTTCCTTAACTAACTTTCCCCTCTCTTTTCAATCTTGCTTGCACCATCAACAGCATGACCCTTACTGTCAACAAATTTCCCAAGAAATTACTTCTCCTGATTATTCTGGCCCTTTTCGGGTCCACCACCAACTCCTTCTTTTTAAACCTACTCCTAAGGCTACTCCTCGTCTGGTTCTTCCTTCCACTCTCCGGTCTATGGTATTTCAATATTTTCATGATTCGCCTATCGGCGGCCACTTTGGGAGAGCTAAGACCTACGCTCGCCTTGCCTCCCAATTTTTTTGGCCGCAGATGCGTAAAGACATTTTTTCGTGGGTTCGATCTTGCCCTTCTTGTCAGAAACATAAACCGTTAAATCACATTCCTTACGGCTCCTATGCCGCTTCTCCCGCCACTTACTCGTCTGAAAAGTATTACATTGACATTGTTGGGCCTATTGTTAAATCGTCTAAGTCCAATTCATACATCTTTACTCTGTTAGATGGGTTTTCAAAATTTCTTATTGTTCGTCCTTTGAGAAATATCTCTTCACAAATTGTTATTAATCTTTTGTTCAATTACATTTTTCCTATCACTGGCCTCCCTAAAGTTCTCATTTCTGATAATGCTTCGATTTTCACCTCTAGACAGTTCTATAATTTCTGTTTTTCTCTTGGCATAAAAAAGGTTTGTACTTCCCCCTATCATCTTCAGGCAAATACCGTCGAACGCTACCACCGTAACCTTAAAACATTTCTATCTATTTTTCACTCCCATAACCAGAAATCATGGGATACCGAACTCCCTTCTTTTGTGCTCGCCCTCAACTCCACCATCAATTCTTCTACTGGTTGTACACCGGCTAAACTCTTTCTTGGCCGTGAGTTGAATACCCCCCTTGCCCTTACGTGGGATCTCCCCTCGCTTTTGGATACACCCTCCGATCGTCTTAATCACTCCCAATTGTATTCCGCTTATCAAAAGCTCCTTCAGGCCAGTAAAGTTCATAAAAATCTGTGTAATTCTCGTGCCTTACCTTCTAAATTTAAATTGTTTGATTTAGTTCTTCTTAAAAATCATCCATTTAGCTCTGCACCTCAGCATATTTCGGCTAAACTCTCCCCTCGTTGGCAGGGTCCCTTTCGTATTCTTTCTTTTCCCTCGCCCAATACTGTTCAGCTCCAGTCTGTGGAATCCCCTACTGATCTCCGAAAGGCTCATTTTTCTCAACTAAAGCCCTTCCATACCTAATCCCTACGTTCCCCTTTTTTTTCTGTGGGGCGGGAGAGGGGTATTGATCGGTTCTTTTATTCCTTTTGTATATTCTTGGTTTTACGATATTAATTTGCTGTCCATTACTCTCCGTCCTTCATATTTCTTGATAAAAATTTTTTTTCCCTTGTCTCTGCTCACCCAGCTCTTCTCCCACTGCCGAAAATTTCATGCCTGATCCTCCCCCTCTTTTAACTAAGTTTTGTCTTGTTATCCCTTTGGGGTATATTATTGATAAATATTGGAATTTTTCTTTATTGTCATATTGTTATGCAGAGCACTAGATAATTTGGTTTGATCATTTAAATCATCCTGTTTGTTTTCTTGCTCTCTCCTTTCCCCCCGTCCTTTTCCCCCTTATTCTCCTCTTATTTTCTTTGGTGACTTATTCTCTTTATTTCTTCTTTCCTATGATGCTGCGTCTTCCTGTCTGGCCCTGAGATCGCACTTCCTTCAGACTTCGTGGGACCTGGTGCTTCTACTGTATTCATGCTTTCGTCGGTTCTGCCTTTTTGCCTGTCATCATTTTCGCCGCAGTTGGACCTCCGCCACTCTTCATCTTCGTCCGTATCGCTTTGGACCACCGGTACTGCTTTTACCATCTTCTGCTCTCATTTGCCGTCTCGTCAACTTTGGACACCAATCCTTCGGATTTCTCCTGGTGGTAGGAGTATGTTACGAGCTCAACTTCGCCTACCTTATGGCTGCTTCTCCGTCTTGATTTAGTGCACACTATATTGCGCTGCTCTATGAACCTTCTGCTTGCTATGCTGTCTCACCACTGCTTCATCTGCTACACCGCCACGCGCAATCTCCGTGACGTCACCTGTTCTAGTGTGTTCTCGAGCTCGCTTCGCTCCGTATATATATACCCGCCGCTTTCTCCTGTCCGGCGATCAGGTGTGACTTGGTGTTGTAATCGGCAGTGGGAGCTCAAGCCCTGCACCGGCTGGTCCGAGTGCATTTGGACTTTACCTGGTTCTCCGTTACGTGTTGGGTGAGCAGACTTTTACTGTAATTATTTACCATTCATTTTTATTTCGCCCTCTCATTCATCATATGGGCTTGAATAACGCTTCGATATTGAACTATCGTCCCTTCAGGACACAGCGAAGTTTCACGGTGCCAAATTATTGACTTTGACTTTATGATGGAAATATGAAGGAGGAAGCGTTCTGGGCTTCAAGTTTTGAACAGTTGTACTGGAACCTTTTCTCTCGTTTGGAGCGGACATCGTACCCTGGTCAATCCCCTTTCCCTGCTTGAATCTCTTTCCCGATTTTTTCTTCTTTTCGTCTACCTTTCGTACCTCTAGTAACATATTAATAAATTTGTAGCTTGGTGCTCTGCTAAAAATTTTTACACTTCATCTGGCGTGTGCCTTTCGATTACTCTGGTGTCTACTTGCTTTAAAAAGAAAAAAGGTGTGCCTTAGTTTTAGGGGGATAGCCTGTTCTTTTATCACGTGCCTTTGTGAGCACTGGAAAAATTCCTTTTAACTAATGTTAATTTTCTTGTTCCTGTTTCCATAATTCCTTGCTACTTTTGTGGCATTCGCGTGAACATTGGTATAAAATTTTATTCTAGTTTCGTGCTTGCCCCCCCCCCAAGCTCTATTGTGGTTTGGTGATTACCCCTTTAAGATACGTACACTAAACAAAAAAAAGGAGAGAAAACCTGTTGATAATTTGTACAATTTCCCACTTTAATGGTGTATCAAATGGTCGAAGTTCTCATTCTTATAGTGTGAACAATTGTTATTTCTTGGAGTTGTTTTAATATATGTGTTCATTTTTTTGAAACCTGTGCTTGTGGGAGTTTTCTTGGGTGTTCTCCTCCCCCCCCCTTTTCCACGTGTCCCTTCTGCGATAGTTCCTCTGGGGAAAGGCCCCATAATTGAAATCACCACTTGATTTGGGATGTGATCACTGCTATCTGGTTATTCTAGACACGACATTTAAATATTGGTGTTACCTCACTTTACGCCCTTCCCTGCGCATTGCTCTGCTGAGTCCTCTTCCCCCCCCCCGCACCGGCAACTATTTCTTGAGTCCCTTTGCCTACTTTACGTCGAACTTGGCCGGTTTATGCTTAGTGATTGCTGCAAGCACTTGAAAGTACATATCTGTTTAAATGTGTCAACGCTCACCGTAACACTGGTTTATTCGTATGGCTTGGGGACAAAATATTTATGTTTGTCCCTACGCACTCCTCTTCATATTCAATCAGCAACACCAGCCATCATAGAAACACAGAATAGTGAATATATCTCTCCATATAGGGTTTGCGTGAGGAAGATCATCCGGCCGCCAAACCGGGCCAGAACCATACGTGTGAACTAGCTTTCACCCGTGATCTCACTAGTGTCGGAGAACGGTAGAGGATAAATATATGAAATTACAGTTATTCATATTTTATTCTATATGTTAAACTTGTATATTTTACAATTAGCTTTACTCACACCGACACACATAGGTCATATGGCTACGAAAGAGTAGGATCGTTCTAGGATTGGGAAGGAAGCGACCGTAGCCTTAATTAAGGCACAGGTGGAAAACCACAGAAAACAATCCTCAGGCCTGCCGATAGTGGGGTTTGAACCCACTATCTCACGAATGTAAGCTGATATCTATGTGGCCAAACCGCACAGCCACTTACTGGGTGAATATTATTATAAAGTACTTTCAAATTATACAGTAATAAATTTCGGGAATTCCGAAGAGGTTTCTTCTTGTTAAATGCATCTCCCCATTTCATCCCGTCACAATAGCTCCCTACTTCATTATCCCATTATAAATATTTCAGAGTTACACGAGAAAAAATTCTGTTTTCACGGATGCATTTCGGTGTGATTACACACAGCAACAGGTTTCAGTCACTAAATGCTCCGGCTCAGGTTACTTGTTTCCCCGGCACACCGTTTTGGAGTTGTGGCGTATTATTACTGTCATCGTTGTTATTGGTTACTTTTCTGACTTGAGACATCTTAGCCAAGCGCTTTGGATAATTAGTGAGTGTGCAAGCAGATGCTGAAGGGGAACGTGCCTTTCCCATGCCCAGATGCGTCACGTACCAGTTTATATGCTCACTTATTTTCGTTCGTAAATTTAGCACTTACATGTAATACAGTATATATATATATATATATATATATAGGCAATAAAGATCTGGACTGGTTATCCGCCAGGTTTGCAGGTTATAAAGAAGTAAATGCTGGTGAAAGTTCTTCACATACGATCCGATTGCAGACTATGTGAAATTAAACTTTAAGTAACTATTTAACGTACATTCCCATTTCACTGAACATATTTCTCTCTCTTTCCAGCTTCTAGACAAATTTTACTGTAAGATGAAGTCATTAATTCACTCATGCCATATGTATACCTCCCAGAAAATATGGATTGCTTATCCACTAGGGTAAAATATAGGTGTGTGTGTGTGTGTGTGTGTGTGTGTGTGTGTGTGTGTGTCCTCTCTGCAAATTACAGGTCACAGTTCCTATGACGAAAGTCTTGAGTGAGTGTCGACATTAATCTTCAGAATATACTCTAATATGTCGTACAATGAGACAGTTTACTTATCACAACTCGGACCTATGTTATATGTACGAACAGAATATCTCCATAAAATATTGACGTAGATGTTTCCTTTCCCTTTATATCAATTCTATTCAAACGATATGCAAAGTCAGCAACAAAATGCCGCAGTTCAACTCACAGACTTCTTCTACACTCCTAATGTGAAATAATACAATATCGTATCTTTTCAATAGCTGCAGTTATCGTAACTACCCATATATTTCTGTGTGTACATACCTCAGAAGAAGTTTTGCACCACCGATATCTTTTGTGTTAGTGAAGAACGTTCGCTCTAAGAGTTGTTACGTCACAGATATCCGAATAACGTTACTTCTTAGTGGAAGTGGAGATAATGTAAACAGTTTCAGAACAGTCCAGAAGAGTGCACTGTTTCTGTCACCTGTAGACATAACATGACTAGAGCGCCTTTGTGTCCTTTGCAGTACGCAAACATGCCTCGAGGAGTCATAACCGTCTTTGAGGGTACGCGCATAGTGACATTGCGCCAGCAAAGCCTCTCTTTTAGTGCAATTGCCGACCTGGTTCGTGTACACCGTAGCGACGTTGTCAGGAATTATAGCTGATACCGTGTGACACAAAATGTTGAAAATAGTCCTCTCAGTGGTCGTTCGCGGTCAACGACAGCAGCTGAGCCAGGTAACTCCAGACGAGTCTTGTATGCTATTCCACAAGCCCATAAGGGAAGCAGATCCGTCATGTTTTGGGAGGGACATTGGGATATATTTGGACGTCAGACATCACTCATCGTCGTAGAGGGCAATATAACTGTTATTCAACACCGGAACATAATCCTCGGGCCCTTTGTTCAACCATACAGACAACATTTCTGCGACTGATACTTTCTGCAAAATGACAACGAGCGCCCGCCCAGCTCCAATATTGTGAATCTCTTCCTCAGACAGACCAAGATCCACCGGATAGTCTGACCTGCGGTGTTTCCGGACATGAATCACTTTGAGCAAGCCTGGGATATGGCTGAAACAGGCAGAGCGACGATGGAAGAATCCACCTGTCACCCTGGGCGACAACGGAAAGCTGCTGCCAAACAGTGGCACAGGATTGACCAGTAGAGCCTCAACCGCCTTGCGAACGTCATGCCATGACCATTCCGATCATGCTTCACTGCACGGGGTGAAGTTACACCATACCGAGAGGCAGAACGTTTCTGATGAATAGTATTTGCGTTGCGCCTGTGCATGTATTTTCTTTATATTAATCGCGTTATGCTTGACACAAAGTGTATTATTATCCCACACATTCCCTAGTGTCATAAGCAACCTAGAAACACGGAACACCAAGTGGTGCGAAACATTCTTTTGAGGGGGGGGGGGTGTATAACTACTAGCTCTGAAGTCCTTAATACCGTTTTGTGGAAGAAGTTGAGTTGAAAAGCATTCAAGCTGACGTTCCAGCCACATTATTGCAGTTGCCTTGGCAGTAAACAGTTCTGCATTCATTTGACCCTTCTTTCCTTCGTCATCTCCATCTTCGTCCATTTCATTTCCCGAATTATAAAAAGTTCCATGAACACATTCTATGATTTTGTCTTTATTTAAAATTTCAATAGCCGTGATGAGTAACTCGGGCCATAGAGCGATGGCCTTCTGAGCCAAACTTGCCAGTTTCGATTCTGGCTTAGTCCGGTGGTATTTGAAAGTGCTCAAATACGTCATCCTAGTGTCGGTAGATTCACTGGCAGGTAAAGTACTTCTTCAGAACAGACTTTCGGCACCGTGCGTCTCCGAAAACCGTGAAAGTAGTTAGCGGGACGTAAAATCAATAACGTTATTGTCATTATCATTTTTATGATTAATATTAAATATTTCAAACACTGGATCTGCATCACTTCACAACCACTCATTTGCAACTCGTTCATCTCACTCTCGGAGATTGATTGAAACAATTCTGTAAATTCCTTAACCTTCTGTTTTCGGAGTCTAATTTAGTACGTTCTCCTGGCCATAATTTATTCTAAACTTTTTTGAGATTGTTTTCCTTTATTATTTCCCATGATTCTGCCAACGCGCAGCAGCAGTCTTTAAGATTGAGCTTCTTAGAAAAAGCAACAACACTCTTCTGATCGTTGTCTGCTAGTAGTAAACGGCCGAGGACTTGCTTCTAGTACATTCTCTTCAGTGTTTCAATGAACCCTTGATGCAATGGTTGAATATGAACAGTTACGTTTCGTGGAAAGTACGTAACGGTAAAGTCACTATCAGTAGCGTTCAGAACTTCAACTCTGACGGGTGGCACGGTACATTGTCCAAAAGTGGGATGATTTTACTGCTTTCACCTTACCTTTCACGACACATTTTACACTGGGTCAAAATCTTCTGCACACCATTCTCAAAATAACTGCGAATTCATGCATCCATTTTTTTGCCCTTTGCACACAGTAGGAATGCATGCAAAATTTTCAAAGCATAAAGGCTTCTTGGATTTTCCAAACACCAGCAGTGGTAATCTAGGTGTCCCGCAGAAGCATTTGCACAAACCACGATCGTAAATCTCTCTTTTCTAACTTTAAATCCTGGGGCTGTATATTCCGTTTTAGAAACAATCGATTTTCCTGGTAGTGATTACCAATTCAATCCTGTCTCATCCGCATAATAAACACCACCTCTTGAATATCCTTCATTTTCCACAATGTCGAGCAATTTTTGTTTCATTTTACATGCAGCCCTCTCTTCACTAGACACGGATCCCAGATCAATGTGTAATTCCCTTACACCGTGCCATGATTTGAAACTTTTAACCAGATAATACTGGCTTTGAAACCTGAAGACATTCCCAATTAATTACTAAGTTCCGGTGCCTTTTCACACAGCAGAAGAACTGATATTCGCTCGCGTTTCGAAAGCCTTTGCACAAAACCAGATATGAAATACCTGATCAGGAATGGAAAAAAAATTCCTTCCTAGTGTTTTTAACCATCCTCACAATGAAGTTTAGACGCCAACTGTAAAACGCTTTACCGGTTTAGTTTTATATCTGATAGCGTGGGCTTACCCACTCTTCACACTGTGGCTAGAGAAGATCCAGTTTCTAGCTTTTCTAGCTGGTTTGATATTTTAAAATTTATTTCGATTGTCAACACATTACAATTTCTTTCAATGGAAGATTCCATGTCAGACACACCATTCCTCTACTGCACACAAAAACACACAGAGTTCACAAGTGTATAAAACACAGAACACATCACAACCCAACTATTTAACCACCTGCCTTAAACAGATATACACTGACTGACAGAGCAAATGCTGCACCAAGAAGGAGTGGTCAGAACTTTATGCCAATTGCAGGGTAGACGGACGTCATTGAGGTATGCTCATGATGTGAAATGCGCCGCTGTGCTGCGCACATAGCGAACGATAAATGGGACACGGCGTTGGCGAATGGCCCACTTCGTACCGTGATTTCTCAGCCGACAGTCATTGTAGAACGTGTTGTCGTGTGCCACAGGACATGTGTATAGCTAAGAATGCCAGGCCGCCGTCAACGGAGGCATTTCCAGCAGACAGACGACTTTACGAGGGGTATGGTGATCGGGCTGAGAAGGGCAGGTTGGTCGCTTCGTGAAATCGCAGCCGATACCCATAGGGATGTGTCCACGGTGCAGCGCCTGTGGCGAAGATGGTTGGCGCAGGGACATGAGGCACGTGCGAGGGGTCCATGCGCAGCCCGAGTGACGTCAGCACGCGAGGATCGGCGCATCCGCCGCCAAGCGGAGGCAGCCCCGCACGCCACGTCAACCGCCATTCTTCAGCATGTGCAAGACACCCTGGCTGTTCTAATATCGACGAGAACAATTTCCCGTCGATTGGTTGAAGGAGGCCTGCACTCCCGGCGTCCGCTCAGAAGACTACAATTGACTCCACAGCATAGACGTGCACGCCTGGCATGGTGCCGGGCTAGAGCGACTTGGATGGAGGAATGGCGGAACGTCGTGTTCTCCGATGAGTCACGCTTCTGTTCTGTCAGTGATAGTCACCGCAGACGAGTGTGGCGTCGGCGTGGAGAAAGGTCAAATCCGGCAGTAACTGTGGAGCGCCCTACCGCTAGACAACGCGGCATCATGGTTTGGGGCGCTATTGCGTATGATTCCACGTCACATCTAGTGCGTATTCAAGGCACGTTAAATGCCCACCGCTACGTGCAGCATGTGCTGCGGCCGGTGGCACTCCCGTACCTTCAGGGGCTGCCCAATGCTCTGTTTCAGCAGGATAATGCCCGCCCACACACTGCTCGCATCTCCCAACATGCTCTACGAAGTGTACAGATGCTTCCGTGGCCAGTGTACTTTCCGGATCTCTCACCAATCGAACACGTGTGGAATCTCATTGGACGCCATTTGCAAACTCTGCCCCAGCCTCGTACGGACGACCAACTGTGGCAAATGGTTGACAGAGAATGGAGAACCATCCCTCAGGACACCATCCGCACTCTTATTGACTCTGTACCTCGACGTGTTTCTGCGTGCATCGCCGCTCGCGGTGGTCCTACATCCTACTGAGTCGATGCCGTGCGCATTGTGTAACCTGCATATCGGTTTGAAATAAACATCAATTATTCTTCCGTGCCGACTCTGTTTTTTCCCCAACTTTCATCCCTTTCGAACCACTCCTCCTTGGTGTTGCATTTGCTCTGTCAGTCAGTGTATTTGTAAGAATTTACTGAAGTCACGAGGTCAATATATGGTGTAACACTGTACGTAACCTATGCCCGTCACCTGTTATAAGAGGCTTAGACAGGAACTTGGACTTTACGCAAACTACATATAATGGGGAGATGTTAAGCTCTATTTGCAAAAGTTCCTTCACCCAGCTGAAAACTAATTAGCGTCAGATGACTGACATACCCTTTCGGCTCCATGGCTCAATGGCTAGCGTACTGGCCAGTAGTAGGCCAAGGCCGGTTCTAAAACAATGGGTGATAAGTCAGTGCTGAGTAAGCATTTTCTCACGAGGTCATTGACCTCAGGCAGGGTAACTGACCCCTAGTCAATGACGTCACGGCAATGACGTGATTATAACGTCGTACCGTACGTATGTGAGCATGCCTAACCTCACGTAGGTAAGATTATGACGCCTTAATGATGTCTTAACCCAATGACGTCATTATAATGTCTAACCTCACTTTTAACCACGTACACTAACCTCATTGGGTTACGTACGGGAACCAAGGTTTTCTCTTAATTTGGGTGGGTGGAGAGTGTCCTCTGCTCACTCCCTACAAACAATATGGGGATGGGTGAGTGAGAGATTGCTCCCTCTCTCTCCCTAGAGTGCCAGCACCTTGGTTGTCTTCTACCAAAAATATTGGCGGGGTAAGGGGCTAGACATGGCCACCTCTCTCTTGCGAGAGAGAGACAAAAATTTTTCGCATTGTGCATCGCATTTTTATTGCATTGTCGTACGGGTGGTGAATGGACGAAGAGTGGGAACCGCGCAGTGTGGGGAGGGAGGCGCGCACGTAGCCGCTCCTGCGGAAAGGAGTGCAGTCAATCGGGAGACTTGGGAAGCAACTACCTGTTTAAATGACTATGAAATTGCGATAGTCATGTTGAAAGCAAAATGTAGATCAGTTCGCGCAACCGCTCCCCTGCGGATAACAGCGCAGTCATTCGGAACACTTATGAAGTCATCTTGCATGCACTCTTGCAGCATCATTGTGAGCTACTATATTTTTTCAAATATTGCCCTAGTACAGAAATAAACCGGGCGAGTTGGCCGTGCGGTTAGGAGCGCGCAGCTGTGGGCTCGCATCCTGGAGATAGTGGGTTCGAACCCCACTGTCGGCAGCCCTGAAGATGGTTTTCTGTTGTTTCCCATTTTCACACCAGGCAAATGCTGGGGATGTACCTTAATTAAAGCCACGGCCGCTTCCTTCCCAGTCCTTGGCCTTTCCTCTCCCATCGTCACCATACGACCTATCTGTGTCGGTGCGACGTAAAACAAATAGCAAAAAAAATGTACAGAAAGGGCGCAATTACGGATGGACGACAGTGCAGTCACGTGACGACTTGCGAAGTACCGCATTCACTCTTTGTGAGTTACCACATTACTTTGGAGGAGCCGAATAGTATGGATCCCCTTTTTTCGGAAAAATAGACAAATTATTATTATTGATTAAAACGGAATTATAATTTAATAATTAACGTTACAATTGAACAGAGGTCAGATGGTGTGATGTCGGCCCCGGTCTAGAAAAGAACATAAATAACGGTCGAGAGGATCTGTCGTGCTGACCACACGACACCTCGTAATCTGCATACCTTTCAGGCCGAGCAGCGATTAACAGGTGAGGATATGACGTTACACGTGGGCAATAGTAACCTCACGGCCAATTTGGAGGAACCGAATGGAACGGATCCCCTTGTTTTGGAGAAAAGTATAAAATAACCATTATTATGGATCAAACGGAATGATAATTTAAATAATTAACATTACAATGGAAGTGCTATCTGAAGGTGTGTTGCCGACCCCGGTCTAGAAAGCAAAGAATAACGGATGAGAGGATTTGTCATGCTGCCCACACGATACCTCATACTCTGCAGGCTTTCGGTCTGAATAATATTTATGTACTCAGTTGACCCCCGTGGCAGACCGAAATCATAATTTAATAATAATGAATTATCGCATACTCTACCTGAATGGCTTATGTACTAGTGTGTCAAATTTGCTTTTCATTTTTCTTTGCAGAGCCGAGAAGTGAACCCTGGCCTCCCGGACGTGGCAGCTGTTAGACTCCAGTGCAATTTATGAGGATATGGCGTGACACGTGGGCAATAGTAACTTCACCACGGGTCACTTTGGAGGAGCCAAATCGAACGGAACCCTTCTTTCGGAGAAAAGTAAAAAAAATATTATTGAGCAAACGGAATCATAATTTTAATAATTAACACTACAATTGAAGTGCTATCTGATGGTGTGGTACCGACCCCGGTCTAGAAAGCAAAGAATAACGGATGAGAGGATTTGTCATGCTGCCCATATGATACCTCATACTCTGCAGGCTTTTGGTCTGAATAATGTTTATCTACTCAGTTGACCGCCGTGGCAGACCGAAATCATAATTTAATAATAATGAATTGTCATATACTCTACCTCAATGGCTTATGTACTAGTGTGAAGACTTCTCTTTTCAAATTTTGTTGCAGAGCAGGGAATTGAACCCTGACCTACCAGACGTGGCAGCTGTTAGACTCCAGAGCAATTTATTACCTTTTTCATATCATACGAATAATAGTAATGTATCCTGGTTTCCATTTAGAAACTGAATTTTATCACATATCTGATTTTATGAAAAAAATATAGAAGTTTATTTCGGTCGTATATGTTTAGAACACAGCGGGGAATGGATGTCTTTATCGTCTTCATTATCATTTAATTCTCATCACCAGGCGCAGGTGGCCTACGGCCGTCAAATCGAATGACCTGCATCTGGCGAGCCGAACTTGTCCTTGGACACTCCCGGCACTGAAAGCCATACGTCATTTCTATTTCGTTTCTGACAGACTGGAATTCGAGGGTATGGTGTAATCCAATAACTTTATTGTTACCGAGTGAGAGAGAGAGAGAGAGAGCGTTATTGTACCGTGCATTTAAAAATTGTGAAGAAAAAGAACGGGGAAATTTGAGTTCGGATAATATATGTTTAGTATAATTGACTTTCGGATAATCGACATCCTACTGTATTTCCAGCAGCGACTGAGTAAAGCTGCTGTGTTACGTTTGTGGGGAAACAGGAAGTCATGCCGCGGGACAGCGTGACCGGTCAAGTCAGGCGAGAATGAAGTTAGTGTTACGTCTTCGGGTATGGCAAGTGCGAGAGAGAGGAAGGCGAGTTGGTACTGATCAATCGGTGTGTTTGTTGTTTTCCACTGCTTACGAGGAAATCTCGTAGCCACAGTACTGGTAAAGACCGGTACGCAGTAGCTAACATGATGCATGCACAGAACGGCTTTGTAATTTAGATATGTTATCTGTAGAACAGTAATACCTACCATATTTCATTTGGACAGTCGTTGTGAGACGGAAATGAGTGAAAAATTTCGATACAAATCTTTAATTTAATTAATTTACGGTGCTTAAAGTGTTAAAAAACGAATCGTCCGCTCTAAGACTCAAACAAAAAGCAATTAACAAACACTGAAATATTACCAAATCACATTCGTTGTAACAGGCTTACCTCATCAATCCGGATTGTACCAAAGTAAACATCGCCATCTGCTTGCGTTGTGTTGGACTGTTTTGTCGCCCGGCTAAGTAATATGTGACCTGTCCGGTCGCCTTAATCTATCTGTACATAGAATAACCTGTCCTGAGTGACTAACTGTCTAGCCAAAACTACTGGACATAAAGAAATGAAATTTTTTTGATAGGCCTATATTTATATTTCAGAGTAGGTGCACACTAAAGAAGGAATTTTGGATATTCCTTCGCTAAGGGGGTGAAAATGGGGGTGATTTATAGAAATGAGTATATCGCTATCTCGAACATTTAACACTTTACAGACGTAAAAATTGGTATTTGGAATTTCCTTTAAAAATAAAGGAGCACTAATTTTTTGTTTACGGGAAATCCTCTTAAGGGGCGTGAAAATATTTTAAAAATTGATATTTGGAATCTATTTTAGAAATAAAGAAACACGTTTTCTTTCGGAAAATCCACTGAACTGGGTTTGTGCGAAGTTCTGAAAATGTGTGGAATTACTTTTATGAGGATACCTACATCTCAAAAACTGAAAATGTTACAGCTGTGAAAATTGGTATTTTAAAACTCCGTTACTAATAAAGGAACACGTATTCTTGTTTTCGTTAAGGCCACTTAAGCGTGGGGGGGGGAGGAGGCCCGATGATAAAAATATCCATTCCTCTGAAATCGCTTGACATACGAAGTTGAATTTTTACATGGTGGTTACTCCACAATGACTTAGATTTTAAATACGAAGTGGTCTTCAAACAATTCACCCCTGAGGGGTTTTGACTAGGGAGGGATGTTCGATGACAAATCGAATGACCTGCACTTCGTAGGCCCCTCATCCGTGGCCCCTGGTTCACGAACCAGGACGTGACTACAGTAATCCACACCACGAACCAGATGTGAACGAATAATACGTGGCATGATTCAGTTTTTTTGTGAAAAGGAAGTGGTACCATGTAATGTGCCTGTGCTCGAGTGTAACGCAGTCAAGATGCTGCCAACGCAACAATGGACAGTCGGCGATGGTTTCACTGACACCTTAGAAATCATGTGTCTTAGAGCCATGATGTTGCTTTCCTCGACGGTCACGTCTTTGGTCTGCTGAAGAAAGCCCTGATGAGTAAGCGTTTCACCACCGATCAAGTGGTTCCTGATACTGTAGAAGAGTGTTTCTACCAGCAACCTGCACCCTTCTTTGAGGAGGGTATATAGAAAATATTTTTGCAATTTGACATGTGCCTGAATGACTTTCTCAAACTCCCATCAGTATGTTTTAATTTTGATATAGTGTATGTATATTGTTCAATATAGAGTATATTTCACTCGAACAGTCCTTATAACATATAAACACGTCCTTCATATACACATATACACTTATACATATATACTAACAAATTCCTTAATGTCACTAAACAGTTTTAGTATTCCAGTTTCTGTGAACATTGTGTTTGAATCTATTTCCAAGAAAATTTCACTGACATAAATGCCTTTAAAAGTTAAGTTTGTTTGTTCCTTTTCGGATAAATCTATATATATAAAATAGCTTGTCCTGACTGACTGACTGACTGACTGACTGACTGATTCATCATCGCCGAGCCAAAACTACTGGACATAATGAAATGAAATTTTGGGGATACATTCATATTAAGATGTAGGTGCTCGCTAAGAGAGGATATTTGGATATTCCGTTGCTAAGGGGGTGAAAAAGGGGGTGAAGTTTTAAAATGAGTGTATCTCTATCTCAAAACTTTAAAAGTTTACAAATGTAAAAATTGGTATTTAGAGTCTTCTTTGAAAATAAGGAAACACGTATTTTTTGGTTTTCAGAAAATCCCAATAGGACGGGTGAAAAAGGGCGAAAAAGGGGTTGAATGCCTTTAATCAGGATACCGGTACTTATATCTAGAAACTGTAGATATTACAGACCTGAAAATTGGTAGTTTTGATCTCTTTTAAAAATGAAGAAACACGTATTTTTTCATTTTTGGAAAATCCAATTAATGCGAGGGGGAAAAGGGGGTGAATTTTTAAAATGAGTGTTTCTATATCTCAAAACTTTGAAAGTTTACAGGTGTAAAAATTGGTATTAAGAATCTTCATTAAGAATAAGCAAACACGTATTTTTTTGTTTTCGGAAAATCCCGATAGGAGGGGTGGAAAGGGGTGAAAAACGGTTGAATGCATTTAAAGAGGATACTTATATCTCAGAAACTGTAGATATTATAAACCTGAGATTTGGTGTTTTGTATCTCCTTGAAAAATAAAGAAAAGCGACTGAAAAGGGTGTTGAATTCTTTTAATTAGGCTACTGTTATCTCAAAAATGAAGATGTTACAGACGTAAAATTTGATATTTGGAATCTGCTTTAAAAGTAAAGAAGCACGTCTCTTCTTTTCCTACCGCTTTTCCCACACCTGTGGGGTCGCGGGTGCGATCTGTGTCGCACATGTGGATTTGGCCCCGTTTTACGGCCGGATGCCCTTCCTGACGCCAACCCGATATGGAGGGATGTTATCACTATTGCGTGTTTCTGTGGTGGTTGGTAGTGTAGTGTGTTGTGTGAATATGAAGAGGAGAGTGTTGCGACGGACACAAACACCCAGTCCCCGAGCCAGAAGAATTAATCAGAAGCGATTAAAATCCTCGACCCGGCCTGGAATCGAACCCGGGACCCTCTGAACCGAAGGTCAGGACGCTGACCATTCAGTCAACGAGTCGGACAAAAGTAAAGAAGCACGTATTCTCGGAAAATCCAATGAAGGGGGGGGGGGTAGGTGAAATAATTGAAAAATTAATTGACTTAATTGTATGAGAATACTTACATCTATTAAAAACTAAATTTGTTAGAGCCTACAGACATGAAAATTGGTATTTGGATCTCCTTTAAAAACAAAGAAAAACGCGTTTTGGGGGCAAATCATCTTGGGGGCGGGAGTGTAAAGGAGATGAATTCCTTTCACGAGGACACATAAATCAAAAGCTGAAGAAGTTACAGAGTTACAGTCGTGATAATTGGTATTTAGAAGATCCTTTACTATTAAAGAAACAAGTACTTTCTGCCGGAAATTTACTTAGGGGGGGGGGGGGGCTGTTGTGAAAGTGAAAAAAGGGAATTATTTTAATCTCAAAACTGAAGGTAACAGACGTGAACATTAGTGTTTGGAATCTCCTTTAACATAAAGAAACACGTCATCTTTTAGTTTATTTTTTTGGGGGTGGGGTTGGCTAAATAAACTTAACGGTGGTGGGGTGTAAAAGGAGGTGAGACCAATTGATTTTACTGTTCATAATGTATTTATAAGGAGCCTCCGTTGCTCAGGCGGCAGCGCGCCGGCCTCTCACAGCTGGTTTCCGTGGTTCAAATCCCGGTCTCTCCATGTGACATTCGTGCTGGACAAAACAAAGGCGGGACAGGTTTTTCTCCGGATACTCAGGTTTTCCCTGTCATCATTCACTCCAACAACATTGTCCAATATAATTTCATTTCATTTGTCATCCATTAATCATTGCCCCAGAGGAGTGCTACAAGTTTCGGCTGCCGGCACCATTCCTATTTTCGCCGCTATATGGGGGCTTTATTCATTCCATTTTTGACCCTGCCGAATGACTGGAAACAGTCTGTAGATTTTCAATGCTCTTATTCTGATCATAAACCGATCATATTTAATCTTTCCTGGGTTCGTTTTCAAGAGCCATCTTTTCCTTCGGAGAACGTTCTTAGATTACAGTAGATTCTCCTGGCATATAAATAAAAATTTAAACACATTTGAAATAAACGATTGGAATGAGTTTGACTGTCCAATTTTTCACCTCCATAATAAGGTCAATAATGCACGGAAGTATGTCATTCGTATGGCCAGATATCCAGCACAATTGCCTACGCGCGACAATGGTGTTGGTCACATTTAATTTACCGCCAAGTAGCGGTCTTGCATTTTTCTGTGGGGTCCAGAACATCTATAATAATAATAATAATAATAATAATAATAATAATAATAATAATAATAATAATAATAATAATAATAATAATAATAATAATAATAATAATAATAATGATGATGTTCTGGACCGTCGTCAAATGTGCGGATCGCGCTGAAAACAGTTCCTGGACGGGTAATGACTAAGAATGCAGTCCGGCAGCGGGTTCAGTATCGCCAAGGCACCCAAGACGACACCATGCCGGATCTCATGAAGGATTTGACCCATATTAAAAATGCTTATGGGAAAAAATGGCAAAGATTATGGACCCAACTGACCGGGTGGAATACCTGGACTTAACACGGGAAGTACGAAATCGATTGCTGGAAAGAAAGATTGAAAAATGGGAGGAAACTTGCCATAATCTATTAGAAAACGAGTCAGATCACGAATTTTGGCGGATTCTCTCAGAAAACGAGTCAGATCGCGAATTTCGGCGGATTATATATAAAACAATAAACATTCAATTCTAAATTTCAGTATAATACCGTAGCGAAGCACGGGTATCTTGCTAGTTAAGTATATATGAAAACCATTATCTATTTTAATTTTCTCTTTCTAGGGCTCTTATGTGAATTTGGCTGAAATTTTGTGCATATGGCAGCTCGTGCGCCGTTTCTTTCAACTATATTACTATATGATGCGCACCTGTAATTCAATATGAGCGATTTTCTTTTAAATTTCGTTAATAAACTATCTGAGTAAGGAATCGCAAACTACGTCACTCCCATTAATATCCAGTACGTAACATTTGGTTGTCAACATTGGTTCCTTCGGTCCCCCTATAACCGCGTATGCTTTACTGATGTTGTCTGTGGATCCAAACAACATCTGAGCTAACAACATAACGGACAAACGAATCAGTGTGGAAGGAATCGTTTTCAGTATCTACCATATTGCCAATTCAATGATATCTGAACGAGTAGTACACATGTGCATTCCGTCTAATGTGAGCGACTGCTCCTCTGTAGTCAGCACCTCAGCGAAGACTGGCTGCAAATGAAATGCAGCAATCATGCAGAGCAGCAAATGATGCGCTGTGTGAATCAATTACATTGTGAACGTCAGAACGCTGAGTACGCATATGCAGTCCCATTCGACTTGTGAACGTCGTCCGTGTATTCCTGCCTTCAGGATATTCAATCATAATTGAAGATGTTTGTATAATATTATTGCATTTCCATGTAGAAAGCAGTTTTGCCTGGAAACAGTATTTGTCCGGGAACATGCTACGGACCACCTTACTTTGTGTTTCCAGCAGGAGATAAATTCCTAGAAAATACTTCCTCTTTTATATTGAGAGAATTTTTAAAATTTTTCCCGACTATATATTTAATTTGATACTGAAGTATAATTAAAGTTTTCGTATCGAAATCAAAGGAAAATTTATTTTTCTACGGCATGCATGCGCCTGCAAAATGCCCGTAAGGTAGAAGGGCAATTTCGCTGAAATTATAAGTCGTTGTGTGCATAGAAATAAAGAACGAATTGGGCATGGAACAATAATTATATGTAGAGGTATCATTATTATACTTACCAGCCAAAACAGGAACAGTACCAGAAATATTTGTTTGTATCGTTATAAATTAATGGAAACGCTACTAAAATACAGACTGCTCTTCATTAAAAACGAAGTTGAATAACAAATCTATATAAGATTTAATGTCATATAACTAAGTAAATCTTCGGAACGTCACTCGATAATATCTTAGTTTGATTTTTAATGTACTGTACATTGCAAAGATTTTTTCCCAGGACCACAAATTCGTGACTTTTTAAAATTTTATTTGTGTGAATTATGATTTATATATAGCTAAGGTTAAAATTCCCGACCCTGCCGAGAATCGAACCCGACACCTTGTGACCAAACGCCAGATTAGCAGGGCAAGGCCGTAGGCCACCTGCGTGTGGTGATGAGAATTAAATGATAATGAAGACTACAATGACACCCAGCCCAGTGTCAACGGAATTATCCAATCATGGTTAAGTTTATTCCTGCGTTTCTTATACAGATAGAAGGATTAGATAGCTGAAATCATCAACATCCCGAGTTACACAGTCGCAGCGTCGAGACTAAATTTTGATTTAATTTACATTGAGAGATTAGCGGCAGATGGGCTTCTTACTGCATGAATTACAGATCCTGTAAGATGTGTGGAGCTGTATATACACCGTTGATTATAATAGGTTCTTTTATAATGAATTGGAAACTGTTTTCAACAATGATTAGGCATGGAATCGAACTCTGATTGGTAATGTAAAGGCCGATGAAATTACATGATATATATGAGAATTTAGTGCATGCTGAAATATATGTGATATCAATGATGCTGGCAGTGTGCATGCCTGGAAATATTATGAAAAATATGTGAAGCGAGAATTGGTCTGTGATTTTATTATGGATTATTATAGAGAATTAGACATGCCGTGAAGTAAATGTCAGGCCAAGAGATTATTACATATGTGTTGAGGAATGTGCTAGCATGCCAGTAATATGTACGTCAGAATGCGAGTTTCCGAGTAGTTGTTGAAATATTAGCTCGCTATGAAGTTCAGTTTATCAGCCCAAATTATACCATAGTTGTGAATCGAAGAGTAGTTTCCGTTATGTTACCTTGTCAAAACATTGAACAATTTCCGAGAGTAGTCTTGTTTTAATATTTTCTTCAGCTGATTGCAAGCAGGAAATCTGAAATAGACGAAGGGCAGTAGCCTGAGCTCCGATGCAGCAAGATGAACGGGATTGTTTCCCGTTGTCTTCCTTGTATTTATTGAATTATGTTGTTTGTGTCTTTTACAGGAATGTGTGTTTGTGTGATTTCATTGTGATTTTGGTTTGATGTCTTGTGGATTAATGGGGAACAACCCGAGTGCTGAGTTGATGATTAAGATTAATCTAGTTCCGACTAGATCTTTGGTGAACCACGTTTCACAGGTCGAGTCAGTGTAGTTTGTAAGTTTTCACCCCCCTGATCCAGTGTAAATACTTTGATTATTTTAGCTTGTTTTGATTGCTGTAAATGTAGAGTAGGGAAATGTCACTAGTATTTTTCGAATTTCACATCGTCATATCCCATTACGTCCGGAAGTAGATCACGTCTTGATGCGCTTATCGCGTCAAGCTTCCCGAAATTAAACCAATCCGTGAACTTGTGATTCTTACGACGGTGTTACTCCATGTGAACAGGAACTTTGGACTATCACGTTGATTCATAATGAAACTTCTCAGTATTTAATTTTGTAATTTGAATTTACATTTTCTCATTTTGTTTTGTTATGCGTTGACATTGTTTTTAAATTTTAATTTGCTGAATTTAACTTCTTTTCTATGCCGGCTTCAAGCTGTTTTTATTTGACTTTTGCTTTGTGCATTTTGAATGTTTCGGATTATTTTGTTCAATAAACCTATCTTACGCCATATTAGTGCTTCTCATTCGATATAAACCTCCATTGTACCTGTCATGATACTTACAGGTAAGTTTAACCTTCGACTTTTAGACTTACCTGCGACAACTTAATACATACTCTACCCACCTGAGTTAGTCAGATGTTTAGTCAGGAAATGGAGGCTTCGTCCTAGAGGGTTCCTACTCCTGGGTACGGTACAGTACGGGCATCATGATGACTTGTAAATTTAACTAAACAAATCGTACTTGAAAAATAGAAAAGAAAAATGGCAGTAATTGCTTTCAATGATGCATATTATCTTTTACAATCAAGATAAATGAAATTAATAATTCAAAATTGTAGCAAATGATTAAAAATATAAAAAAATGGTAGTTAAAAACGGCAAAAATAAAGATTTCGAGAATGTTCGCTCCTGTAAGAGAAGAATCTTCATTTCAAAAACTTGCAGACCATGTTCCATAAGGATCAACTGATCTCAAAGTTTTCAAAATTCATGAAATCAAACACGTATTCAACCTCGTTATATTCATTAAGTAAGCAGCCCTGTTCCTTGAAATGCAAAAAAGAATTTGAGTCTTTCCAGCTCCTCCCAATTGTCTCTTTAGTGTTTCTTGAATAATATTTTGACGCCAATTTATATTTGACTCTTCACGTTAATACCCTTGGAGGTGGAATTAGGAAGACATTTATTAAGAACAGACTTCCTTCTTTTGTATACGCTCTTCGTCTGTCCGGATTGGAAATAACCAATCTATCCTCCTTGAACGAGGCTAAGAATATTACACCTTTATTCTTCATTATCATATGTTTCCTAGCTTTATGAAACTGGAAATGTCATTGTCCGGTTTCTTTAAGGTATTTTCTGACTAGTAATTCTAGTCTCGAACAATACATTCGTGTCGGAGATTTATAACTTTAGAAAGTTTTTAATGACATTAATGTAGGTATCATGATGCTTTACGTGGTGTTATGAATATACTGAAAGCTAAACATTTTTCACGTTTAAGATATGTATCCTAACGAGCGAGTACTTTGGATATGCAGCATAATTTATGTGGTTTTGCAAGTGTATATTGTAGAAACTGCATCCATGTCAAGTTTAGAAGGTTTTGTGAGTAGACGGAGATGTTTACGACCATTTCAAGATATTTTATCAGGGTTTACAAATGGAAAATTCCATAGCCTCGTAAAAGGAGGTATCAATAACTCTAACTCGATAAAATGTCCTTTAGCGGGGTTTGCAAATAGACGACTCATATATTATTTATAATTCCGAGGGTATAAATGTATTAGAGAATAATTTGCGTGGAAAAATAAAGCATTTCCCTTAAATTTCGGAATATTTCTTGTGATTTTCTTAATAATTATATTCATTCCGAGGAATTCTAGTAATATTTCTGAAGCATTACTGTTAAATGTTCTCCAGGGAGGCCTCAGTACCCGAAGGTTGGTCTGAAAATGGTTCTTAGATGAAATAGTAACTCTTTCGAGGGTGCATTTGCAACATATCTGAACACTTACGCGCTAAGTAAATTTCAACGCCCAATCAGTCCTGATAAACCACTGGAACCATGAGGATTCGCTTGAGAAAATAACAGTAACTGCAGGGTGAGACAGGTATAGTGATGTTAAGAGTAACTTTGAAAAGAAATATGTCGTAGTCTTTAAAGCCCATCACCTAGTCTGACGTCATACATTTCATCAGAATCGAGTTTGACGTCACAGAATTTAAGTAAAAGGGGGACGAGTAATTGTCAGATAATGAAGGAAAAATAATACACTCCATACTCTCATTTCTTGTCAACTTGTTTCTGGCCTAACGTTATATTTCATTTTATCCTTTATTGCAATATTAAAGTATGAGAGATTCCTTAATTTGTTAACTATTTAACTCCGTAATTTAGTTACATCCAGATATATATTATAATGCTGTGAGTTCTAAATTATTACACACAGCTGGAACATCAGTGTACACATATTTGAATAAAGAAGCAGGAGCAATGCTAAACCATAATAATACTATCAAAAATAATAGCAAAGATATCTCGGATTATGAATACAGATTGAAAAATATAATTTTGCTAGTCATATCGCTGCGGTTATCGAATAGAAAACGCGGTGTTTTTTCCACGAAGTCTGTAGCTGAATGAAATTAAAGCACCCATCCCATTTACAGTATTTTAAAACTCAGAGAAATTACCTGGAATATCCGTGTGTATAACTTGATTGACCAGGGATAATGGAGTTACATCCATTCGGGGACTCACCTGAAACATAAAGGAATGACCATTTAAAACCACAGAAAAAAATATACACCTTCATGGAAAAAGTCATAAGATAGCAGTACGTAAATGTAATAGTCAGTGGCGCCACAGTACCAAGTCATCTTCGAATATCTACATTTACAGCCGTGTGATCTGACATCTGGAATGTGAGTATGAACGCCGTCTCTGCTGGCCATGGCAAGGCACGTGAATTACCGGTTTTCGAACTTGGCATGATAGTGGAGGCCAAACGGATGTGAATTTCCACTGCCGAAATTCTGATGACATTTAATATTCCTCGATCGACTGATTGTGTGACGGGAATACATCATGGAAGGTATTACCACCGCCAGTGGTGAGAGCAGTAGCTGGTTGCGGATGCCGATCAGAGATCCATAAAGATTGTGGTCAGCGACGTCTGTCTAGAATTGTCCGTGGTAACAGACAGGCCAAAATGGCTCATATCACATCCATATTCAATGCAAGAGGTCCCAGATACATATAAGGTAGGTCAGTGTATTATTCTTCTGCGTTCATGGGATATGAGACAAGAAGGACCACCAGAGTGTTCTTATTGATACTAAGGGTAGGTATACTGTGGCAGTTCGTTTGTTTGAAGTTGATAAATAATAGTAAGCTAGTAGAAGACAAATAATCGTAGTGACAGTCAGAACTTTGCTACCGAACAGTAACATTCTGGTGAATGAATAGTTTCGTTATTCAAGTAGTACCCTTCTTGATGTTTGGAAAGGGAAGGTAATAACAATAATATTATGCCAAGGAAGCGATTGGAAATTTAGGGGTGTCCCATGGTAGTTACATAGCTGGCATACAAAGTAAATGGAAATCACGATCCTTAACAAGATAGTTAACAATGCGTATTTAGAACCAATGAAATACAATGCCAATAAGATAAGGACCAAAATTGGAAACAACAACAAGAACACATTCGAAATGAGACAACAGTGATTAGAGCCAGCGGCTGAGTTACGGTAAAGTTTCTCAGCACAGCAGAGAATTAAGTACACAGTTTACAAATTTTGAACAACTAATTGAAATATGAAAATGGATAAAAACCTATGAGGTGAAAGGAGAGGGGCTCTATGTAGGATGCGATGCGAGAGATTCATCCTACCAAGAAAACCTCAAAAGCACTAGCAGCACTAGCTAGAATAATCATTTACTAATTGATGGAAACAAATGTTCTCAATGTTCCAACCACCTGCCATCGTCGATACTCCCCTATTTACAATTCAAAACATAGGACGATTGATCTTAGCACCCGCAGACACTTCATAACCAGTTTTTCATATAATGATGACGATGATGATTATGCTTGTTGTTTAAAAGGGCCTAACATCTAGGTCATCGGCCCTGTTCATGTAAAGAAAAGAAACGGAGGAGAGATGGGGCCTTTCACAGTCCAACGAATTGCACCACACCAAGAGCAGTCAAAGGAGTTTTTGGTTCCTTGAAAACGTGGTTTCGCCAGGTGGACATAACACTTCGTAAGGTTTCACCTCGGAAAGTGCAATCGACGTCGAAGATTTCTATTACTACAAGAGTTATCAAACAAGGTCTGGATTCATCATGGCATCAGTCTGCGTTACATCTGTGTGGGCTCGGTGATTGTTTCACCTCCGGAGTTCATCCAGTGCACATGGTGTTTTTCCCAAGAGACTTTTGCCTTCTAGAAGAGACGTGTATCATAATGGGTACCATTGCCAACACCTCAATCGCTGCTAAGACCACCGTTACTACCTCAACAACAACCACCACCACTGCTGTACTGTCGTCATTTCCGTCTATGACTCTCTCCAAAGGCCATGCCACGGGCCCCATGAGTCCGGGGATGCATCCTACTACATCAACCTCTACATATGGACATTACATATCAGTACTACCAGCGCCGCAACGAGAGCCCTCTAAGGGTGTTAAACGGCATATCACCGCAGCAAAGGAACCAAAACCACCTAAAGTTGAGGACATCGATACAACGCCTCTTCCACTTCATAGAATACCGGCTCAATGGAATCAGAGAACACTCCAATAAATACATCACCCAACGACTAATTCCCCACTCCCCCGCCGCCTCCGGCACTCATCGTCCTATCACCAATCGCCGCTCCCTGCTAGAACCACCCCTAGCTACCCACATTTTTCTCCATCAGAACCCATCCCCTGATTTCCGTTCATCGCAGAAGATCTTCCGAACCCTTTTCCGATTCAATTTCCTCCGTGAAGACATCGTAGATATCAGGCCTACTAACTATGGATGCCTCATCAAAGTCACCAATGAGGAAACCGCCAGCCGTCTTTCAAACTCAGTAGGTGCCCAGCATTTTAAAATTATTTCACAATTCAAAAAACGGACTCCTCCCCATCCACCCCAGCACAGTCCTTTAGGTGTGTTATGAGGTGGGTGGATCCGGATATTCCAGACTCCGAGATCCTGGCCGAATTTAACACCGAGGGTGTTCCCGCCAGGGACTTTTTCCGAACAAAGTATGCGTCCGGGCCGACCATCATGTTGCGGGTGCTGGACCCCACCACCGAGCACCTTGATAGAATTCTGCCCACAGGTGTTTCACTAAATCACCAGCACCACCGGGTGTAGCCCTCTAAAGCCCCCTCGGAAACCCATACGCTGTGAATGGTGTCTAGAGTACAACGTCCACAAAATTCACACTGCAAAGCACCCACTTGTGTCCGTGGACACTGTTCGCAGTAATATCCTACCCCAAAACGCTCCAACACCACATAACACCCTCACTGCAACAACCTCTACACACCTTCTCCCGTCTCTGTAAAAATCATCCTCCTACCCCTGACAACCGACCCGAAATCATCGACCCCGTCAGAACCGTGGACCCGCCTACAGATCTCACTCGCTCACAGTTCTCTCCTGTTAACATCGAAGATGTCATTCGCTTCACCAATGTCATTCGCTTCACCACCCTTACCCTCTAAAACTTATTCCTATTTCGCTGACCCCTAGTTCTCTCTCATCTTCAGACATTAAACCTCTATTTTGTCACCACCCACTCATGCCTAAACTCCAATTTTAATTCACCCGTTTGGAGACACTTGTTTGATGGATTGTCGTTCCAATAGTGTGAATTTCTCCGCTCCCATCTCTACTCCCTTCCTAAATACCCGTTCCTTTTCCACGAAGCGTCTCTATCTCCTGACTCAAATCCAATAGCGCCCATTCCACACCATCCTACTAAACGAAACCAGGCTCCGCCTCTGAAACCCTGCCCACATTCTAGGATAGACCCCCCTTTCTCCATCGAGGAGCGAGAGATCACCAATAGCTGTAAAAGGTTCCCTTCCCACTCGCCTCCACCTTCACCCCATCCACTTAACTTTTCAAAATCTGTAGCAGCCACAAACTACTTTGAGGATTTCTTACGGAAAGACATCTCAGCTGGCATGAGCATATTGCAAATATCCCTGCAAGTATCTTATTCCTTACGTTACATGAGGAACTCTGAAAATAATTTCCATTAAATGCACTATTACGATTACAACGTCATGCAATGCCCATTGCCGATTACTGTGACGCAGTTTACAATAATCTTAGGCGTATCACTTTTCAAAAAACATCAACGAGCCCTTAAAGCATGTGTTAGATTTATCCTCGGTGTACTTCTGTTAGATAATATCTTCACAGAGTTCTCCGAATTTCAATAGTTACGTTTGAAAGAATGACAGAATCCACATTCAGTCACCACCTTACGTCACATATGGACCCTAAACACCCCAACATATTCTGCCTCTCAGTTTCAATATCTGTATATTCACTTCTCCTAGCACACAAACCAGATCCTCATCTGATCCTGTGCTAAGTATACCCTTTAACCAATCATTGTGAGTTATTCACTGTCTCTGCCAGCCGCACCTGGAATTCCCTACCTGCAGAAATTTGGGGAATAACAAGTATATTGCACTCCAAGAAGCGATGAAGGAAATGGATGCAATTCCCCGTCACATTAACTGCATGAGTTATAAGAGGATGGCCACAGGAATATCATTTATTCTTTCGTTTTGCGTGTGTTAAATTTTATTGGAATAACCTCAGCCTGACCAGGCGTTTAAACTCGTCCGCTCGTTGGGCACAGTGTTTTATTGTGTGTGTCATTATATTCAATAAGGGGAGAAGATGACCTAGATTGAGACTTTCTGAGGCTAATGCAGTGCGGGTATGTCATTTCAGAACATTCTCGATGAAGGGTCTTGAACCAATAATCTCTTAAGACTAATTCATATTTGGCTGATGACATAGCAGTTAGGCCCCGTTCATCATAATCTTCGACTAATTGATAGTAACAAGTAGGATATTTTTTTAGTCACATCACACCTCTAAGTAAGTAAATTGCATGTAAGCCGACGACAGAACACATTCTCCACATTCTGTTGAAAATTAGCCACGCAGCAAGTTAAGCATTACGTTCGTAGCTCCGCAGGGAAGTAACGTCGTCGCAGACATATGATAAACTTTCCCTCTTAGGTTCAGCTTGCAGAAAACTCACCAAATTTTCCAAGGAGCCTAGTGCAAGTCTACTGTTTCCGTAGAACTACTCTATAATTCTATTCAAGTGAACAGCTATAATGACGAGGATTATGGTCTGTAAAATTATCTCCAACATGAACTTCGAGGATGGAAGTGCAGCCCTTACTCTAGAAATGGTGCACCGGGAAACGTGAAGACGAAGCAGCGCAATCGAACACAATCTTCAGCAAAAATGAGTACGATTTTGTAATGTAATTTCCTTCAGAATTGTATTAGAAAATAATACGATCTTTCTTGATGTAGGATAAAATCTTATTAGTTACACATCTGTAGTAGCATTCATTCCATTTCATTCCATTTGTGGCAGATTAGGTACGTGAGTCTGAAGTAGTCTTGTAGCGAATTGTGTGAGAGTATTGTTATAATAGTAATTTAAAGGTCACTGATGTACCCTAAAAGTCAGAATACGATCATAATAGACCCGTGCGTTAACTTGTGCACTAAAAGAAGCATTTTTGATGTGATGAGTATCATAATCAATATTAATAGAAGCACGACAAACCTTCCTTGTCTAATTATTCTATATCGTGATATATCTCGCCGATCATCAGAATATTGCTCCTAATCTCCAGGTGGATGTGTGGTAGGAAGTACTATATTTACTCTAAACTTCACGGACGAATCGCCGGGAATCGGTATATTTAAAGGAAGGTTGGGTATTTAAACTTGCTACATTTGTTAATGTGATTGAAGTGCAAATTTGTGGTCATGTATTATATGAATTTGCTGTCGGAACATACGATTATATTAAATGTCTCTTGGAATAAAATTACAGTCTATATAGCAGTGGTTTTGATACAACCACTTGGATAATCTATGTAATTGATGGAATATTGAAATTATGAACATTCAACTTTACTTAGGGTGAAGCTCATGCCAGTCAAGATATGATCCATTATGAAATCAAATCCATGTTTAGCTTGCTCTCCATCCGAATGTAATTACAAATGCACGACATTGTTATTAGAAATAAATAGACCAATCAAGTGACTTACCTGTACTCCAGTAAAAAATCAGCTTGTTGAGTTTACATGTGTCAAAACATTTGAAAATCCTCTAAAATGATCTAACGTACCTAGAAGTGAAACAATCACGACTAAAGTTTGTGATCCTCATGACAGTGTAAAATAATTTATTAAATAGTGCATCTTATGCTGGTTGTCGTCTTGTACTCTGTTGTTGTATGTTGAATTTAGTACCCTTTATCCTTATTTAATTGTTTATGGGATTCTGAATCAGCGGAAATCACATCTTCATGGTTTATGATTATACTTCGTGAATTGAAAAGATTGTAAATAATTCAGGAAATTAATGATTGTGTGTTACGCTTGTTAATGATCAGTATAATCGTAATGCATTATCAAAATACAAGAAAAAATTCAAAAAATAGTTTTTAAGCCACACGATCGATATTTTTGATATTAACTACTTAACAAGGACAATTTGAAGACGATTTTGTGAAATAATTCCTAACAAGTTTACCTTCTGAGCAAAGTTTATTTGGTTAAAACAAAAAGAATAATTTTATTGTTAGAATTGTTCAAAAGGAGAAATATTCATTTCGTTCATTATAAGATGTATAGAGGTGGAAATAATTGGAAAATATATTTAAAGTTTAAATACATTTTTATTGAGATGAGGTTTATTATGTCGAATTTAAATGAATTGTAAACTGAAAATCTCAGAGACAGGTGCGTGCGATTTTAATGAGTTGAATTTAAGCCAGGATATTGCTGAAGTTGAAACTTACTTTCGAATAATACGTAAATATACTTCCTTCTGAATATTTTATTGCAGAAAGAGGAAATCTATAATTCATTTCCATCATTCAGAAGATAAGTTCAACTGAAATAATTCATTCTGTCTCGGTTAATTCATTCGAAGTGACTTGTAGTTTGGTAAAATGGAGTCTTGTATTAACACTGATGGACATTTTCAAAAGACTGTTAGTTGATAGTTGTAAAGTGAAATGAGTGCAAAAATATTCAATGAAAGGCTTAATCAATGATGTACACACTAATTTGGACTCACTGATCATCAGAATTTCATTATCATTTGTGTTGGATGTTCATTTGATAAAAATTTAATATTGTAATAAATGCCTAATCAGTATTTTTGTGAGTATTATTCACGCCTGATTGTCATCCCGTTTTCATATGTCCTTATTTTGGTTTGGCCACATGAACGGTCCACCCCAGGGTATCCCCGTGTGTGCCGATGAGTATATCCGGGTAAACGGGAACAATATACAATGAGTGGCCAAACATCATGGTAAGACACTGAATGTGATGTTAATTACGAATTGCTCCTCAGCGAGCCAAGAAAACTGCAGCAATACGGCGGCGCGTCGATTCCAGAAGGGGTACGAATATTTCTGGAGGGATCTGGATCCACGCATCTTCAACTGCTACCCACATTTGGTCTTGTGTAGTTGGTGCGGAGTTCATGGAGCGTACACCAGCACAGACAGCATGCCAAAAATTCTCGATTGGATTAAGATTGGGGAATCTGGAAAGTCAATCCATGGTCGTACCTTCACTGTAGTGCCCCACCAACCACCTGCGAACCACCATAGAGCGGTGACATGGCACATTGTCCTATTGGAACATAGCATCTCCATCAGAGTACTCTAGGGACAAAAAAGGGATGCAGATGGTCTGAAAGAATGTCCACATAACGCGCACCTGCCAGCGCTAACTAAGCGGGAAAATGGGGCCTAATTGCGACCATGAGAACGTCGCCCGTACCAAAACTGGCCACCTCCAGCCTGGACACAACCTTGTTGACACGCAGTATCATCACGCAGCTTCATGATGCATACGCCACACTCTCACGCTTCCATCAGATCGATACAACTTGAACCGGGAATCATCGACCATACGACACGCTGCAACTGTTCCATGGTACATTGCCGATGTTCGCGCGCCCATGCACGTCGTTGAGCTGCGTTTTGAGGTGTCAGAAAAGGTACACGAGTTGGTCGTCGGCTGGTGAAGCCTATGCGGTGCAGTTTCCTCCTTACAGTCCTGGTAGAAATGGTTTTCTGACTCCCAACAACTCTCAACTGGGTGGTGATCAGACTCATAGTAGCCCGTCGAGCACCCAGTATGGTTCTGCTGAGGCGACGTGATGTCCATTCGTTAAACACTTGTGGTCTTCCCGTGCAGCGGCTTAATCTATATTAAAGATCCACCCCCGTCACTGTTGACCTCAGAAACCTGAAATCTTCGTAAATCCTCGCAGTGCTATGACCTATGCGCCGTGTGCCGATGATCATCTCGCGTTCAAAGTCTGTGACAGACTGCTCAGCTACGCAGCAGCTAGCCGCAACCCTTTGGGCAGTCAGTGTATATATAAGAATTAAGCAATAAATAAATATGAAATGAATCCATAACCACTGATGCAGAGTTTTTGCAGACGGAGAGAGGGAGCGCTATTTTGATAGATTTCTTGGTTGTGAGACTGCGGGGCATGTGTTTTCCTTAAGCCCGGTACCAGAAGAATGATGATGACGAAATTTCCTCGTGCCGACCGAGGAGACGAAGGCGAAAATATTGGTGCGAAACTATTTCTATAGCAGTTAAACCATTGGGTAAATTTGGAATAAGAGAATATCTAGGATTCAATCAAATATTTTTACAATATCATCAGTAAAATGTCATGTCTAAGATCTCAGATTTCGTCAGAAGGAGGATTTCTGGAAATACACGCCAAGTCTAAACAGCTATATGACATCGCCGCAGCAAGACAGAATACAGTGCAATTATTATCGTGTGTTTATGTGCCAAAATCAGGCAACCAAAATACAGTATTTCAGTACTAGATTCGCGATGGCTAGATTTTTCGAATGGTACTTGAATTCTAATATTTTTAATGAACATTTTTGAGAGAGGAAAGTGTCCCGTTGCTGATGTTACGTCGACGGAATAGCCTGGAGGACGTAGCCGAACCAATGAAACTAGGGAGGCCATGTTGATTTTCATTAGTGTTCCAAAATAATTTCAACGCAAGACCACGCCTCTCAACCCACGGAAGGATCGATTATTCAAGTATATTCCGATAGGGACATAGATTTTGAGCGAGGTCGACGGTAAAAGGACATAGCTGCAAAATGCAATGAAACATGTTTTAAAATTTGAAGTCATACTCTACGGAGTTACCAAAAACATAGAAATGTTTATCTTTAAATAAGTTTAGTGTCAGTAACGGAACTTTTCTACTCAGGGACTAGACGCATCCAACTGTGACTTTACTACACTTACCGTCCATTCACTTAACCCAACGCATCGTCCGAAATAGATAGGACTGTTGAAAGATTTCGCTGTTGGTCATAAAAGTTACTTCCCTTCATTTAAGTGTTTCCCACTGCAGTGGGTAGCAAATGCAAAGGCACTCTCAACAGGCGCTTGTTTAGGAAGGCCGTGCAGGCGTCCTGTACAGGAAGACGTATTCCGCGTACGGTTTTCATCAGATTACTGTGTCATGTGTGCTCTCTTCAGGACAGAAGTGTAACTTCGTGTGAACTTGTTCTTGTATGTCATTTACAGGCTGCTAAAAGTGTGCAAGGCAAGAAAAAATTAAAGGAATGAAAGCTCGAATGGGAGAGCTGATGAATTCCACTAATGTCATGATTGTCAGGATGACGATCTAAATTTAAAGGGAACGCCAGTGAATAACTTGGAGGAAGGTATATAAACACCACATTTGTGACTTAACGCCAATAAGTAGTGTGTGCACTCCTTTTTCTGTTTTCACTTCCTGAGGTGCATATGGCTCTGAGATTTACTCTGCCGACACCAAAAATGAGTACCAGGATCATTCCTGTGGGCAAAGACGGCCGGGCGTAAAGCTAACCACACTACCACACTAAGTGCCGAGGTTACGGATAGTGGAATCCTTTACCTTCCGACACTCCCATGGACTTCATGGCCTGTAGGGAGGTGACTGCTTCGCTTTTCTTTTCTTTTGCTATGCCATTGTTCCATTTTTTGTCAGTGGTGAATTTGACCCACTTTTCAGTAGTGTAATTATGTGTAATTTCGATGTTTAATTTACGTGATTGGAACATTGTACAGTCGGAGATATCTGCGTGTTCAGGCAGTGTCACTCAGATTATTGAGAGATGCCTTACGGTTATATCCTTTCGAGAAGACGGAGTATTCCTTTTGTTCATTTTAATGCCCGAATTGCCAGGGGAATTTTCACTTGTGGACCAGTTAGAAAATCTGAGGTCGCTGTTGTGTCCCGGATTGTTTATTTCTAAAATCAAATCGTGATATTTTGTTACCTTATTTGTGTAAACATTTCCCCACGTCAGTATTTGTGCAATTTTTACGATATGAAATGACTCAGAAAACAGTGTTATGTGTATCTCACCATGTGCCATGTTACTTTCTCGTTTGTTTAAGTGTTCCGTAGATATGAGAGTAAGTTGACATTTATTTTTGTAAAACCAAAAATTTGTAAAACCAGAAATTTTGGTTTGTGATGGACAATGGGTATTCTTGTCAAAAGAGTGCTAGGTACAGGATTCGATTCGACAACATGATCGAGAATATGATGGATATGTCAGTAGGCGCGTGTATTCCGCTACTATATGTTGTATTTCCTAAAGTTTTTTTTTTGCTAGTTGTTTTACGTCGCACCGACACAGATAGGTCTTACGGCGACGATGGGACAGGAAAGGGCTAGGAATGGGAAGGAAGCAGCCGTGGCCTTAATTAAGGTACAGCCCCAGCATTTGCCTGGTGTGAAAATGGGAAACCACGGAAAACCATTTTCAGGGCTGCCGACAGTGGGGTTCGAACCTACTATCACCCGAATACTGGATACTGGCCGCACTTAAGCGACTGCAGCTATCAAGCTCGGTATTTCCTAAAGTACGATGTTGTGGAGATTCCTTTTCGGTACCGTCTGTGTTGTTTTGTGATGAGGAGATGTTGTAAGGTAGGCTCAGCCATTTAGGCCCTGAGGGCTTTTTGGTAGTATTTGTCCTTTCAGATTGTGAATTCTGCGATCATCGTTGTTGTAGTGTTGCGGGGATCTTGTATTGAAAGCCCTGATGTTTTTGTGTCGAACGGTATTGGAACAGTTTCTAGTGTGATACAGTATATATGGGTGGATTTCATGTGATTTTGTGGTCATTTTATCAAAGTCATGGCAGTGTCTCCTTTTAATTGTTCGAAGTGAAGCAGATCTGACTATGAGTTGGTTGTAATTATGACAGGAATCGTATTTGAAATATTTTAGGAATTGATTGTTTGTCCGCATTTCTAGCGAGGTGAAGTTTGCAGTCAGACGGAAACTGGCCGCTCGCTTGATTGTCACCCAGAGGTAATGGGAACAAAAGGTCTCATGTAAGAACACCACGTAATTAACAGTGTATTTATATCCAGGTGGGTGGTTGGAGGTCTCTGCATGGGTACATCCTTCGACTGTATAGTTTTATTCGTGGGAAGCACGACTAGTAATCAATTCTAAGTAGTTAATTGGTGAAGTGACAGGAATTTCGTTAACATTTCATGGGAGATGAAAAAATCAACGTTCCAGAGTTCGTTTTTTGGTAGTGTTGGCGGATAAAAGCAGTGATATCGTGTTGAGTCCACGATGTTCTGGGATAATTATATTGATGTCTTAGTATGATGTTCAATATTATTAGGGGTGTAAATTATTTCTTTTATTATATTAGTGTTGCAGGTGCTTGGCATTTGATACTGTAGCTGTTGGACAGTGGCACGGATGTTGGCTCATGTAGTAGATATGTCATGTAAGGACTCATATTTGGTGTAGGCTGAGTGAACCTAAGGAAGTGGAACTCTCGTTTCTTAAATTCTTCGACTGCCTGACGTGGAATCGAACACACGTCCCTCCAAGCGAAACGAACACGCCTTTACCGCCCCCGCCAGGTAGCACCTTGTTAAGTGTTAAACATTATTTAAATTCATGAATCCATCAAGTCCCTATAGTATAAAGCCAGAAGGCTAACCGACTGACTCACTCACTCACTCACTGATATTAATGTTTGCCCACTTCCAGATGAGCTATAACTTGAAATTCGCCAATCTGATAGCTATTCGGATGTAACCGAAGGAAACATTCGAAAACGTTCCAATGTTCCGTATTGTGCCATTTCACCGTTCTATAGTTACTATATTTGGAACAAAAATGGCGCTTCGGCTATTAGCGGGTCAGAATAAAAACAATTAACAGCTGTATGAACTGAAGAGATGATAAATTCAACCGGCAATCACAGAAGGAGTTCTTTTTTTAGAAGGCAGTGCGAAAGAATGACGAGAGCGGATTATTTAAAACCATTATTGAAAAAAAATCTTCCATTAGAGAAAGGATTCTTAATTGAGCACTACACCAAGAAAGACGGAATCGCGTAAAGAAACCCAGTAATAATTGGAGAGTTTAGTCTACTGTTAGAGATAAGATCAAGTCAACGATAACCCGCCGAACACCAGCTGTATTTGACATATACGTGAGATAAAAGACCAGCTGATAAGAAACGTCAAGTTGGAGCTTCACTACGTCACGGTTGGGCTCGGAACATTTTATTTGCCCGATACTGCATAACATCAAGAGAACTGAAGTAGACGGAACAGAGTGCAATCCTTAAAGCACATAAAATTCATAACGTTTCGGCGAGCAAGGCAGTTTGAAACAAGACGATATTTAGAGTATTATAGGCAAATTAAGCGGAACAGAAAACAAATATACTGACCACATTAGCATTACTAAGCAGGTTACCATGTATAAATCCATTAATGCCTTGTATTATTCTGTCCTTGATGCAATGGAGGCCGTCATGATGTTCTAAGAAGCTGAGGCGAGGACTACTCTGGCTATGGTAACGCTTGACGAGATGGATGATCCAGGAGGATAGTAGTCAGCTGTGATGACGAGATGATTCCTTCTTACTTAAGCCGAACCAGGGAGCAAGACCTACCATCCCATGACGATCAACAGCGAAATGGAAGCCAGATCCAATAAGCAAAGATAAGTCCCATTTAAGTCGTATCATAAGTAGAAAACCTTATTCTTTGGGTTAATGTATAATATATGTAGTAACATTTTGTGTGCGTAATTAATATACGTGTGTGTGTTCACAAGGAAATAGGTATTCATCCAAAGTTACCGTAAATTCCAAACATAGGCGTTAAAGTACCAGTGAAATGCCGTTCGTAAATCTGTCAATATGAGAGTGGAGAAGTGATTGATATTTTTCATAATTTGTTGTCAGTGAAATATTAGAGTATTATGAGGAACCTAATATTTATATGCATGATGGTTTTAACTAAGAGCAAGCGTAAAGATCGTATTTAGGGAGTATTACAAGGAAATTTGATGGCACAATTTTAAGGTTACAGTGTACTATTTATTTGATACTATGACAGTAATGATAATGAATATATGTATATGTGCAGGTGATAGTACATATGTTGTGTTTTGATGGAATGAGTGCTTCAATTATAAATGCTACGCGATAATGGAAGTGTTAAATAATGAATATAGTTAGCATATGAATTGCTAGTGTATTTTGATGGTGATAGTTACTGTTATTTAAGGTGTCGGTCATAGTATTTCTTCGAGAAATGGTAGTATGTGTGGGTTGCACATGCTAAGGTGTCGGAGGTGAAACGTACTGTTTCTGATTGCTATTTTATTCCCTAATATATATATGATACAGTTTAGAATACGATCTTAATGCCATCACTAAAGAATTAATTGAATAAGTAGGATCTTCGAAGAGCCGAGAGATCACTTACGTAAATATTTAGACCTTCACTGACATAACTACGACTGTTTTCATATATTCTCACTTACGGCAAGTCAGTTTACGATTTATTTATTTTTCTTTTGGAGCAATATTAGACATCACTGGTAACTTAGACTTTCATATGTGGATTTTAGATGAGGATAGAGTCTTCCTATGTGTCAGTTTTTCCACACATGGTATTTCGTTGGAATATTAATCGTAATATACTTGGAAATGTTATGGTAAGTCATATACGCACTTTAGCTGAAATTTAACCATGAATTAAAGGAATAATTGAATAATTTAGCAATGTAATCCTTACGATGGAAATAATTTGAAGATGCTTACGACTTAAAGTGGACTTAGTTTTGCTTATATGGAGGCTAGTTGGTGCAAAATATGAAACATTGAACAAATTGAAACTTCGAATAGAGTAAATACCTAAGGATCAAATAGTAATCTGTTCACACGATTTTTCTACTGTGCGTGGACATTGAGATGAACTGTTTTCAACCGAGTGATATACATTTCTGTAATTGTATGTGAATTTAATTCAGGCAATTGAATCTTGATGATTTCGAGAAGCAACTTAGCTAAATATTCAGAGATTCCAGATCTTAATTAATTAATTAATTGAGTGATTAATTATTGGCCATTTTCTTTGCGTTTTCCTCATTTTCCAATTGAACTTTAATTTGAATTGTATATAGTAGGAATATAGTTTATTTGACTTAGAACTTTCGGATGCATCCAAATAATTCTTTCATTACAAGCATTATAATAATTATAATTATTGCAATTATCCAATTTTTACAATTATGATGAGTAATTTTACTTATTATATAATTTAATTATTTTTCTTTTCATTTGAGTCCCTTGGTAATTACTTAGTTATATTACAATTTTTCGATAGGCTAAGATTATGAGTCAGATGAATAAGGCCTAAGTTCATTTATTTATTTATTTATCAGAGGTTTTCCCAAACCTATTTCTTCAAGACAACATCAATATATTATTGAGAAACTGATTGAATAGGAAACCTGCTATACTGTATAAATGATTTTCAAGGTAATCAACGTTTATTCCAATTCATCCATAAATCAATTTATGAATAAAAACTGAGTAGAGTAATATTGGATTCTTTCAATGTCTGCTTAGAGTAAGTACTAGATATAGGCATGGAATGATAAATTTTCATTGCGATCATGATGACATCATGTACGGTGTTCTTGGCAAGCCACGATAATCTGATTTTTGCGATAAATTTTGGTATCAAAAATATACGGTAACCGACTAATAGCGTGTTGAAGACGTTCATCTACGTAGGTTGGTATTTACCGTAGGCCGCCGGTGTTCTTTCTCACGCGGAACTCACAACCCAAGAATATTCGGCAGATGAAAGTATTATCAAGAGCTAGTCTGGAAACTCGTGTAGTCAACCTGGACGCGGGATGGTGCATGTAGTTAATTGGCGCCACAACAGTAGGGCAATTCAAGAGAAAGACACCGTGGGAGTAATGTGTGGCAAATGGAGAAAGACACCGAGGTCAAGAACCGTTGCTTGCCAAAACTTGTAGTTAATTGGCTGCCCAACTGCGGGGCAATTCAAGAGAAAGACACCGTGGCAGTAAAGGGTCGCCAAAACTTGTAGTTAAATTGGTGCCATGCGAAATGAGGAAAAGGTGTACACGAATGGTCGCCAATTGTAGATAAATTGTCGTCCATACGTGTAGCAATTCAAGAGAAAGACACCGTGGGAGTAATCTGTAGCAAATATAGGAGGACACTGTGGAGCAAAATGTTGCTAAAACATGTAGTAATTGATGCCGCAATAGTGGAGTAATTCAAGAGAAAAACACCGTGGGAGAGAGATGTTGGTTATCAAACCATATTCATATGATGCTATGTCATATTCAGAATGAAGAGAAAGATATTAAGGTCAAGAAATGGAGTTGTTGAGTATTGTAGAATTACACAAACATGTGGCAATTTCAAATTTTACTGAGAGAGCCTTGATAAGAAGGAAAGGTATATTTTAGGAGTTGATTCACAGAGGATTTTGAATGTATGGACCAGATAATGGAGTGAAAATGGAGGTATCATGCAAAATTTAGTCATATCTGATAAAAAAAAATTGTCGTTTGACCAGATATTATATTGGGATCGAAGGAAGCACAGCAGAACAGTGGACTGTGAAATCGAATAGATGCCCAATAATAATAATAATCAGAAGTAAAAGGGGAGAGAAACGGATGGATGAGAGGAAGAAAATATTTCAGGATGGCTAGAAAAAAAATCGAATTTCTGTCCAGAGGAAGCTAAAGTAGAATATGAGGACTTTATAATTGTAAATATAAAACATTGTAAGTGAATGTAAGGGATGTTACTAACATGTTGGTCACCATTTATTATGAAATAACTTAGATATAGGAAGTAGATGATAAGTTGAGTTATTTGAATTTTTTTTTATTATTTAGGCCAGAATTAGGATTTGGAATCTTAGTCATTAAGGTAAATGTTTCATATTTTGTGGAGTAATTGGGTCATCCTCGTAAGCAAAGCCTAGTCAGAGTAGTTAAGCCTATATTTAAGCATTGTATCAGTACAGTTGAGTGAGTAAGGATAAGAATATTTGTGAATATTGAACTATAGAGGAATTAGGGCAGAATTAGAGTATTTTCTGAAATAATAGAGAATTCGGAGATAATACGTAAAAGTAAAGATGTCAACATTGAGTCAATTAAAAGCACAATTTGAAGAGTACCAGAGAGTACAGGAGGAGAAGCAAGAAAAATACCAGAATGAGCAAGGAGAGAAGGAAAGAAAGCAGAAAGAAGAACAACAGAGAATGTACGAAATCTTAAGAGGAATGATGGAAAAGCAACAGGAAATGATGGAAGAAAACCGAAAGCGCGATGAGGAAGCTAGGAAACGTGACCAAGAAAAGGAGAAGAGGCAGGAAGAGAAAGAGAGAAAACAGAAGGAAGAGCAGGAAGAAACTAAGAGAGAAAGGCAAGAAGAAATGAGAAAGCAAGAGGAAAGATTAAGGGAAATGATGGAAGGAATGAATAAGAAACAGAAGGAAGAACAGGAAGAAAAGGAGAAGAGGCAAGAAGAGAAACAGAGGCAAATGATGGAAGAAATCAGTAGTAAACAGGAACAGAAACAGAAGCAAATGATGGAGGAAATCACTAGTAAACAGGAAGAGAAGCAGAGGCAGATGATGGAGGAGATGAAGCAGGAAATGAAGGAGGAGATGAAGAAAGGTCATCGAGAGCAAGAAGAAAGACACAAAATAATAATGACAGAGATGAAAGAAGAGATCTTGAAAATAGGATCAGAAATGGGCAAGATCAAGGACCACATGGAGGAATGGAAAGCAGAAATCAGCGGAAAAGTGGAAGAGAAAGACCAGAAAATACAAGATGAAATAAATGACATCAAGAAAGAGATGATAGGGAACAATAACTATTTACAATCTTTGAAGGAGAATGAGATAAAGAGCCTAACAGACAACGTGGAGAAATTGCATGTAGATTCCCAAGAGAAATGGAAACAATGTGAGGAGAAGATTGGGGAATTAAGCAGCGAAATACAGACAACGAATGCTGAGTTGGAAAAGAAATACGAACAAGCTGCAGATCAGATCGGAAATAAAATAGCGGAAATAAAAGACGAGATCGAGCACAACAAAGAAGAGCTAAATCAGAGAATAAGTAAATCTGAGGAAGGATTTCGGCTGATACAAGCTCAAATACAAGAGATCAGGGATGAAGAACATGGAAGGACCGTTCCATTATCCAATGACGAAGGTCGTAAAAATGTGGAATTTCAGATGAATGAGAGGGAAAATGCAGGTATACCGGTTACACGTTCGAATCATAGTATTGCGGAAAGGAATACAGAGAATGGAAGTAGTGGGAGCCCTACTATAATAAATGTAATAAAGACATTCGATGATAGGCCCAAACATTTTAATAACACCACGAGTATGTCACCGAAACGTTTCCTTCGGGAAATGGATGATTATTTCAGAGAGCATGGTATCCCAGAGGAGAAAAAACTAAAAATAGTAGAAAAACACTTGGACGCAAATCCTAGTTTGTGGTTCCAAGCATTCAAATATACTTTCCACGAGTACAGCGATTTTAAAACAGCATTCTTGCAACGCTTCTGGAATCCAGACATTCAGCACAACTTACGCTTAGAACTCTATTCTCGTAAATATGCTTCAAATGGTCAAACAGGGTTCAGCGATTTCTTTGCCCACCAATTTTATCGTTTTCAGGACCTGGATTCACCACCCAGCGAACTCGAAGCAATTAAAACTATACAACGTCAATTTCCGTTAGATGTTCAACGATTACTAGCTACTGCTAACCCGGTAACGGCTGTACAAATGGAGACAACACTAAGACAGATTGACATGACTACGGTACCACATCCTCACAGGATAGCTAGGAATGGTTACAGTGAAGAAACTGTTAACATACTTACGCAAGATGACACAAGTAGAAATACCCTAGAAGAACACAGAAACATAAATAGAAAAAGACAATGGGGCAATCCAGAAAATGGAAGAAAGGAGGAAGAAAAATGTCATTGCAGTAGAGGAACCTATGGTCAAGGGACATATATGGGAAATAGAAGGTATAAGCCCAATATGCGACCGAGGAACCAGTACCGAGATGGCAGAGGAAGAAATAATTTCAGAGAGAGACCCCGATATGAAAGAAGGAATGTTAGGGATACACAAGAAAAGCAAAGTTACAACCGAAGATACATTCAAGAACTGAATGAGGCTCGAAATGATAAAATTAAATGGGAAAAGGCTATCAGAGATCAGGACGTAAATACTGACGTGGAAGGAGCTGAGAGTCTTGAATTACAAAGATTCAAGAAGCGAAGACAAGAAGAACAGGCGCTCAATCCCAACACAAAAGAATTTGAATATAGGGGAGAGAGTGAAAGGCCAACAAGCAAAAAAAAAACGCCGATTTCGAATTAGAAGGTGAAATTGAAAATGTAGAAAACGCGGGGAATTTCAAAATTAATAGTTATTTTGTAACGCAGGTAGATTCGTGGGAGATTGATTCTGAAGAATTGGTTAAGGACTTAACACAGCATCACATCAAGAAAAGATATAATTTACCTATTATAGTCGCAAGAATAGGAGAGCTTAAAGTACATTGCCTTGTGGATTCTGGAGCCAGTATTAGTGTGTTATCCAAAGAGCTTTTCCAAGACATGAATAAAAGAATGAAACTGCTTACGATCCCAGTGTCAAAAATTAAGATACGGGGTATTGTACCTGACAAGACAGTGGAGTGTGATGTACAAACATATCTGGAGATTAATATAGGAAACAGAAATTTTGAACACCCATTTGTAGTCATGAACCGAATCAAGTATAACGTCATACTAGGAATAGATTTTATGACAGTCACAGGAATGACCATTGACATGGAGAAACAAGAGATAAGATTTCCTATTTGCGATGGGAATACCGAAGAAAAACAGGAAAGAATTAAGATCAATAAGGACGACGGTGTAGTCAATAATGTGAAAGTCGAGGAAGAAGGAGAGGACTTACACTCAGAAAGGGATTCGAAATTGCAAATAGAAGGGAATGAAATATCAATACCATGTGAGAATATGCTAGAAATTATTGAGAAGGTCATGATTACAGTGGAAGAAGAAAATACACCAAACATCTCAGAGGCGGTTGCAAATGCTAAAATTTCACCACTCGAAAAATCCAGACTTCACGGAATCTTGCTGGAATATTCAGATTTATTCAGGAACAAGCCAGGACAGATTCCTAATTTTAGATATAAGTTGTTGGTAAATGATTGGACACCCTTTAAAGGAAAATTGTATGGGGTACCAGAGAAATATTTCTCAGAAGTAAAGGAAATTATAAAAGGCATGGAGGATGATGGAATTATCATGAAAACATCTAGTCCATATTTGAACCCGTTAGTAATAGTTGTGAAAAGCAACGGGAAACTGAGAATTTGCCTAGATGCGAGATCCTTAAATACCCGATTAATTCCTGAATATAATACTGTACCGAAGATTAAGGACATTGTACAAAAATTCCGAGACATGAGGTATTTTTCGACGATGGACTTCACGTCTTCCTACCATCATATTGTCCTTGAAGAAAAATCTCGACTGCTAACGGGATTCATGTTTGACAGTCAGACTTATTGCTACTGTCGATTGCCTTTCGGACTGAAAAACAGTTGTGCCGTTTTGGTGAGAGCCCTGGATAGGAACTTAACTCCAGAGGTGAAGGAATTTCTAACTTGTTATGTAGACGACCTCATCTTGGCAACCAAGACATTCGAGGATCATTGTGGTAAGCTGGAGAAGTTATTTCAGAATCTAAGGACAGCTGGATTCAAAATCAACATAGCCAAGTCCAAGTTCTGTCAGGAAGAAGTATTATTTGTCGGTCACATGATAGATGGCACAGGGGTACGACCAAACCCAGTAAAAATCCAGGCGATATGCGACTTTCCTCGACCAAAACGCATTAAACATGTACGACAATTCCTCGGAATGGCCCAGTTCTTTTCTAACCACTGTAAAGGTTACACTCAGACTGCAGCACCTTTACAGGATCTTTTGAAAACAAATAACAGATGGAAGTGGGATGAAAAAGCAGAAAGGGCATTCCAAGAATTAAAAACTTTGCTGACCAAAAGTATAAAGCTAGGCTATCCTAATTACGAAAAGGAATTTATTATTCAGTCAGATGCCTCAAATGTCGGTATAGGCGCATGTTTATACCAAGAGGAAGAGGGAACACCCCCTAAAAGAATATATTTAGCTTTCACCAGTCGAAAGTTGAGGAGTCATGAAATTCATTACACCACCACGGAACAAGAGCTACTAGCAATAGTCTATGCTTTACAGCAGTGGAAGAAAACTATCTATGGATATCCGATAACTGTCAGGTCTGATCACAAAGCGTTGACTTTCGGACTTAAAGCAGCAATGACAAACGAAAGAATAACAAGATGGATGTTGTTCACTCAACAGTTCCAAATAAAGATAGAATACTGCAGTGGAAAGGAAAATATCCTAGCCGATGCTTTAAGTCGAAATCCCATGGACAACATGGAGGAAGTCCATAAAATAGAGCTAATTCCGGAAGATGAGGATATTCTAGAAAAATTACGGAATATTGTACAGTTGCAACGTCAGGATGAGAAGTTGAAGAATATCATAGATAAGTTAGAAAGTAGAGATTGCGATTCTGAGGCAAGGTCGAAAATATCAAGAATATACAGCATCGAACAGGGCATGCTCATGGCTAAAACAAGTAAAGATCAAGAGAAAGTACGCATTGTATTACCTTCAGTATTATATAGAGAAGTGGTCTGGCACGTACATCGAATCACAGGACATGGCGGTATGGAGAAAGTAACTCAAGTCATTTTAGAAAAATTCACTTGGAAAGGAAATAGAAGAACTATAAGGAGTATTGTAAGAACTTGTGATATTTGCCAGAAAGTGAAACAAGGTAATTGTCTGATAAGGCATGAACCAAGGGCCATAATACCACACAAAGCCAGAGAGCTATATGCTATCGACATATTTGGCAAGCTTCCTACCGCTAAGAAAGGAAATAAATTCATCGTGGTAGTTATGGACGTTTTCTCAAAGTATGTATCACTTCAACCAATACAGCGTGCTAATTCCAAACAAGTAATACGACGTCTAATTAAACATATTTTGCCTAACATGGGAAAACCCGAGAGACTGTTGTCCGACAGAGGAACTCAGTTTACATCACTTCAATTTAAAGAGGCTATGGAAGAGATGGGAATTAAACATGTTCTATGTTCAATAAGACATCCAGCATCCAACCCAGTAGAAAGATATATGAAAGAAATAGCAAAATTTTGCCGGATATACTGTTCCAAGCAACACTGGAAGTGGATAGATGTGCTTGAGAGAATTGAAGAAAGTATTAATAACACTGTCCACGAGTCCAGCGGCCAAATTCCAAAGGTTATTCATTACAACATTAAACCTGAGAGACCATGGGACAAGATAATTCAGTTACCTACCGAACCAAGCTTAGACCAAGATAAGCTGAACCAACTAGTTCGAGAGAGGTTATATAAACAATCCCAAAGGAGACTGAGGAGGATACAACACAAGAAGTTCCATCCTGAATTGAGGAAAGGCGACCTTATATTAGTAAAGAAGCCAGCAATCTCGAACGTATCCACTAAAATATTTGCAAAGTTCATACATTTATTCGATGGACCATTTGTTATACATCGGTCATTTGGAAACAACGCTTATGAAGTTCACGATCTGAATGGTAGAAGTAAAGGAATACACAATGCGGCAAATATTAAGTTATATTACAAGGAACAAAGGGATTAGGATCCATCAAATGACGTAGTTAAATAAGGAATGAAAAGTGGAATGGCTTATGAGAAGAACGAACTAATCCAATTTAAAAAAAAAAACTTACAGTTATGCTCTCAAAATTTTAACTATGAACAGTGAAAAGTCCCATTTATGATCTTAGAAATATATAGGATAAATATATAGCAAGCCATATATTTAAGTCAACGTGGGAGGAGTAAATGTGCCATTTCACCGTTCTATAGTTACTATATTTGGAACAAAAATGGCGCTTCGGCTATTAGCGGGTCAGAATAAAAACAATTAACAGCTGTATGAACTGAAGAGATGATAAATTCAACCGGCAATCACAGAAGGAATTCTTTTTTTAGAAGGCAGTGCGAAAGAATGACGAGAGCGGATTATTTAAAACCATTATTGAAAAAAAATCTTCCATTAGAGAAAGGATTCTTAATTGAGCACTACACCAAGAAAGACGGAATCGCGTAAAGAAACCCAGTAATAATTGGAGAGTTTAGTCTACTGTTAGAGATAAGATCAAGTCAACGATAACCCGCCGAACACCAGCTGTATTTGACATATACGTGAGATAAAAGACCAGCTGATAAGAAACGTCAAGTTGGAGCTTCACTACGTCACGGTTGGGCTCGGAACATTTTATTTGCCCGATACTGCATAACATCAAGAGAACTGAAGTAGACGGAACAGAGTGCAATCCTTAAAGCACATAAAATTCATAACGTTTCGGCGAGCAAGGCAGTTTGAAACAAGACGATATTTAGAGTATTATAGGCAAATTAAGCGGAACAGAAAACAAATATACTGACCACATTAGCATTACTAAGCAGGTTACCATGTATAAATCCATTAATGCCTTGTATTATTCTGTCCTTGATGCAATGGAGGCCGTCATGATGTTCTAAGAAGCTGAGGCGAGGACTACTCTGGCTATGGTAACGCTTGACGAGATGGATGATCCAGGAGGATAGTAGTCAGCTGTGATGACGAGATGATTCCTTCTTACTTAAGCCGAACCAGGGAGCAAGACCTACCATCCCATGACGATCAACAGCGAAATGGAAGCCAGATCCAATAAGCAAAGGTAAGTCCCATTTAAGTCGTATCGTAAGTAGAAAACCTTATTCTTTGGGTTAATGTATAATATATGTAGTAACATTTTGTGTGCGTAATTAATATACGTGTGTGTGTTCACAAGGAAATAGGTATTCATCCAAAGTTACCGTAAATTCCAAACATAGGCGTTAAAGTACCAGTGAAATGCCGTTCGTAAATCTGTCAATATGAGAGTGGAGAAGTGATTGATATTTTTCATAATTTGTTGTCAGTGAAATATTAGAGTATTATGAGGAACCTAATATTTATATGCATGATGGTTTTAACTAAGAGCAAGCGTAAAGATCGTATTTAGGGAGTATTACAAGGAAATTTGATGGCACAATTTTAAGGTTACAGTGTACTATTTATTTGATACTATGACAGTAATGATAATGAATATATGTATATGTGCAGGTGATAGTACATATGTTGTGTTTTGATGGAATGAGTGCTTCAATTATAAATGCTACGCGATAATGGAAGTGTTAAATAATGAATATAGTTAGCATATGAATTGCTAGTGTATTTTGATGGTGATAGTTACTGTTATTTAAGGTGTCGGTCATAGTATTTCTTCGAGAAATGGTAGTATGTGTGGGTTGCACATGCTAAGGTGTCGGAGGTGAAACGTACTGTTTCTGATTGCTATTTTATTCCCTAATATATATATGATACAGTTTAGAATACGATCTTAATGCCATCACTAAAGAATTAATTGAATAAGTAGGATCTTCGAAGAGCCGAGAGATCACTTACGTAAATATTTAGACCTTCACTGACATAACTACGACTGTTTTCATATATTCTCACTTACGGCAAGTCAGTTTACGATTTATTTATTTTTCTTTTGGAGCAATATTAGACATCACTGGTAACTTAGACTTTCATATGTGGATTTTAGATGAGGATAGAGTCTTCCTATGTGTCAGTTTTTCCACACATGGTATTTCGTTGGAATATTAATCGTAATATACTTGGAAATGTTATGGTAAGTCATATACGCACTTTAGCTGAAATTTAACCATGAATTAAAGGAATAATTGAATAATTTAGCAATGTAATCCTTACGATGGAAATAATTTGAAGATGCTTACGACTTAAAGTGGACTTAGTTTTGCTTATATGGAGGCTAGTTGGTGCAAAATATGAAACATTGAACAAATTGAAACTTCGAATAGAGTAAATACCTAAGGATCAAATAGTAATCTTTTCACACGATTTTTCTACTGTGCGTGGACATTGAGATGAACTGTTTTCAACCGAGTGATATACATTTCTGTAATTGTATGTGAATTTAATTCAGGCAATTGAATCTTGATGATTTCGAGAAGCAACTTAGCTAAATATTCAGAGATTCCAGATCTTAATTAATTAATTAATTAATTGAGTGATTAATTATTGGCCATTTTCTTTGCGTTTTCCTCATTTTCCAATTGAACTTTAATTTGAATTGTATATAGTAGGAATATAGTTTATTTGACTTAGAACTTTCGGATGCATCCAAATAATTCTTTCATTACAAGCATTATAATAATTATAATTATTGCAATTATCCAATTTTTACAATTATGATGAGTAATTTTACTTATTATATAATTTAATTATTTTTCTTTTCATTTGAGTCCCTTGGTAATTACTTAGTTATATTACAATTTTTCGATAGGCTAAGATTATGAGTCAGATGAATAAGGCCTAAGTTCATTTATTTATTTATTTATCAGAGGTTTTCCCAAACCTATTTCTTCAAGACAACATCAATATATTATTGAGAAACTGATTGAATAGGAAACCTGCTATACTGTATAAATGATTTTCAAGGTAATCAACGTTTATTCCAATTCATCCATAAATCAATTTATGAATAAAAACTGAGTAGAGTAATATTGGATTCTTTCAATGTCTGCTTAGAGTAAGTACTAGATATAGGCATGGAATGATTAATTTTCATTGCGATCATGATGACATCATGTACGGTGTTCTTGGCAAGCCACGATAATCTGATTTTTGCGATAAATTTTGGTATCAAAAATATACGGTAACCGACTAATAGCGTGTTGAAGACGTTCATCTACGTAGGTTGGTATTTACCGTAGGCCGCCGGTGTTCTTTCTCACGCGGAACTCACAACCCAAGAATATTCGGCAGATGAAAGTATTATCAAGAGCTAGTCTGGAAACTCGTGTAGTCAACCTGGACGCGGGATGGTGCAGTATTTAGGACCCCGCCCCACCCAATCAAAATATCGGACTCAAATTTCGGCTTTGACCCTACAGATGAGCTAAGAATTTGAAATTCCAAAACGTTTACATTTTTAATTTTTGCCCCCACCGCCAACAAAATGCGGACGCCATGATGCAGTGCCGTACAAAATTAAAATTTAGCGAAGTTATAGCTCCTAGACTGTAACCGATGTAGAAATTGCAACAACTTCAAATATTTAATATTTTACCCATCAAAAAGTCAAAATATTAAGTCAAATGTTATGACAGTGCAGACTTTCGTTTCGAGCTATCTTGTGGCTGAAGGGTAAATGCTATCAATAAACCAATTGCACTCTCGGTCCTAAAGTAAGGGGATCTACAACTTTGGTTCTATGAATTTTGTCGTATCTCAACCCCTTCTACATTAGATTTAGCTTCATTTTCCCGGTTTTGGTCAATAATTTAAAATGTCCATATTTTATTTTACTGATTTACGACAGATAGATCAACTGAATTCCGCACGCTCCTTGGCAGGATCATTGGCCATTAGTATACAGACTTTCATTATTTTAGCTGCCCTAATGTATGGGAAAACGGAATATGTGGAAACACTAGTCAAATTTCAGCCTAATTCATGCTTCTTGAGCAATTTATGGTGAATCGCTTGGAGACACGACAAAACCTCAAATAACCAAAATTATAGACTGTTTCATCGTCGACGTCTCTGCCACGTTTTAAGACTGTAGCTGTCTGCTATGTTGGTAAAGTCATCTTTCGACTCGTAAAAAGCGGACGAAATTTGACATGGATCGAAACGTTCACTTCTTTCTATGGTATAATAGGCGAGATATGGGAAAATGCCTAAGACAGTAATGTAGGCGACTAAAAGTGTCGTCTGATGGCGCAATCTTTACCTCGATACGACATACTGTTTGGCCGCAGTTAATTTCCAAATGAAAGTCTACATTACTTAAAGTGCACGTTGCCTGGCTCTATCTTATTCCTACTATATAAAGCCAGATGGCTAACTGACGGACTCACTCACACACTAACTGGCATTAATGTTTGCCCACTCTCAGATGAGCTAGGAACTTCAAATTCGGCAAACTGATAGCTATTAGGCTGTAACCCAAGGGAAAATTCCAAGAAGTTCAAAATTGTCATATTTAGACCCCCGAACCCCACCCAATCAAAATGTTGGACTCAAATTTCGTGTTATACTCTTCCAGATTAACTAGGAACTTGAAATTCGGCAATATGATAGCTATTAGGCTGTAACCCAAGGAAAAATGCAAAACGTTCAAATTTTTATTTTTACACCCCTCCTCCCAAAAAAGGGCGAACTCCACGATGCAGTGTCGTACAATATTAAAATTTGTCGAAGTTATACCTTTTAGCAAGTAACCAACGTAGAAATTCTATCAACAAACGGACTGTACTTTCTGTCCTAGAATGAACAGGTCTACAACTTTGGTCCTATAATTTTTGTCGTATTTCGACCCCTTCTACCTTAGATTGAGCTTAATTTTCCTGGTTTTGGTCAATTTGGTTAAATTTCCATAATTTATTTTACTGATTAACCCCTTATAAGGTAGATGGATGCACGAAATTCAGCACGCTCATTGATACAATTATTGGCCATTTCATTATTCCAACTTCCTTAAATGTATGCGAATACGGAAGGAATACGTGGAAACACTAATAAAATTTCAGCCTAATTTATGTCACTTAAGTAATTTATGGTGAATCCCATGGAGATACGGCATAACCTCAAACAACAAAAATTGTAGGCTCTTTCATCGTCGACCTGCCTGCCAAGTTTTAAGACTGTAGCTGTCTTCTAAGTTGGCAAAATAATTTTTCAACTTGTGAAAACCGGACGAAATGTGACATGGATCGAAATGTTCACTTCTTTCTATGGTATAAATAGGGGAGGTACAACAACATGTATTATACAGTAATATAGGCGACTAAAAGGGTCGACTGATGCCGCAATGCGTTTCTCGATACAACATACCGTTTGGCAGCAATACATTTCCAAATGAAAGTTTGCTCTATTTAGCTTGTACATTCTTTGGCCCTATCGGCAATATGATAACTATTAGGCTGTAACCCAGTGAAAAATTCCAAAAAGTTTACACTTTTAATTTTTACCCCTCCCCGCCAAACGAGAAGGCGGATGCAATTTCCCGGTGCACTTTTAACATTTTACCTCTGAAAAATATCGAAATACTCAGTCAAATTTGACGCCGTTGCGGACCTTCGTTTTGAAGCACTTTCTGTCTAAACATTAATTCGAATAAAAACTGGATAAAACTCTCAGGACGTACAAAGTGGTCAGTGATGGAGCGGGCTGCCAAAAATTCACACTGGTAGTGGTACAAAAGTCCCTCTTTTCTCAAAACATCACACAAGTCGCCTACTCACAATCCTCTCAAATAGTTTACAGAGACAGTGTGTGAGACAAATAGGTCTGAAACTTCCTACACACTTGTGTTCCTTGTCAGGTTTGAGAAAGTGAATTACTATTCCCCACTGCGACGGAAACTCGCCCTCTATACAGATTGGGTTGAACACCCTAAGATGATATAAGAGGCTAATGTGGCTGAGGTGTTTCAGCATCTGTTTATGGACATTATCTGGTCCGGGTGTCGTGTCCTTGCAAAGCGCTAAGTCGCTACGGAATTCCCACTTCGCAGAGAGAACGTCATAATTCTCGGAAGCGTGAATGGCGTTCTGCGTTCCGCTTCAGTGCAAGGATGGTAATTACCGGAACCGGAAACATCTGCGGATTGACTTGACATCTGACATACAATCCGTTCTTAAAACACCCCTACTTCTCTGAAGGCAAAGGAATTTACTATACGGGCCTGAACGAAATTAAAACGAATGATAAACTTCTAAATTAGTCAGCTTCCAAGAAATTTCTGTCTGTGCTTCGTTATCTAGCTCCAGGTATGTGTAACGATATATATATTTCAAGTTGCTTTGCTTCGCACGGATACAGATGGGTCTTACAGCGACGACGGGATAAGAAAGTGCTAGAGGTGGAAAGGAAGCGGCTCTGGCTTTAAATAATGTACAGATCCAGTATTTACAATGTGCGAAAGTGGAAAACCATGAAAAATCATCTTCATGGCTGCCGACATTGGGGTTAGAACCCCACAACCTTCCGAATGCAAGCTCACAGCTGCGCGTCCCTAACCGCACGTGTAATAATAATTTTATCATAGAGACAACTGATTCTTGTCCAATTCTATCTGCTGTAATTGCAAATACTTTCACTAATATAGATACCAAATTACCGTGAGATTCACGATTAATTTTATATACACATAGAGTAAACACATAAATATATAGACCACTACATCCGTAGCTCTGAATATAAATTGCTATAATAATGATGCCAACAGGAGAAATAGATATTTAAAACCATAAAATTAAAGATATTGAATTACACGTTTAACTGTCATTCATGTTTCTCAGGATGGAAATCTACTTTCGCTGCTCCTTACATATAAAGCCATGTGAGACAGTCTAGTACCACTATGTTTGAGTGCGCACTTCTCTGTAACTCAGCCATCCAATTACTCACTGCATACAGGTGAACAAGAGAGACGCATTTACGACCACTATCTTTCAGGATCACGTTCACTTCAAGCTCTGCTGTTTTTATCCTTGGGTTAAAAGTCCTACAACGATTCTTCTTTCGTCAACGGTAACGTGAAATTATAAGTAGGGCAAACATTTAGATGAACAGTACAGTTACTTTCGTTTAGAATGATCCGTGATAGGTAGATTTGCAGGGAACTGAAGCGTCTAGACTCAACAACCAAATTCTATATTGATATACTGTTAAAACGCTCACAATGAATAGTTACGTGTAACAAATTAGAACGGCATAGACTTTGAGAAAGTACAAACCACGTTTCATGTCATTTCAAACCATTCCTGTTGGAATTTGCACAACTTACGGTTCAAACACTTGTGACACGTATTATTAATATTATTATTACTTTGATTACCTTGTGGGACTCTAATTAATATGTAGTTTTGGAATATACTTTTAGCTCTCTATGGAAAGGAATCATAGGAGTTAATAACTGGGTAAACGTGACATAATTTCACATGTGAAATACAAGTGGTTGGAATTTGTACAAATATTCAAGCTCTACATTTGTCCTATTCTTCGACTGAATGCTGAGCGTTGAGGACTTCGGTCAGAGGCTCCCGGGTTCGATTCCCGGCCACGTGGATTTAATCGCGTCTGATTAATTCTTCTCTCTCGGCTACTGGGTATTTTTGTTTGCCCCAATACTCTGCCCTTTATATTCAGGAAACACACCACAGCACACCACACCAAAGGAACACGCAATAGCGATTTAGCCCCTCCACATTGGGCTGGCGCCAGGAAGGGTACCCGGTCGTAAAACAGGGCCAGATCCACGTGTGCGATACAGTCGCACCCGCGATCCCACAGATGTGGGAAAAGTGGCTGAAGAAGAAGAAGAAGAAGAAGAAGGATATTTCAGCTCCACACTTGCTTTGTGTTATAAGGACGTACAAGGAAGACCTTCCATAACACAAAATTAAATAATTCGTAGATATATTTATGAAAACCTGGGGAATGATCAGTTACAAAGGATTCTTTTTAATGACAGAAAGTAACACTTCGAGCTTCGTTGCTGATGAATGTTTACAACATGAATTGTTCCTGTTGTTGCTTGTTGTTTAAAGGGGCCTAATATCTAGATCATCGGCATTATATTGTTCCTGTCACATTTTAAGTAAATTCATTATTATACTCCTTAGCCACTCAACATTTGTCATAAATAGCCCAGGTGTCGCTGAAGATGCATATTAGTAAATTGAAGAGTGAAGTACTTTTCCGTTGTTTTCCTAACTGAGCCAGAAATTGCTATTACATATCAGTCTTCAAAGCCCAGCAAAATTGACTCACTAAACTGCCCATTGAGAGACTGTATCACACAGTAAGAGACAATACCAAAATAGTGTACAGAAGGAACAGGAAGGGATAACTGGAATTTTTTTTAATTAGAACATTTATTTCTCAAATATACTGCCCGCATGGGTCTGTTTTAGGACCTATTATTTTCTCTGCTTTTGTAAACGGTATCACTTCTTTAGTTTTATTCTGCAGATACACAACATACACGAACGATGTGCAATTATCCTTGCATTTTGAACTGGAAGGACTCCATGAAGTAATGGAGATTTCCAACAATGATCTAAATGAAATCTGTCCGGATATACCTGCATGGACTTACGATAAACGACGCAAAATATCATGAAACAGTAATTTCGTACCAAAAAATTACCTTCAAAATAAATAATTGTGTCTCTCTACCAAAATTATTCATGTACAAGTAAAAAATTGAATACCATGAATCGGTCAAAGATCTAGGGATAATCCCAGAAAAACACATTTATTGGACACAACATATCGTGAGTTTATCCATAAACGAGTGATCAGTTCTAAACTCCATACGTAGATTACGGACAAAGATGCTGAGCTGTTTAAAGAGCGGCTTGTCTGTAGGCTAATGTTACCTCATTCTGATTATTGCGGTGTAGTTTTCAATGGCTCAAATTTCCCTTTTGCTGACAAAGAACAACGTGCTCAAACGCCGGATTGCGTGATACAAACGACCTTCCGTACACCGACATGTTAATCCGGCCCACGACGAACATAACTGGTTAAGATTAAAACAACGCCGTAACACATATGCCTCACGCCTTTTTCACCGAATTCCCTCTATATACTCTGCAGCTTACTTTCATTCGTAGTTTAACATATTGTTACCCGACAACAAAGTTGAACCCGTTGAAAAATAGGCATAATCTTTGTAATGGTGGAAGTCACCACCACAGCGAGCAGGAGTGCCATCAGATTATGTATTGCCATTTCCAAATGTTGGGCAACGTTATATCTAGATAAATGCAGACAACCAGTGACGCCAAGAGAAAAACAAAGAAGAGCAGACAAGCGAGAACGTACACTGACAAGTGTCTTGGTAATACATATTTCGTGATGTGCACTGCTAGAGCGAACCAACTGGAATGGAGAAAGACAGGAAAACACCAAAGGTAAAAAGGCGCAGTGCCGCAACTCAGCGCGGTCAAGGACCAAACTTCGAAGTGCTGGAGCTGTGAGGGTCGGCGGAGGGAACAATGCTTACGTGAAGCAGAGAGTAGTTTTCCAAAACATGAGAGAAAGGGGAAGGGGAGGGAGACAGGACGAATTTCCAGCCTGGTTAGAACAACAGTAAACAAGAATTCCACTATATTCTAATATTGGCAGTCGCCAGCGGGATACAGCGGGAAGAAACGAGAGGCTTGGACCACGGCATAATAGCCCGGAAGATTTTTATTATATTGGTTCTACGACCCATTAACTACTTTTAAGGTTTTCGGAGACGCCGAGGTGCCTCAGGAGTTCTTTAACTAAGTTTACCGACACGAGGTTGGAGTATTTGTGCGCTTTCAAATAGCACGGAACTGAGCCGGGATAGAACCCGCCAATTTGACCTTAAAAGGCCAGTGCTCTAACGCCTGAGCTACCCAGCCAGGCTAAACTCCAATTCAATAACATACATACCTTCAATTCGGAAGAGCCAAGAAACTAACCAACATACTAGAATTCAACATTCTTACAATATCTATTACAATGAACAACAATAGAAACGACCAGAATGATACTAAATCTGCGTCCCAATACAATTAGGGACCGCTTTTTAAAAGAGGGTCCAATTTTCGAGAAGAAAGGTGCTAAGCACTCGACTAGAAAAATTCAAGTTAGTTACAATAACATTATTATCGAATCTTACAGAGACAAGAGGAAACATTAGTACCAAGAAGCAATGCGAACACGTGATCTCGTAAGCAATTCAACACCTTGAGTTACAGATTCAAAAAACTAACATAACTGCAATTTGTGCACATTGACATTCAGTGGCCCCTGGCCATCTAATTGGAAACATCTAGCAACTGAACATCCGTAGTGAGTCCAAAAACTCACGGCTCATTTCGGAGCTCTTTCAAAAATCAATAGCATTGATTTGGAAAATTTCTGTACAAAACTGGAGTTCGAACAGCAGTTTTCAGGACATTTCGTAGAATACAAACTCAACATGACTCAACATGACTCCCTCAGGATAAGGAGATTAAGGTCAACGTCGGGAGCAACATCAACGTTCACACACTGGTTCCTAAGCAAAAGAACAAAGTTGCAACGGTGCCACAAAGGACAAAAATATATACCTCCAGTTGAGAAAAATTCCACAAAATTTTGAAAACTACGGGCCTGCCATAGAAAGAAACGCGATTCACTGCAAAGTTCCAAGAGATAAAACACACGTACATGACCCAGGTAAGACTATCCTTGTCCCACAATTTCAGTTTTCAAGTGATTACATCAAAATTAAATGTACTTGGGTAGTCTCCAGCATAGCTTGGACTACTTAACACATAGTGGGCAAGCAATCAGACGTCACGCCCTCCTTTGCAACAGGACAAAAACATTGTACGATTTTTGGACGAGGGTTTAACTCATTTTATAGTGATACGGCACAGAATGACGTAAATAACTTCACCAGTCACAATATACTGGTAGTTCAGGAAGGAAGTAGATAGAACGATAGCTTTGATGTCCGAGTTTCCTGATGATACTCTTTCAGCACGAAGTGATTGGTTAAGGAGGAAGTCCGCTGGGTCTAATTTAATACAAGATCCTGAGTGGTGCGGTTTGGTGCGTAAACACACCGGTGAGTCACAGCAGGCGAGATGAGCCAAAGATCCATTCCGGGAGAACTCAGTATAATAGGACAGCAGCATAATCAGTTGTTACATCGTCCGCCGCCTACAGGGAAAATTTTCCGAAAGGATTTTATTTTTCATTGTGACAAATAGGCAAATTTGAAGATTCCCGGACGAAGTTCCTGAGAAGTATGGCAGAGAAGTCTCACTGTGGACTGATAAGATAACAGGCAAGGCAGGCAGCTGGGGATGATTTGACGAAGAGAACAGACAGTAAAACATTGAAAATGTTACTGCAATGAAAGGAACAGCGAACAGCAGATGGATGTTTGGAGACAAGAGTACAATGTTATATACACTGTGGGTCAGACTCAATTAGATAATTTTTGTTTAGATGTTACTTTTATTGTTAAGCGTTAACAGTTGCAATGGCTGAAAAATTGGATTGCAAACTTATAAGTCATTGATTTAGAAGACGGTGGACGACCTAGCACCATCCACTTCAGTGCAAAATTTGCAGACGGAAAGCGAAATTTTCACACGCCTTTCTAGACATATTTGCCGAAGCGTTAATGAACTCCTGAACATAAACAGATGTTGCACACTCTCTATGGGAGTAACGTACACACTGACTTTGATTTGTCCCCAAAATAAAATGCCTGGTGGAGATAGGTTGGGTGATAGAGCTGGCCAGTCCACTGGCCCTCGACTGTCAAACTAGCGAACAAAGTTATAGAAGTGTGGGGCGCACCGTCTTGCTGCCACAACAGTTCATTGAAATTCTATCTCCTCTGAAGTTCTGGGATGACACCTCCCCTCAGCAACTCTACGTAGGTTCCCCTCTTTAAAGCACTTTGAAAGGAGAACGGGCCAATCAACCCTTCGTACGTCATGCCGAATCACATCATAATTCCCGTTGACATTAAACCATATTCTATGGTGGCCCAGGCTTTCTCTGGCCACCAAAACACGCGGTTGTGCCTGTTGACTGATCCTGATGTGTAAAATTTGTTCTGATCAGTCCCGACAATATTCTGGATAAAGTCAGGGTTCTCCTGAATCTTGGTAAGCGCCAACTCCGCAAACTGAAGTCGTCTGTCGAACTCATCCTGGTTAAGAACAGGAATAAGCGTGGATGGTATGACATCAGCTTCATGTGACTCCGAACATTCCGCGAATTTGTCCTTGAAATGTCCAGTATGGCAGACAAACTGCGGGAAGGCTTAGATTTCTGAGGAGGTGATGCCATTTCCGCAGAAAAACTTGCTTGAGTGTAAACTGTTCGGCAGTTCGCAGCTGAATAAGATGCTTGGGACTGAAAGCACTGGCAGCTTCATAAACTGTTTGTTTGGAAGAAGTTCTCTCCAAATTTCTTAGAATACCCTCGGGCAAACATGACTCTACTAGCGGTATAAGCGTGGAATTACACTTGTCCGTTGTGACACCTGAAGTTCCCAGGGCTCCTAAGGGCTCCAAAGCTTTTCATAGAGGGATGATCAACATACCTTACTAGGGCTCACAGCATTCTGCAAGATTAAAATTAACAATTCTCTAATGTACACTTCTACAAGAAAATCATCCTTCCCATAGCGTGTCTTGAGACTTGATATTGCTTTACAATAATTTTCTTCGGTATCAGGATAGCTCTTAACTAAATCTCTTGCACTGGATCCAGAAATGGTGGCCTCTGTGAGGTACCTTAATTTATCACTAGAGTCTGAAAGAGCGTATTCGTTAATTTCCTTAAATTTCGACCAGAAAGGAAGCCAATCTTTTAGTTCACCTCCGAACTTCTTAAATTCCAACAAAGGCAGTTTGTATGAACCCTTTACCTGGAGTGACGAGTGAGAATTAACTGATATTTCAGTTGATTCTCAGTTCCAATATTCATAATATTTTCCTAACACCAGTATTAACCCTATCAAATTGAAACTTATACAAGTTAGCCGTACTGACATTTTGTCTAAATCGTATTCCTAACATACACGTTCTGAATCATATTATTGAAGATAAAAATATCCATACGTGTTAACTCATGATATTTCTAATAGATCCATATGTGCACTAATTGTTTCCGTATCTTTCTCCGGCATCTGTAGCAACGCGTCGAGCTCATTGTTGATCTTGGTTATTGATCGCCGTAATGCCGCTCTTGATTTCTTTGTCGCTGCTATGTTCACTTCCATGTTTGAGCTAATAGTTATGAAACTGTTTCCATGGTTATATAACTGTCTAATTTCCTGTCACGGTAGCCACATGTTGGGAATGCACATCAAAAACGATAAACCACTGGTAACGTTCCGCAATAATTGAACTCATTTATTTTAACACGGAAACATGGAGGATATTTTGTGAACAACCACAACAACAACAAAACTCAATTTAAAGAAATTCTACACACACAACACAGTTGAGAATAATCGATATCATGCAAGCCTTAGGCTTATATCTACAACACCGATGAGTCATAGCAGGCGAGGGGAAACGAAGATTCATTCCTGGAAATACCAGTACAATAGGACAGTGACTTAAGCGGTTGTTACATCTTATCTGTACCACCATGTCGTACGCTAGATTATCCAAATGTTTTTGTAGTTTGTACACAACAACTCTGTCATAGTTCTGTCATAGAAGGTACACTTGATAGATTCAGGGATTCAGAAAATATTCCCGGCAACATCTTCTCAAAAGCAACTGAAATTTATTCACAATATCAACCACAATTTAAATGTAAATTGTAGTATTGGTCTAATTTCAACACTTACTCTCATTTTCTAAATTGTTACCAGTAGGTATTGCAAGTAATTATTTGTAGTTACTAACTAATAAGGATACAGTTGTTATAGGCTGTTAATATTATTCGTAGATCATTAACTAGTTTTTTATTATCATGATCTCCATCATCCTCCTCCTCCTGAAGATTGCTAACGATATCTGTGTAGGTCTTGCATTAAGTCAATATGTATAAGATATTTCTCGTTCTGTTTTTTATTATATACGCATTCTATCTCATAATCTGGTTTGATGGAACAGAGGGCCAAATCGCCTTAATCCTACAAGAAAAATATATCTAAATATTTCCAATCTGTTTTCTTCACTGTTTACCTTGATGTGAATAGTGTACCAAATCGATAATATATATACTGCCTGACAAAAAATGTGTAAGTGAATGAAACTACATATCGTCACTGCCGGCACAAAACCTCCTGTGTGAAATATTTTAGCTTAGATCTTTGGCCGGTAAGGTTCTGTCATTTAAGGTGCAATATTGTGTGAATACCGTCAAGGCATTCTCACTCTTCCTAACGTATGTGCTACGGGTCAGTATATCTCCAAAAATATTATCACATAGGAGGTTTTGTCTCGGCAACGACGATATGCTGAAAGACCATGTGCCTCTATTAAAATGATTACAATATGTGATGAAACAAACAATGCCGGTGGCAGTTGCAGGTGGAATGTTGGCGCCAGGTCGGTAGGGTGTCGAAACCACCCCCCACCCCCCTGGACGCAATGCATGCCCTTATGCGGTTAGGAATGGTGTCAAGCAGTATTTGGATCCTCTCCCATTCCAATATAATCCCGCACGTGTTCAATGATGGAGAAGCCCGGGGATCTTGCTGGCCACAGAAGGATCTCAACGTGCTGTAGGCAGTCCATAGACACACGTGTGGTGTGTGGACGTGAATTATCTTGGTGGAACACAGTCCCAATGCGCTGTGCCATAAGGGGTAGAACGTGCGCACGCAGAATGTCTGTAAGGTATCACTGTGCCGTCGAAGTCTGCCGAAGCACTGTTATAGGGGACCTGAGCGCATAACCTACAGCTCCCGCATCACGATGCCAGGGATTACGCCTATGTGTCTTTCCACTTTATGGGCAGGATAGGCCCTCTGCCTTCGACGCCGCCAAACTCGCACATGATTGTCATCGGATGATATGGAGAAGCGGGACTCATCACTGAAAATGATGCGACGCCAGTCATCCTCTGCCCATGCCTCCCGGGCAAGGCACCACTCCAGAGGCAGGCGTTGGTGTCCTACTGTCAATGGTAACCGACGCTTGGGGCGGTAGGACAACAATACAGCGGATGAGAGTTGTCCAGACACTGTGCGGGAACTCACAGTATGTTCTAGAGTCTCCAGTACATGTTCGCGGATCGTGGGTGCCGAAGTTATGGGATACCGCAATGCCTGGCATAGAATACGCCGGTCCTCCTTCGGGGTGGTGTTTTTTGGTCGACCTGAACCTACGTGACGTGATTGGGTGCCCTCATGTACCCATTTAATCCAACATCGGACCGCTGTGAAATCTGAATGGGTCACATGACGAGCAATTAACGATACGAACAACCAGCCTCATGCAGTTCCACAATGTGGCCTCCGTCAAATGCTGTCAGTTGGTGGATAGGCTATCCAATACGTCTTCGAGGCATCGAAGGTGCTTCGTACTCCTCGTAGACCTCTCTGCACGTCTTCCTTAACTGTCTGACTCACAAGAGTTGACTGGTAACAACTTATCAACTACAGGACGGTGCCATCACGAATACACTCTGGTTGGGGTTCTACACATTACAGATTATTGTAAATCACACATCAATATATATGCATGTGTACCGAAATGGGATAATATTGGACCACTTCTTCTGGGTGCTAAACGTTTTTGTCAGGCAGTATATTTTGTTATAAACCACTTACGATTCAAGAAATCTGTGAAACTTTTCAGTACTAAGTGATTTCTTTACCGGTCATTATGTTACGTACGAGGAATTTAGTATTGAAGGACTAAAGGTGGAAGTTTGGACTCTTTGCAGGCACATAAAAATTCAACAGGATCACCGTAATACATGAGAGTAATTAATAGTACGCGGGCATGCCTATTGTAAGTTTCAAATAGACGACGGCACAGTAGTCCAGAATACTGAAGTGAAACATTAGTCATATGAGTATACAGCGGCAGACAGATTATGTTTCTAATTTTAATTTTTATTGTCATTCGACCATGGAGATGTTTATTTATAGAGAATTACTAAAACTACAAAATACAATTAATCACTTGTAATGTTAAATTGCAAGTACTGTTAGTTTATATTGTTTTATCATGTATTGTTAAGAAATGCATGACAATTGGGCAATAATTACTTATAGTGTTATGTCATCTATGTAAAACTGAAATACCAATTGCGTGACAACGAAGAGAAAACATCTACAAGAAATTCAACGAAAACCAAGTATTACATTAAGTTATATCGTACAAGACGTTTCACGATAACAAAAGAAGAACAGAAAAGAAGTACGATAAAACAAGAAACAAGGACTTCATTCTTAAATATTACATAAGAGTAGTGTAAAATTATATTTAAAATCAATCGCAAAAAAAAAACGAAGTGTGTGGAAGAGAATTTAAAATATTCCCTGACATAGACCGTAGTACAATTGCTACGTAAACACATAGAAATACACTCAAAATTTACAAAATATTCCATTACCAGCAGTGTAACCCAATGAGAGTTACAAAACAATCACATATAATTTTAAACAAAACGTAAACATTGTCTACGCCTTAACACTACAGATTACAGTTGATCGAAGTGTACAATGACTTACTACCAGTTAATAGTTTATATAAAACATTACTAACAGTCCCTTCTCCGTACATATCAATACGATCACGAGGGCAAGGACATTGCCTGTTTGACTGTAGCCTGTAGGTGTTTTTAACAGGACATTTGTCATTTTATGAACGGGGATCGTTTTTACTCAGTTCAGCATCTTTCCCTTGAGTGTTACAATGGCTGTATTCGGTAGTATATGACGTTGACAAATTGAAAGGCAGTAGGTTCGTAATACTTCTATGGAATCCTGTACGGTTTGAATTCAGAGTCTAGAGAGAATATGAACCTATTCCGCAGACCAACAAAAAGACTGGTTTGCCGTCGCAATATCTGTAAGGAGTGGTACTACGTGACTAGCCTCTAAAAAGCCTTAGAAAATTAAGTGAAGGAATGAAAGTTTGAATATGCTGATAGCGGCAATAAATGGATTAACTTCTGCTTGTCCCAAGCCGATGTCTCTTGTAAGTTCTATCATCTGCTGTAGTTGTTTATTTGAGTGTTATAAAATACTAGCTGTCTTAACCGGTTTTCACTTACTCTAACGATTACAATGGCTAAACTTATTTAGAAATCTCTCAGCTTATAATATAGTAGGCCTACATATGTTTTCAAATTATATACTACAAATTTCAAAATAAGTCACAGGGAAATAATTAAAGTGGGAATGATCTAAAAGAGAAAACAACACAATGCAATGAACTGTGATAAAACAGAATAAAATTCTTAATCGTATATCAACATGTATGGTCATATCGAGTTTTTCTTCACGCCATGAAGCCTAAATTAATCTCGATTTCGTCCTTGTGCGACAAATTGAATATTTTACTTATTTATTAACATATTATAATGTGCCACAAGGCCTAACAGAACAGACGAAACTGTTGAAAGTTATTGCAGGTAAGATTACTCGCAGGTACCTAAAAGGAAATTATTAAAAATTTGGTTCTGATTTTTGGAACGGTATAGATTTGTATAAGGAACGGACAGTTTAGTTTCGTCGGTGGCTATTAGGCACGCTGGACAATGATGCAGTATTCGTATCGTGCACCTTTTTTTGGACGAATCGCGCTTCCTCAATAACGGGAACGTCAGTCACCATAACATGCACTAGTAGAGTACGGACAATCCTCACTGGGTGCGTTAGATGGCCCATAAAGTACGATGGGGAGTGAATGATTGGTGTGAAATCTTGGGGGTTCACCTGACTGGACCTTGTATATTTGAGGGCCATTTCACGGGCCAACGCTATCTGCCATTTCTGCGTCCGGAACTCCCACTGATGCTAGAGGATGTGCCCTTGCACTCTCGTTCGACGATGTGGTTGCAACAAGATGGAGCTTCGCTACGTTCGACTTTACCCTTTTTAATATATATTTTCTGAAATGACATGACAATGTAAAATATTACCGTTAATCAACAGAAAATAACAACCATCATACATATATCTTACCGCAAAAGAATATTGTTCGGTCTGTTTATGTCTTTATTGTCCTGTGGATCTCACTCTATTACACTAACAGGTACTTCTTTCACAAGGAAACAAATACGTGAAAAAGAGAAAGAGAAGCAAAAATACACAAATAAAAACAAAAATGTTTATATATCACTGCACATTATACTTCTCCAACATTGTTTCTTGTTTCCATTTGGATTTCTACGACTACCTTCGTGGAGAGAAACAACCAAAAGTATGCATTAGCCATTTGTATCACCTCCTAGAACTGATACAAATTCATGCCAAACACTGATTGAATTGAACGCTGTTTCACTACTTTCCACCTTTCATTACGGATAAGTTTTTAAAAGGTTGCACAGGTGTGGTCCTGTAAATGATGATCACTAATGTTAAAATGGATTGCTCCAGCTGGGAGCCACAGAACAGCACTGAGTTTGTCAGTTGACATTTGCTTGCTTTCAAAATATTGGAGTTTCCTGCTACCTTCATTGTCTCTCCTACCGTTACTAATCCTACTGCCTGCATTGAGTGTCCATCTTCATATCACTGCTCCATTGCCACACGATGTTATTCCATGTTCCAGGGCGTCGAGTTGACCACATAATTGGCAGGCATCATCCTTACTCCGACCGTGCCTTTTCAGCTTTTCGGCTGTAGGCACAATCTAATTGATGCACTCATACGTGGTCGTGCGTCATTCTATTTTAAAAGTTCTTCCGTATGTTCATCCAGTCCCTCGTTGGATGTTTCATCTGTACATATGGAGCAAATTACCGTTCATGTATTAGGAAAATGTATATAGCTTTTAATGTATAAGCTGTGTGGGTATTTGTTAAACTTGTTGTTAATCTGTCGAGTATAGTTAAATCTTCCTCGAAGAAGGCTTGCCTCCTTAAAATTAGACGATGTGTAACAGGTGCACAGAAGTTCATGTAGGCAGTATGAAACACGTCACCTTGTGGTATCTGCGCGAACCGAATATTTTTCGTCAACATGGCAGTTCATTTATATTCAATACGTACAAGTTTCAGACCACCACGATATTCTGGCTTATTCAGATCACATCGTCGAATTCTGTAACGGTATCTTGACCACAAGAAGAACCCAAATGCCATTTCCATTTGAAACATGCGCCGCGCGCCAACTCAACAGCTAGCTGCAGAATGTAGGCTGTGTGTGACGTGGAGATGATGACGTCAGATCCTGCCTCGCCTTGTCACGGCGAGATTGCATCAGCCAAAGAACATTCTAAATGTTCTATCGTTAATAACTTCTCTCGGGATTACGATTAAAATACAACAACAACAACAACAACAACGTTAACGTATTGATCCCTTTCATGTCTTCATTTCTACCAAGTTAGATGAAAATACGCCAAGGATTGAAGAAGATATTCAACATAATCCAATTGCTGAAATTCGCACGATTTTGGTATATCAATTGAACGGATTCTCATTTGGGATCAATGAAATCCGACAGTCGAGGCCCGAGGGTCGACGATTTTCGCCAAGTGTCAAAGTGATTGATTTATTTCCACGGTGTAGGAACTTAAACTCTGCAGTGAAGGAATTGAACTTGTAATTATCTTCAGTATCTTCAATTTCTGAGCAGCGGTCCCTGATTGATTTTTTTCTGCGGTATGGGAACTTAAACTCTGCAGTAAAAGAACCAGTGAACCATAGCCAAGGGGCATGCTTGTCGGAAGGATTTTCGTATGGGTACCTTATATGATAAAAAACCTTTGTCAAAACCCTGGAGAATAAAGTTTTGTTTATCCATTTCTGAGCAGCGGTCGCTTGGTAGGCCAAGGCCCTTCAAGGGCTGTAGTGACATGGGGTTTGGGGTTTGGTTTGGTTTGGTTTGGTTTAGTGATTGAATTATTTCTGTGGTGAACTTAAACTCTGAACGGTGAGATAGAACTTGTGTTTTTCCCGACAGTAACATTTGAGGGTGATTAACTATTTCTTTGATCTGAAACGAGTGCGTTAGAACTTGCAAATTTCCAAGTACTCACGTCTCAACGTGATAGGAATGTTTTCGATTAACAAAGTTTGACCAATGTGATAGAACTTGTATTCTCGCCAAGTGACTAAAATATTTCGACATGTAGGACTGTTTCGTAGGAATTGTATTGCCTATAGTGACGAACATTTCCAAATGATTGAAATATTTCTCAGACAAATTAACTTAGACTTCATAACAGCGTTATTGGACTTATGTTTTTCTCCAGTGGAGAATATTTCCCAAGTATTTAAAGCATTTTAAGAAATGTGTGTTAGGACTTGCGTTTATTCAAGTAGAATTTGACTTTACGTGTGATTGAGACGGAAGCTGTTAGCGAACGGAATCAATTTCCATTTATTTGTCTAACATTATTACTTAGAACATTATGCGTGTGAATTAGACTAATTCCACGAAGCAAAGTATTCTCTTTTCTGACAAATCAAAGTGATTAATGAACTGTGTAAATATTTCTCTCCAAACGTAGGAATCCATTTTATGCCAAGTGTCACGCAATTTGAACTTGTCGATCCCTTTGACATTCGACTGTACGCAAGGGTACTACAGTAATTTTCGAAGTGGCAAATTTATTTATTTTGTGAGTTCGAATTCATTAACATTCGAATCTACTTTTCCCTCACAAGTGATATGATTGGGTAGTGTGTTCCATTCCAGTAAACATACGACCGCCTGAAAGTTTATTTTCAAATGATAAATCTTAAACCATGGACTAGGTTTATTTGACATTCTACCATGTGAAGTTACTACTCTGTTCTTTCGAGTGCACAGTTCATTGGTGTTATGAATCATTTTTGAACCTATAACTTCTTTTCCATCTGTGCAGAAGCCGCTTTCCAAATTAGCAGCCCAATTGTTTAAATACGTGTGTTCACGTCTATAATTCAAGTGACCAATCTGAGTATCCAAACTGCTAGATCTTCAAGACCATTCAGACCTTCCAGAACCTCTGGATCTTCCAGAACATCTAGAGCTTCCATCGCGGAGGAGTCGTGTTTCCATGGTGCAGAGAGCTGATCCGTGGTGGAACAAGTGGAGCAGCCGACCTACGAGGAGCATCGCCATCCACCGGCCGGCCTTCTGTTCAGAGGTGATATAAAATTTGATCCTTCATCAGTAAATTCAGACAGTTAAAAAGAATAAAATTCTAAGAACTTTATTTGAACAAACCTCTCTCTGCGTCACTCCATTAACGTACCGTACACGCCCTGCGTGAACTATTGTGTGCTTCAAGCCCAATGTACGGGCATTTCCCGTTACAGTATTGATGTACCAAACATTTTGTGTGAAGTTCAGTCTTCTTGATAAGTTTTCCTTCAGTTGAAATCTCAACTTAGGGATGAAATATATTCCCAGAATTTTACAGTTGCCGGTAATTGTTATTACGAGCTCATGTGGCTTTTCTGTAACTGCTGGTTCATAGAATGGCGTTATACATGATTTGGAGACGTTGGCTCTTGCACGTGAAGCCTGGGAGAATGTATCCAATATTTGTTTGACTTCTGCATAGTTTTCTTTACCGGTGATTAATACCGATACATCATCTGCATTGCAGAGATCGTTACCTTTATACCATTAATAATGAGACCTATAAGATTTGTATCAATATCACGAATTAAGGGTTCAGTGGCCAAATCAAGTAGAACCATAACAAGGGACATGCTGGTCGGGTGGATTTTCGTATGGGTACCTTATATGATAAAAACATTTATCAAAACTCTGGAGAAGACAGTTTTGTACAGACTTTGAATACATTGAATCAGGGTGTTGGTAAGTCGAAAGTGCTGCATAACTCTCCAAAAATTACTCACGTGTGACTCTATCAAGGGATTTATTGAAATCTATACTTAATAGCACCACCCTTATGGTCGCTATTTATGAACAGTATAAGATATCTTATAACCGAAACGTTGTGAATTATGTTTTCGCCTGGCACTGCACATGTTTGTCCTGGGCTAATAATAATTGGAATTATTTTTAATCCTGTTTGCTAGTACTTTGGTAAGCAATTTGTAGTCTGTGTTAAGGCTAGTGATTGACCGATTGTCGGTGATACCAGTAAGAATAATTTTCTTAGGGATCAAAATGAGTATGCCTCCCGTAAATTTAAGTGTTGCTTCATTTTGAAAGATTTAATTCAAAACTTGAGTTATACCATCTGCTGCCACATCCCAAGTGTATTTGAACAGCTCATACGTAATGGAATATGCTCCTTGGGTCTTGATGTACACCGTCGCTCTAAAGCAAATTATATTCAGTTCTTCGTTATAGGAGATTGGAGATGTTGTATAGTATCATCGTCAAATATCTTTCTGTTGCCTGAAACTTTTCGTTCAGTGACGAGTATGATATGTCTTCGCCTGATAGTAATTCACCGAAGAATCTTTCTCCTTCTCTAAGAAGCTGCTCACTCGTATTCAGTATTTCACCACAGTTACCTGTCCAATGACAGATGAATTGGCGATTCGTTGGACGTCATAATTTCGTGATTTGATACAGCGATAGATATTCTTGTTCAACCACGAAAGTTCTCTTGACGTGCTATTTTATATTTTTCAAACTTTTTCCTTTATCTCGCAGATAGTTTCCATAATGCTAAACATATTGACTGAAATATTTTCGTCGGCCTGTTCACGATTATGGAGGTCCTGTAACACCATGTCATAAAATTCCAGATTAATTTTTATGTTCTGAGTCATTTCACAGGAGATTGATTTTGCAGTCGACAGTATGAGAGGCTTAACCTTGTCGATCCACCATTTAGCTATATTATCATATCGACACTTATATTGATGAAACTTGTTATAATCGGTTACAAATCGCTGACTCTATTCTTCAGTTTGAAAGCATTTTGTGTTTATATTGCAAGTCCCTCGACCAGTGATATACTGGTCATTATTACTAGATACTGGTGAAAATAAGAATGCATTAGGGTCACTGAAGGGCAGGGAGGATGTACACATTCATGGTGGCAGATAATGTTCTCCCTGAAGAATGCACAACTACGTCGGATACAGACATGCTTTTCTTATAAAGTATTGCATTGCCACGACTATCTGGTGCTAAATTAATGACGTAATCGTGATTCACGAGGAAGCTTATATTGAGCTCATTTACCTCTTGTAGAAAAATAATATCGATATCATACTCACGGACGAAACATCTTAACAGAGCTTGCGACACAAGTTTCCTCAATCCATTGACATTAACAGTGACAAATGTCAGTAGATGTAAGACCATAAGCAAAATTAAGAGGAAATGCATATTGAAGAGAACAGAGTTGTAAAGGTGCGTTGAAAGGTTCAGTAGAAAAAACAATTGTCTTTGCGTCTGGTATTAATTCTCTCTTTGCAGCATGCAGACGTGGATCTCTACTAATGTACTGTGTAATCTTCCGAGAATTTTCAGTGGTAGTGCCACCCGTATGCCCGCAGCTTTCAACACGTAGATTTTAATCAATTTTGCTGTGTGTCTGTTCCGGGACGCTTGTATTGTATTGCTCGTGTGTCTGTAGTACATAGCGGTGGAGATGAGTTGGTATTTTTCTGGTAATGGGGCGTCATCGTCTCCCTGATGTTCCCAGACGCTTGCTCGGGGAGTGCGTCAGGTGTAGATAGCAGGTGACTTGTTACTGGAGGAGGATTATCCCATTTGTTAAAGTCAAGAAACCCTGCAGCACACTGATGTATTGTTTGTGGAAGATCCTGGATGTTTTCGTCCCTCTCACCTGGTTGTATTTTTAGAATGTGAGAATCAGTCTCTTTCTCCCTCCGTTTGGATTTTTTCTCGGTGATTAAATGGAAGTCATCGCTGTTGACGTTAAAAACAGGCTCTAATTCCATGTCCTGTATCCAATCAGTTAGGTTTACACACCTCTTCGGCCTTACTCGCCTCGGCAGATGCACCGACAATTTCTAGTAGCGTGCCAAGTTGCGAGGCTTGTTTACAGCTGCTATCTGTGTTACTGCGTGCTGCCGTACCATACTCGGACTGAGTAACAACAGCAGGCCATTGTGCTGTTTGCTAACTAGTCGAGTTGCTCTCCACTTCGCTGGTAGGGGCAGATATAGTGCGCCTCCCTAAGCTACTCTGCTGGCGCAAGGGACAGTACGGACGCAAATGGTTCGAGGAATTACTGTACATGCCAAAGAAGTCTTAATTTGTCCGTCATAAATCATCTGTGCACGGAAGCCTTCAATAAAAATAATGGGAGGTATCTACTCCTTGATTTCCATACGCAGTGCGCAGATGCCATTTTTATTTCTAAATTGATATTGAGCAGACCTGTCTTCTTGCCTTATTTCAATAACCTTCCAATATGGATTTAAGGCCGTCTGGATTGAGTTAGTTGACACTACTGGGGGTAAATTTAACACTCGAATGCTTTCAGTATCGTATCTGCTGCACTAACGTCTACCTTTCCCACCCGACCCTCTGTTAACATAATCCTGCGAGAGCCCTGGTATTTGGAAATCAGTCTTTCAAGAAGTACATATGATAATACCTTTATATAAGGTGCAGTTTGGGGGTTGTCTGGTGGATCATCTCCATTTGGTCCTGCGTCAGCTTCAAGAAAGTCATTAACCAGTTCTGAACTTCCCACGCTGTCGGGCTGTTTCCTGTCTCAAAAAGATATTTCAAGGTGTTCATCCGTATAATGTTTGTAGCCATAATTCACAGATTGCTTTAAGTGGGATGTCTCACATTACTGAAAACCACTACGGCACAGCCAAGAAGAAACTGGTACACAGAACCACTTTGATTAGAATGCCTATATTTAGTAAACTCGAGTGGCTATCAGGAGTGAACGGTATCGTAGCTTGTCCTAGAACTAACTGAGACCCGTTCGTAACCATTTGGACGAGGAACTGCCAGGGAATTGGATAGGATGAGGAGGCTCTCTTCTAGGCCCGCCAGATCACCGGATTTTTCGCCACAAGACGTCTTCCTGTGGGGACATTTGAAGAACTGTCCTTCCCCATGTGTTCAGCCTGCTAGCTAATAGGCTCTTCTTAGGGTCACAAACACATTCATTCACACACAATTTGCATGAAAGCGGGCATCGAACTTAAATTACGTGTGGTACTATTAAACAAATATTTTAAGAAACACGGAATCTTTACCCCGAACTCAAACCTGTCATCTCGCACGAATGCCCTCTCCACCGCGCCTTTACCAATTACGCTACGGCTCTGCACGGAACACTGTGCAGCTTATAGCATGAACTAGGTTTACTGCGGTCACAATATCAATTTTGTGTTTCGCCGGGGTGTCAGGTTCATATGACCCAGAAGGCGCACGCATGCCTTCCAGTGTTTAATACGAGTATCATACGAGTATAATATTACGGCCTGCTATCATAGTGAGGCGGTAAATACCAAGATATCCGATTGTGTTGTCTGAGCATATGGGCTGGGCAGATGTTTTCAGAACGGAATTAATACTTCAGTCCGCCTCTGCGGTGTAGTAGTTAGCGTGATTAGCTGCCACCCCGTCCTCCCGGAGGCCTGTGTTCTAGTACCGGCTCCGCCACGAAATTTCAAGAAGTGGTACGAGGGCTGGAATGGGGTCCATTCAGTCTCTGGAGGTCAACTCGGTAGAGGTGGGTTCTATTTCCACATCAGCCATCCTCGAAGTGGTTTTCCGTAATTTCCCAATTCTCCTCAAGGCAAATACCGTAATGGCACCTAACTTAAGGCCACGGCCGCTTCCTTTCCTCTTCCTTGTTATCCCTTCCAATTTTCCCATCCCCCACAAGGCCCCGGATAATCATAGCAGGTAGGGCCACCTGAGCGAGTTACTAGTCCTCCTCCCTAGTTTTATCCCCCGACCCAAATCTCACGCTCCAGGGCACTGCCCTTGAGGTGGCAGAGGTGGGATACCACGCTGAGTCCGCGGATAAAAAACCAAACCTGAAGGGTAAACAGATTAAGAAATAAATAAATAAAGAAAGAAAGAAATAAAGAAAGAAAGAATTGGTATTTCATGTCACATGAAGCTACATTGGAAGGTGCGGCTGAATCATGCGGTATTTAAATATATCCCCAAGTACATGGGCACTGCATTTGTGTTTATCGTAGAATACCTTGCAGAGCTGTCGGTCGCAACCCCCTTCACCTTCTCCGCATCTCATATCACCGCTTCAAACCTTCTTGGCCTGAGAAGGGACGTAAACTTCAGGGTACGCAACGAAAACATTTTAGTAGTAGTAGTGGTATCGCACCATCCAGTTACAGATTAAAAGAGAGCTCTCCATTCGCCAGGCGGTTGGGTGGTCCTACCGTCCCGCTGTCCTGAGAATGGTTTTCAGTGGTTTCACTGTTTCCTCACTAAGGCAAATGCTGGGGTAGTTCCTTTCATATGCCGTGGGAGCTCCCATCTTACCTTCACCTCACCTGAAATCAATGCGACACACCTCTTCACTTGAGAGAGGGCGTCACCACATAAGAGGCCGGCCTTACATCTTCAGGGTACGAATTAAAATGGAGTTGTGTCACACCGAGCAGACCGCTAGGGTGCAACTCTGAATTCAGATGGGGGCCTAAATCCTTAGCTGTTAGGCCCCTTTAAATAACAAGCTTCATCATCTGAATTCAGGAGGTTAGTGAGTTAAAAATCTCACCGTCGATTGTCCTTAGAACAGTTTTCCGTGGTTTCTCATTCTCGCTCCCAGCAAATACCGGAACAGTACCTTATTGTAGGTCAGAGCCGATCCGTTTTCTCTCGTCCTACACTTCATCGCATGTCACCGCATATCTCTTGGCCTGAAACAGGGTGTCAGCCAGTGCAGGACCTCGTCAAGGCACATGAGAGCTAAAGGAAAGTGGTATCGCTACCGGTGTACTAGCCAACTATTGTCTTGAAAATCTGCGGTTTCTTCTGATGAATCCAAGCCGCAGTGGGGAAGAATACTGGTGCCTTTTCGATTTATTCATAAGGATTTAACTTAGTGGCATGAAGTCTCATTACAGAAAAACCAAATATTACTTTTATTGTACGGTCTCTACAGAGTTTACCACACCTATGTGCGTTGTGGATGGAGTAGAAGGCCGGAATCTGGAAATACTCCGGGTGGTAACTGATTGGGTAGAGTTAACTCCTTGTGTATATTAACACGAAGGACACTGTGAGTTATATATTATCCGACAAGCACACAAAATTTAGACAAATCCAAGCAGATCTCGGCCAGGGACCTATCTACGATTTTGGCTACAAGGAGGTACCTCACGGTGCATTCGGTGCCGTCACCAGCCTAGATTACTTGCGTGTGTAGAAATTATCTGTTTTAGGCTCCTCATTTCATCCCTAGTACTATGTACAAGAACAATTATTTTTGAGTTCAATATCGGAGTTAGTGTAACAGGATTTGTTAAAATGGATGGCTCTGCAATTAAGTGGAAATGTTTGTCTACCCTCTCACTTAATTTTTTATTATCACCTAAACGGGATTTTTACTGTTAATGGATAACATATTTGCATCAATCACAGCAAGATAGATAATCTGAGAAACATGCTGCATAATTCCGATTAGTTATGTTGAATTTCACCTCCACGGAATATGCACACCGTTTTTCTTTTTGCGGATGTTTTTAATGTCCCACACTGCATAATTTAACTAACCAATTGAGGTTATTTATACTAATCATATACATTTGTGTCCAGGGTAGCCGAGTCACTTTCAAGGAACTGTTATCCTAGCTTAGCTACAACGTGCTGATAGGCAGCCCATGTCTTTGGAGGGAGCAGTAGTATGCTATTCTTTTCGAGAATCTTCGTTCTCTTACATGCCATATTGTTTATTGTTGCCTTTGACGAAAATACATAGGGGAAGCAAGCCGTAACTATTTCGACTGTCACCTCCGTGTTCTCATTAGTCTATTTTTGTTTTTAATTCTATTTCCAAGTGGTACAAGGGCTGGAACAGGGTCCGCTCAACCTCAGAACGTAAAATGAGTTGAGGAGGGGGGTCGATTCCCTCCACAGCCATCCTCGAAGTGGATTTCCGTGGTTTTCCACATCTCCTCCAGGTAAATGCCGGGATGGTACCCAACTTAAGGCCACGGCCAATACCTTTCGTCTAACTTGTCTATCCCTTCCAACCTTACAATCCTCCCACATGGACCCTGTCCAGAATAGCAGGTGAAGCCGCCAGGGCGTGGTACTGGCCTCCTCCCCATTTGTATTCCCCTTACCCAATGCCTGACGCTCCAGGACACTGACCTTCAGGCGATATAGGTGGGATCCTTCACTGAGTCCTAGGGGAGAACCAACTCTGGAGGATCAATCGGTCAATACTGATCTGCATTTAGGAGAGTCGCCCAGGTGTCAGACTCCCTATCTGTTGTTTTCCTAGCCTTTTTTAAATGACTTAAAAGAAATTGGATATTTATTGAACATCTCCCTTGGTAAGTTGTTCCAATCCCTAACTATCCTTCCTATAAACTAATATTTCCCCAATTTGTCCCCTTGAATTCCAACTTTATCTTCATATTGTGATCTTTCCTACCTTTAAAGACACACCTCAAACTTATTCGTCTACTAATATCATTCCACGCCATGTCTCCACTGATAGCTCGGAACATACCACTTTGACGAGCAACTCGTCCTCTTTCTCCCAAGTCTTCCCAGCCCAAACTTCGCAAAATTTTTGTAACGCTACTCTTTTTTCGGAAATCACCCAGAACAAATCAAGCCGCTTTTCTTTGGATTTTTCCAGTCCTTGAATCAAGTTATCCTAGTGAGGGTCCCATACATTGGAGCCATACTCTAGTTGGGGTCTTACCAGAGACTTATATGCCTTCTCCTTTACATCTTTACTACAACCCTTAAACACCCTCAAAACCATGTGCAGAGATCTGTACCCTCTATTTACAATCCCATTTACAGTATGTGATTACCCCAATGAAGATCTTTCCTTATATTAACATCTAGATACTTACAGTGATCCTAATAAGGAACCTTCGCACCATCAACGCAGTAAATAAAACTGAGAAGACTTTTCCTATTTGTGAAACTCACAACCTGATTCTTAAACGAACAAACGAATTAAGGATAAACGAATTGAGAAAGAAAGAAAGAAAGAAAGAAAGAAAGAAAGAAAGAAAGAAAGAAAGAAATTTCCAGTTTTATAAATGATATTTTATTTTATAAAAATGTTTATCTTTATATTATATAATAATGCTATTTGTTTTTACATCCAGCTAATTACTTTTTACGGTTTTTGGAGACATAGGGGTGCCGGAATTATGTCGGACGGGATTTCTTTTACGGGCCGATACATCTATCGACAAGGGATAACTTATTTTAGTACCTTCAAATACCACCGAATTCAGTCAGGATCGAACCTGCCAACTTGGGCTCATAAATCCATTGCCTTAACCGTCGGGGCCACTGAGCGCGGCCACATATTTATCTTAAGCGAAACCCTAAATACAGAGCCACGAACAGGTTAGGTTTTATTGGAGGTAAGTTGTAAATCCATCATCTCCATTAAAGTCACGTCCGTGGATAAACAGACCTATGCATGTGATTAATTTCCCATATAGGTGACAAAGACAGTGCCTGAGCTGAAGCACACTGCATGAATTTATTTGTAAGTTTTATGATTCAACCAAAGTGGAGTGCTTTTATCGACATGTTCGGTTATAGCTTCCATTTCATGTCACTATGACTGTTCAGATTGTTTGTGTTTACAGTATTTATCATTCAATTTAACAGGAAGAACTGTACATTTTATGTTGGTACATGTACTGTATACGGTGCACTAGAACGGGAATCTTTAGCCTGAAAATTGGGTTACTTGTCGGCGTAAATAAATACGTTGCGAGTTAGAAATCTCAGATGATCTTACTGAAATGAAATGGCGTATGGCTTTTAGTGCCGGGAGTGTCCGAAGACAAGTTCGGCTCGCCAGGTGCAGGTCTTTCTATTCGACACCCGTAGGTGACCTGCGCGTCGTGATGAGGATGAAATGATGATGAAGACAGCACATACACCCAGCCCCCGTGGCATTGGAATTAACCAATTAAGGTTAAAATCCCCGACCCGGCCGGGAATCGAACCCGGGACCCTCTGAACTGAAGGCCAGTACGCTGACCGTTCAGCCAACGAGTCGGACGATGATCCTACTGAGCAGCATCGATTACGAAGGGGAGGGGTGCCAGGAATAAATCTCCCCTCTCAAGGGCTACAGTACCTGCATTCAACACAATCCATTGAGCACCCAGATAATCTGCTGTAATACTCGAATGGGAATTACTAAATTCGAATATCTCCCTATAACTTCCACTACTTACTATCCTTTCTCTTTCACAAAAGCAATAGCATCAAAACAGAAAGGAAGTATGTAAATGAACTCTTGCTAAGGTAATGAGAACCATCGGGAACGTCCAGTTAGAAGAGTGCTACGGAGGTACTGAGAAAACTCACAGGAATTGGAAAGGATATCATTGTCTGTCAAAAGAAGAACGGGAGTTAATGGAATAAAGGCCCAGATAAACTCTTCAAATGATATATTTTAATCCATATTCATCTCAAAATCCATTGAAGTAACCTAGAAAATAAAAATAAAGTCAAAATATGGGAGAAGGGATAGATATAAGTAGGGCCCAAAATTTTATGATGAAACTAAAAGAAAAGAAAAGAAATTAAATCAAGGAGGCGCAGTGGACAGTAAGAACCACTTCTCAGTTACCTGGAAGGGATAAGAAAACATTAAGAAGGAGCTGGAGGGAACTGCAAAGAGAGAGTCGAAGAGATAAAAAGAAATTCGGGAGAACTACTAGCTCACATTCTTGATGGCACTGCACCTCAATTAGATCAAGAAAGGCAAGAAACTAATGACTGATGGTATTCAGAGCAACCTGAATCTTATTAGAAGGGCTGGAAAGTCGGACACATATCAAACGAAAGAGAGTTCAGAGGAAGACAAGAGCATACAGAAGAATCGGAGTCCAAGCGAAGAAGTTACAGCAACAAAGGGAAAGTATAGTAGGTGCAATAAAATAATTGCTTGTTCTACGTCACTCCGACACAGGTAGGTCTTACGTCGACAACAGCGTAGGACAGAGCTAGGACTGGGAAAAAAGCAACCGTAGTATTAATTAAAGTATAGCCTCAGCATTCACCTGGTGTAATAATGGGCAAACATGGAAGAACATATTCAGGTATGCTGACAGTGGGGTTGGAACCTGCCCAAAAGTGGCTAGCCAGCTCACTTGGTAGTAGGTGCAAAAGGAGTCAAAGTAGTCCAGGAAAAGTATTAAAATTTACTGCAAATAACACAAAAACAGTGAGTCAGAAACCTGAATAAGAAGATGAGCAATGAAAAATCCGTAGAAATGGACCTCTTGCCACTTTTATATTAAAGTATATCACTCCCGTGGAAACAATTGTTGTTTTTAAAAACGTTATTAATCAATCTTAAGTTCACTTCAATGTTATTTGCACTTTAAAAAAAATTATGGACTATATGTTTATAGAATATAGTTATATTATACACAGATATTTGAAGGTCTGTTTAAACAATGTCGGATTTAAAATTCCAAATAAATTCAGAACCACCCAATGACAACCCTGGCATTAGTATAGAATGAAGGTTGGGAGACTTTATCATGGAATTGTATTCAGCAGCAAAAGTCAAGTCTCGTGCATACTGCGACTGGGAAGGAACTTCATTATAATACATGAATGTTGCTTTCGGGAGTTGGTGGGTTCGAATCCCACCATTGGCAGGCCTGCAGACGATGTTTCGTGGTTTTCAGTTTTCACACGAGAAAATGCTGGGTCTCCAACTTAATTAAGGTCACGGCCGCTTCCTTACCAATCCTAGCCTTTTCCCATACTTGCTTCACCAAAAACCGTCAATGTGTTAGTACGACGTTAAACCACAAGCAAAACAAAATCACTAACTTTCAGCAATAATTCAGCCAGACGTGTTTCAGTCTGTGTCGATATGTTACCCGTAGTATCCATCAAATGAGATAATTACATTCAACGAGACCACGAAAATGTTCGAATTCAAAGTATAGTGTACGCTCACCTTTTGCTCTCTGATCTCTGATATGTCCCCTTTACATGCTCTCCGATTTACACAGAGTTCAAGGCAGTTTAGAACTTGAAACGTTACCAGCTCCGGAAATTCAATTCGAAAGCAAGCGTATTTCCATTCCATTTAAAGAACACTTATAAGAAAATCTAGACCTAAGTTGTTTCCTTTTAACATGCTTCGCACCATGCCAATGGAGATGCTGGCCTTTGTGTGCGTCTAAATGAGGTCTCATAGTACATGTGGAATGGAGAGGTAATTGACTTGAACAAGTCTAAATAGTGTACGCATAAAATAATAATTTTTCTTTCTTAATCTGTTTGCAATCCAGGGTTGGTTTTCCCCCGGACTCAGCGAGCGATCCAACTCTACCGCCTCAAAGGCAGTGTCCAGGAGGGTGAGACTTTGTGTGGTGGGTACGACTGGTGAGGAGGACCAGTACCACGCACAGGTGGCCTAACCTGCTATGCTGAACAGGGGCCTTGTGGGGGGATGGGAAGTTTGAAGGGATATACAGTAAAGGGGGAAGGAAGGGGCCATTGCCTTAAGATATGTACCATCTTGGACTTGCCTGGTGGAGAAGTGGAAAACCACGGAAAATGCCTTCTAGAATGATTGAGGTGGGAATCAAACCCATCCCTAATCAGCTGACCTGCCGAGACTGAGTGGACCACGTTTCAGCCCTCGTACCATTTTTGAAATTTCGTGGCAGAGCCGGGAATCGAATCCGGGGATTCGAGGGTGGCAGCTAATCACGATAAACACTAAACACAGAGGCGGACAAGGATAAAATAATAATTATTCAAATCAATGTCATATTCTAGATTAGAGCATGTGTTTGTTGATACAGTAGGCCTATACCGTTCTTCGAGAAAATTAGAATGTTAACAAAATCGTATCTTCTTCAAGTATAATCTTTAGTTAAATGATTTATTTTTCTGATGGTCTGCGTGGCTCAGGCGGTTGAGTCGATGGCCTTCTGACCCCAGTTTGGCGGATTCGATTCTGGCTCAGTCCAGTGGTATTTGAAGGTACTCAAATATGTCAGACTCGTGTCGGTAGATTTACTGGCACGCGAAAGAACAACTGCGGGACAAACTTCCGGCACCTCAGCGTCTCGGAATACCGACGAAAGCAGCTAGTGGGACGTAAAATATAACATTATTATTAGTATTATTTTCTTTTTCAGGTATTCTGTAAATTTTACTTTATTCTAAATTAGTTTCTAGAGACTGAAGGACTACTAGCTGTAGAAAATTAAATTCTGCAGATTGGAAACAGATTGTAAAGAAAAGTAAGATAAAATAAAACAAACTGGTGCCACTGTATTACACTGAGTGGACAAAAGGTCCGGGGAAGACACTGAAACTTAATAACGTGTTGCTCCTCCGCGAGCCCTCATAACGCAGGCAATACGGCAATGCATCAAGTATATAAGGTATTGAAATCGTTCTGGAGTGATCTGAACCCACGCATCTTGCACTGTTACCCAGAATTGGTCTTGTGAAATTGGTGTGTGGTTCATGGAGCGTACACTATCTGTGTGCCACCAAAGAGCGCTGACATGGTGCGTTGTCCTGTTGAAACATGGCATCTCCATCAGGGTACTCTAGGGCCGGGAAGGGATACAGATTTTCTGAAAGAATCCACATAACGTCCACTTGTAAGCGCCCCCTGCATCTGTACAATGGGGCCTAATATCGAGCAGACCAGAACTGCGCCAACTCCCGCCTGGACACAACCTTGTTGACATGCAGTATTCATAATATCAAGGGCCATATGCCACACTCTCACGCGCCTATCAGCTCGATACAACTTGAACCGGAATTCATCAGAAATACCACACGCAGCCATTGTTCCATGCTCCATTGCCGATGTTCGCGGGCCCATGCACGTCTTGAGCTCTGTGTCGAGGTGTCCTCAAAGGGACACGAGTTGGTCGTCGGTTGGTGAAGCCTATGCGGTGCAGTTGCCTCGATACCGTCCTGGTAGAAATTCGTTCCTGACTCCCAACATTCAACTGGGCTGTGATCTGACCCAAGTATCCTGTCGAGCGCCCAGTGTTGTTCTGCAGAGGCGACGTGATGTCAGTTCTTTAAACACCTGTGGTCTTCCCGTGCGGCGGTTTACGCGGGTGGTGACATTCCCTCTGCGATATTGAGGATCCACCGTCGACACTGTTAACTTCGGAAACCAGAATTCACGTGTAATCTCCGTAAAGCTATGACCCATGCGCCGTGCGCCGATGATTGTCCCACGTTCAAAGCCCGTTAACTCGTAATATGTTTCCATCTTCTCGACACTGGTGTTTGTGACAGATTGTTCAGCTACGCCGCAGCTAGCCGCAGCGCTCAGGGGTCATACACGGCACATTTTCTAATGGGACACCCCTTCCCGTTTTTTTTTTGGCCACTCAGTGTATAATACATTCTGTAAAACATGATTATCCATAGTTTTACAATTTTCTTTACGTCGCACTGACTCAGATATGTCTTATGGCAACCATGGGACTGAAAATGGCTTGGAGTGGGATGAAATCGACCGTGGTATTGATTTAAGTACAGTACCAGCATTTTACTGTTGTGAGATGGGAAACCACGGGAAAACGTCCTGAGGACTGCTGACAAAATCGTTCGAACCCACTATCTCCCAAATGAAAACGGACCGGGCGAGTTGGCCGTGCGCGTAGAGGCGCGCGGCTGTGAGCTTGCATCCGGGAGATAGTAGGTTCGAATCCCACTATCGGCAGCCCTGAAGATGGTTTTCCGTGGTTTCCCATTTTCACATCAGGCAAATGCTGGAGCTGTACCTTAATTAAGGCCACGGCTGGCTTGCTTCCAACTCCTAGGCCTTTCCTATCTCATCGTCGCCATAAGACCTATCTGTGTCGGTGCGACGTAAAGCCCCTAGAAAGAAATGAAAAAATGAAAACGGTCAGCTACGTCACGCAAACCACGCAGCCACTCTATCAGTTTAACCATACTAAAAAGTATGAGTGATAACAGATTTTTACACTTCCTGTAAAATCATAAAAATGTGGTATGGAAGTTCCTGTGAGGGAGGTATTCAATTATCGAAATGAATTGTTTTGCTGATTTAAATAATGAACTTAACGCTACACGCTTCTGGTAATTCCATTTGACCAGATATGTTACTCTTCTAACGATGGTACGTACCCGAACCCTATAGTAAGACATGGTACGTTTCTTTGACTCGAGTGCGGCCCCCTTGTGGCTGCCGGTCAGAGGCTGTGACTTCACTATCCAGAAATATTACAGTCCGGCAGGTGCGACTTCCCCTGTTCTGCTATGCTCTGTGCGAACACTGTGCCTTTAAGTGCTGAAGTTCTGTAATTTGTGTACTATTACTACCAAAATATCTTCATTCCTCCCCTTAAGGTGGAGGCGGACCTGCTAGACGGTGACGCCGTCTGTTAGGCCAGGAGATTTGTTACCGTGAAGGAGATTTGCGAAGAAGGTGAGAGGGTTGGCCTATACTATGAACTGTCCCTGCATTCGACTTCGTGCAGGAGAATTAAAAACCACGGAAAACCATGCTCAGGACAGCCGACGGTGGGGACCAGCCCCTCTCCGTCTCCCGAATGTAGAGGCGTAGAGCCACGGCAGAGCCGCGGCCACCTCCCCTCTGCTTGGTTAGTCGGTCAGGCGGAGTGCGGAGCCGTCGTACTAGCCGAAGCTCACTCTGCAACCGCCGACTAATTTGCGTTTATAGGTATTCCTAAAACTTTAATTGTGAGTTCCATGTAGCAGTGTGTCTGTCATTAATTTGTGCCGGGAGGTAGAATCAGTTGTCGTGCGATAACTATGTGTAAAACATTATTATTAAAATGTAGTAATTTGAGAATAGACCAATTCTGAGGGAACGCTATACCCTTAACTGCTGAAGTTTTGTAATCTCGCATTTGTAGATATGCATAAAGCATTAACTGAGAGTCTCATGTAGCAGTTTTGCTTTCATTAATTTGTTCCGAGAGACAGAATGAGTTCTAGTGTGGTAGTTACGTGTAATATTACTCTCGAAAGGCAAAATATCTGGGATAGACGCGGTTTACCACAGGATCCAAAAGGAAATTCTCACTTGAAAATTTAGCTTGATTACGTGTAAACGATTTGACTCGGTTAAATATAAACATGCATATGTATGCAGCAAACATCTTGATATCTCTGGTTGTGAAGTTGACTTGAAAAATAGTTTGTTAGGATTACCTCTAAAAAAAATACTGAAGTCAAGTGCTATCCCATCTATGAAACTATCAGGTTATGCGGAACAGGATAAAAGTAACTCAAATTCGACTTTGCGACTTAAAGTAAGAAAAACTCGTTTAAATACCTTAGAAAGACTGGAAAAACGAAGTCCAAAGGAACCACGTACAGAAATAAGGGAACCTGATACGGATATCTCCACTCAAGAAGCGAATGAGGCCTGTGTTCACTGTATTCATTACCGCCATTTACTCCAAGAAATGAATCTTTAAAACAAAGCAGTTCACGTTTGGAAAACAAACTTGAACGCTTTCAAAAAGGAACAACGGAAACACTGTAAAATAATTATCGATAAAAACAGGAATTATTGTAAACGCATTCGAAAGTATATTGTAAGCTACAATGCCTCGTTAAATGCATAAACGAAAGCAATTCTTTGACGAACTGGCTCGCCCGACTGTTCACACCTACGCAGATGAGGTTTGTACGTGGAGGAAAAATTAGTCCATGGGCATGTGAAGATATTTCCCGTCAACTGTCAGCTTGCATTCGGGAGATATTGGGTTCACACCCCACTGTCGTCAGCCCTCAAAAAAATTTTCCGAAGTTTCTCATTTTCATACTAGTCTAATGCTGAGGCTGCACCTTAATTAAGACCAAGGTCACTTTATTTCCGCTCATAGCCCTTTAAAAATGGTGTGTGAAGTCAGTCATCTTGCGGTTACTGCAATGTGAGAAACTGTACGTTTATCAACATGATTTTAATAAGCTATTAGAATGAAAGCTGTGGCATCAGAATTCGTTATCAGTATAGTAGTATGGTGTATCAATAGCATGAATCAAGCCAGATCATAAAGCATTGAAGTTGGCATACAGAAGCTCAGCCCAATGATGTCTAGCTTATGAGGTCGCACATTGCTTCAGTGAGGCAAGCATCAGAAGCCAGTCCTCAATCTCAGCTCAGAGTCATCATTCTAATACCGTATTTTGCATGTAAAAGTTCTGGTTTCATTTTAATAGTCGCGTGAACACTCATAACTCTCACTATCGGTGTGCAGAAAATCCTAACGCCTCTGTGGTGTAGTGGTTAGCCTGATTAGCTGCCACCCCCGGAGGTCCGGGTTTGATTCCCGGCTCTGCCACGAAATTTGAAAAGTGGTACGAGGGCTCGAACGGAGTCCTCTCAGCCTGGGAAGGTCAACTGATTAGAGGTGGGTTCTATTCCCACCTCAGCCATCCCGGAAGTGGTTTTCCGTGGTTTCCAAGTCCTCCTCCAGGCAAATGTCGGGATGGTACCAAACTTAAGGCCACAGCCACTTCCTTCCCTCTTCCTTGCCTGTCCCATCCAATCTTCCCATTCCTCCACAAGGCCCCTGTTCAGCATAGCAGGCGAGGCCGCGTGGGCGAGGTACTGGTCATCCTCCCCAGTTGTATCCCTCACCCAAAGTCTGAATCTCCAGGACACTGCCCTTGAGGCGGCAGAGGTGGGATCCCTCCCTGAGTCCGAGGGAAAAACCGACCCTGGAGGGTAAACAGATTACGAACGAACGAACGAACGAATGAAATCGGAAACATTACAGTGGCAGAACACACTCACGTCAAACAGAATGTACAATGTCTCTATAACCCAGGAAGGATGGCACTTCCAGCATCTTTTTTATGGTATGATTTCCTATACACTACACGCTTGAAGCAGGGCGGCCGTACACGACAAAATTTCGGATGAGGCAGCTGCCGTAGCGCAGAGTACAAACACCGTGCGTTCAGTCATAGTTTATATGAGAGACCCTGTTCATGGTCATCGGTGCGAAATGTGTCGCACATGCGGATTTGGCCTTCTTTTACGGCAGGTTACCCTTTCTGACGCCAACCCTATTCGTGAGAATGCATTCACTACTGTGTGTTTTTGTGCTGGTTGGCAGCCTTAAATGGAACCCGCGGCCACTAAGCCGAAGGCTATGACTCTGACCATTCAGACAAAGAACTGGGCATTTGACAACATATCACTTAATATATTTTCTCCAAATACGGCACATACAAACAGGAGCCTACATTCACATGCATAATTTTTTCATGTTGACAGACTCATCTGTGTGTTAGTAAACATGTTAAAGTACGGCCCCGCGGTGTAGGGGGCAACGCGTGCGCCTGTCACCGGCGGCCCCGGCTTCGATTCCCGGCTGGGTCAGGTGTTTTTAATCGTGGGTGATTAATATCCCTAGCCTGGGGAATGGGTGTTTGTGTCGTCCTTAACGTTCCTTTCCTCACATTCCACACTCTACACTCCCTCCATTCCAATTACACGCGGTTTCACATCACATGGTGCAAATAGGAACAAAAGATCTCTATAGGACGACACCCCGAACAAATAGCATTTTTATATTTAAAAAGAAAAGCATGGTAAATATTGAAATCGATAACACTAGACCTCACTGCCTGCATGTGGCACAACTAATGAAAGAAATCAATTTACTTAGTTCACAAATTGACGATACTTTTGAATTGATCGTTTTCTTAACCATTGCATCAACATGATTTTTGCGTAAAGTGTGACCCAAATGACCATTCTTATCTGATTACAACCCTTATAACATTTAGAATATTCCTTTTCATCCCAAGTGAATGTGAATGGGGCTTCGAATACGTGTAGTTCAGTTACACTCACTCATTGAGTATTTGTCACCAACTGATAATTTGAAAATATACGGTATGTTTGCCATCATTTCATCGCTATCCAAGTGTATAAATATATTCGTAAAGCACTGCATCTCATTTATGGAAAAACTGGATTTCATAAAATTAAAAATGCGAAATTTTCGCATGAATCCTGCAGTGACAGTGTAATTCACGAACTCGCTGATAATGTATACTACAATAAAGCTGGTCATAGGTCTACGTACTTTACAGAGGGACCTTAGTCATCGAATTTTGAATCTAGTACCAAATATCAACAACACGAGAATGATAATGAGAAAAACATGATTATTCAAATCAAGATCAGATTCTAGATTAAAATGTGTGTTTCTTCAGAGAATATACTGTTCTTCGTAAATACAATTTTGTCTGCGAAAGTTGACATTAATTGTTCTTTTCAATTTAGAAACTATATCAAAAGATAATTCTAAACTGGCCTGTTTAGCCTATATGAAGGAAGCCAAACTAAGCCGAGCATAGTTCGATATACCCACGTCTTTAACTCTACATGCTCAAAATTGTTGTTAAAAATGCCCATCATTTATCGATACATATCGCATTTTCACCAAAATGTAATCTCGGAAATCTCCGTTTTGTGCCGTTAAATAAGTTTATTTTGTTACTACTTTATAAACAATGCTCTTTGTAGCACGGAAAAGCAAATATTCCTCCATGAATCGCAACGGACGTAAAATAACGCCTCCGTCGCCCTCTTGGTCTACACAGTAATCCGTACTTTTAAAATTATATTCAGCTCCTTCAATTTTAGGCTTTAGTCACAGTGTGTACAACTTCCAGTACCGTTTTTCACAAAATTCGCAAATGTGAGAATGATTGGTTTATCAACAATAGCTAGTCGAGTGTATCATTCGGTACACATGCATATCTTGAGTGTACTCGATAAATCAAATAGCTAGTAAAATCTCAACTAAGGGTGGCACTACTATGCATTACTTTTCCTCTTGAGAGACTCATCTGTTGTTTAGTAAGCATGGTGAACATTGCAATCGATGAAACTAAATCTCACAGTCTGCATATATCAAGCTCCACCACTAACGAAGGAAATCAATTGTCCTAAGTTCACAAATTGACGATACTTCTGAAGTGATCATTTTCTTAATCATTGCATCAACAGGATTTTCACGTAAACTGTGACCCAAATGACCATTCTTATCTGATTACAACCCTTACAACATTTAGAATATTCCTTTTCATGGTTCCTTATAGTGTATCACTTGCTAAAGTGTGCGTCAATGCATTTAAGCTATTAACACTAGGAAATGAATATAAATTAAAGTAACCTCGAATTAAGCAACCCCCATATTGAAAATTGCTGTAAAGATACCACGGAGCACCATAAACCTACTGTTCCTGCAGTGTAAAATGTTGCTTGAGAAAACCAATAGACACCATGCCACGAAAAAGCGAAGAAAAGTGCGACGATATGATATGATGCTACTTTCGTTGCTACTTGTTTAATGTCGCACTAACATATCGAAAATTTTCGGCGATGGAATGAAACGAAAGGGCTAGGACTCTGAAGGTAGCAGCCGTGGCCGTAATATACAGCCCCAATATTTGCCAAGTGTAAAAACTGGAAACCACGGAATAAAATCATCAGGGCTGCCGATTGTGAGATTCGACCCCACTATCTCCCGAATGCAACCTCAAAGTTTCGCAACCCTAACCACATAGCCAATTAGCTCTGTAGGAATTATGCTGTGTAGAGATACCTAAAAACGTAGAAGAATTAACTTTCAAAATCAAGCATTACTTCCGTTAAGTGTGTTGGAAACGTCCGAGGCCTTAATTAAGTTAGAGCCTCAGCATTTTCCTGGTGAGAAAATTGGAAATTGAGGGGCTGCCGATAGAGGGGCGGGGTGCAAACCACCATCTATCCAATGAAAGCTCACAGCTAAGTGAGCCAAATGGCGTAGCCAACTAACTCGTTCTCCAGCTTGATTATAATAACTTTGTCGTTAACCGGCTGATCAATCAAAAAAATGTATTTCTTTAAACAAGATAGCGGTTAGCACGCACCGACATTGCAACTTCTTGGATCTTGCCTTCCATTCGAACTGTTTGTGGCCGATCAAATCACCGTCGCAACAACGACCGTACGTCTGCTTCCAGTGCATGTATTCAATTGTCTCGTGCAGGGACGAGAGACTAACTGACATGGTATCATACCATGTGCTATGGGGCACCACAGCGCCATCATGCGGTCAGTCTGAGAACTTAATTACTGCACTACGTACAAATGTTTTTCTTTCTTTCTTTCTTTCTTTCTTTCTTTCTTAATATGTTTACCTCCATTGTCGGTTTTTCCATCGGACTCGGCGGGGATCGCACCTCTACCGCCACAGGGGCAGTGTCCTGGAGCGCGGGATTTTGGGTCGGGGATACAACTGGGGAGAAGCCAGTACCTAGCCCAGACGGCCTAACCTGCTATGTTGAACAGGGCGTTCTGGAGAGATGGGAAGATTGGAACAGTTCAACTTCAGCAAGCAAAGAGTGCAGACGTGTTGCGGGGAGACATGGTGGGCATTGAGCAATACCGGGTGGCGATCGGGAGCTCGCAGTGAAAGCTGAAGAAAAAGTAGATGCGGTCGGCAAGCAAGGAAAGCAGGGGAAGTTGGCGAGGTGTTGCTGGTAGCGGCGTTCATATCCATGCAACTAGTTATAGGGGGTGTGGAGTTGAACCCCGGCCCAATGGACATGAGTTTGGAGGACTGGAGGGATATGAAGAAGGCAATTGGAGAAGTCATTAAATAAACGGCTGTATCAAGGAGATTAAGAATTTGATAAAAGACTAAGTTAAGAAATTCGAAAATATGGAGGTACGGCTCCAAGGTCAATTGAGAGGCGCAGCCGAAAATTTAGGAGGTATAACATTGAGATTGAAACGTTAAGGGAGGAAGTCAAAAACCTGGAAAAGGACATATATACAGTATTTTGAAGAAGGAGACGGGAAACATGAGTCAAGATAGGATGAAGAAATATATATATTCATATATGGGCTGCAGGAAGACAGGAGTGAGGATAAAGTGAACATTATATACAAACTTGGGAGACCTCGTGCAAAATAAAATGAAAATCAATATTGGTGAACCGAACATTGACGAAGTTGAGAGGGTAGGAAAAGTAAAAGGAATGAGACCAATCAAAGTGAAGTTAATAACTATTCTAATGGCAGACATGGTGCTAAGAAATGCAAGGAACTTGCAAGGTAAAAAATTCTGGGTCAAGAGAGACCTGGGAATAGAAGGAAGCGAGAACATGAACATTCTGAGGAAACATGTAGTTAGAGCTAGGCTTCAGGGTCTCAGGGCGTATAATAAGGACCAATAGTTGGTGGTTTTTAATGGTAATTGGTGGCGTGTTTCGTCGGTGGCAAAATTGGAAACCATGGAGGAAGTGCTCAAACAGCAAGAGGACCTAAGAACAAGGAAGGATGGTAGGCAGGTGGCCGTTCAAGAGGAGAGTGGTAACGTGGAAAGGTCTAATGAAGAGTCAAGTCAAGTGGCTAGTCTAGTGCAGTGCAATGTGGGTGCAAATACAAGTCTTCAGGAGCAGGAAGTGTTATTGATTAGTGTTCCTCAAGAAAAACAGATACAGTGTGTGATGGTTTGAGGGTGGAAAAGAAAGGTCGAGACATTATGACGAAAGGGATGATCAGGAGCCTTAGGGCCTGTGGGGTAAGAAAAATAAAGGCATAGAGGAAAGGAAGGATAATATAAAAATGTCAAAATCTGATGGAGTGGAGGTAGAAGGGGAGAGGGAGATAGTGACGAGAAGCAAAAATAAAGATGGAATTGGAGAAGGCAGAGAGAAAAAATGTAACTAGACTGGAAGATAGGCTTTGTTAATATCGAAGGTCTATTAGGCAAAATAGGTAACATAGAAGTGAAAAATGTAATAGAAAGCTTTGAAATTGTAGCACTCTTTGAAACATGGCTAGAGGTACGTAAGGAGATAACATGGGGGAGGGTCAGAGTTAGGCATAAGTCAAGAAAAAAGTAAATAATAAGGGGCGTTCGCCGGGAGGAATTGTTGTGCTAATTAAAGAAGAGATTAGTGAATTAGTACAGGACATTGAGAGAGAGTTGGAAGAAGTTTTGTGGATAATATTTAATACGGGTGAAGAGGTAAGGAGAGAAAAACAAGTATGCTTGGCTTTGGCCTACTGTCACCGCAAGGGAAACCGATATGCAAACGATGCGTTTTTTGAGAAATTACTAGTTGAGTTTAATGTTATTAGAGGGATGTATGAAGAGGATGGAATATTATTAATTGGAGATTGGAATGCCAGAATAAGTGAGCTAAACCCAATGTATAGTTAGGGAGAAGGGATGACTCTAAGCAGAGGAAGAAGAAGTAATGTTCAGGAAATCAACATTTACGGTGGAAAACTCCTGGAATTCTGCCAAGTAGGGAAGTATCTCATCTTAAATTGTTGCTAGGAGGGTTATAAAGAAGGGAAAAAGACATATATTACGGAACAGGGGGATAGTGTTATTGACCTAGTAATAAGTTCGGAAGATATGTTAGAAAATATTAAAAGGATAGAGTTTGGTGGTTGGGTTGAGTCGCATCATGCACTGGTATGAGTGAGAATAGTGAGAAGGATAGAGAAATTAAAGGAAAGAGACATTAAAAGGTCCTTAGAGAAGGCTGTTGGTTGTACTAAATATATTTGGACAGAGAACACAAAACGGGAACTAGACGACGTTATGAAAAACGAGATAAAATTAATTAGATGTGGATGGGGAATGGCTTTAGATAAAAATAATATTGATAGAGCATTTGAGCTAATATAATATCCAATATAACAGTTACACGGGCAGTCAAAAGTAGCAGAGGAAAAAGGAGTGAAGGTGGAGGGTGGTATGACGAAGATTGCGCGGTTTTTGGAAGAGCAGTGATGAAAGCATTGAAAGAGTATAGAGCAATAGGATTGAATAAAGAAAGAGATGTCTTTTGTATACTAAGGAAGGAGTACAAACTTAAAATTGTTGAGAGGAAGATTCTATGGATGAAAGAAATCAGAGATAATAATTGGGGAATGCAGGATGAACCAAACGGAGAGAATACGGAAGAGAAGAAATATAATTAACAAAGGAAAGAAAAGTCACGATAAACCGAATACTGATTATGATCATTGGGTGTTATAATTTAGCGAACTGTTAGGAGGTAGAGATAAATGGGTGTATAGAGAAAGGAGGCAGGTCATATGGAGCAATATATAAGTAAGGATACATGAACTCTATAAGGAATTAGCAGTAAAGTAAGTTCAGGAGGTGATAGGTAAACTGAGAAGGAGATCGGAGGGCGGGGAAGAAACGGTATCAACAATATATTTCGGAAAGAAGTAAGTAAATATAGCCAGATGGAGGAGGGAATAGTAAAAGTATTTAATAGGATTTTTAAGGGGGTTAAAGAACCAAAAGTGTGGGAATCCGTGATTTTTGCCCAATATATAAAAAGAAGGGGAAGATTGGTAGTGACAGGCAAGGAAGACGGAACGAAGCCACCATGGCCTTGATTTAGGTACCTTCCCGGCATTTGGCTGGAGGAGAAGTCGGAAACCACGATAAACCACTTCGTGGATGGCTGAGTAGGGAATGTAACTCACCTCTACTCAGTTGACCTCCCGAGGATGGATGGACCCTGTTTTAGAGCTCGTACCACGTTTCAAATTTCGTGGCAAAACCGGGAAACAAACCCCGGTCTCCGGGAGTGGCAGCTAATCACGCTAACCCCTACACCACAGAGGCGGCCAATGTATCATTGTACGATACTTTCCAGTCAACGGTCATCTATAGAGTACATTAATACATCAAATTTCATAATATATTTCTGATTATCATTAGAGGCCATGAAATCCAAAGGGGTTAGGTTTCATCTCCGCAATATTTATATTAAGTAGATTACATAAAATCAAAATATAATTTCTCTCAACACCCACTTTCTTTATTATGTTTTGGGAGAGCGATATTGAAATGCATACCGTTTGGATTAACATGTTTCCTTAAATTTCTCGAATAGTGCAAATGAGGGATTTTATGACACTATCGAAGTGTAAACCTAATGCAAAGAATATATTATCACACGTTCTTCCTTTCTTAATCTGCTTACCCTCCAGCGTCGGTTATTTCCTCGGACTCAGCGAGGGATCCCACCTCTACCGCCTCAAGGGCAACATCCTGGAGCTTCAGACACTGGGTTGGGGATACAACTGGGAGGATGACTAGTACCTCGCCCAGGCTGCCTCACCTGCTATGTTGAACAGGGGCCTTGCGGGGGGATGGGATGATTGGAAGGGATAGACAAGGAGGAGGGAAGGAAGCGGCCGTGGCCTTAAGTTAGGTACCATTCCGGCATTTGCCTGGAGGAAAAGTGGGAAACCACGGTGAACCACTTCCAGGATGGCTGAGGTGGGAATCGAGCCTACCTCTACTCAGTTGCCCTGCCGAGGCTGAGTGGACCCCGTACCAGCCCTCGTACCACTTTTCAAATTTCGTGGCAGAGCCGGGAATCGAACCCGGGCCCCCGGGGGTGGCAGCTAATCACACTAACCACTACACCACAGAGGCGGATATGATTACATGTAGTGGACTTAATACAGTGGCTAGGAATTAATTAAAGATACGACTATTCCTCATTATTTATATCCATGGACACACTGAGCAAGGTTGATGTGTTTAGGAATGGAATTTGTTTTCCCCTACCCGATTGCGAATTCTGCCTTTGATAGTGAAATCCAATTTTTGGATCTTATTCGATGTAAATACGTATTCTGCCCAGAACAAAAATCGATAGCATTGTCAGTTTTCTTCTTTATAAGGTTTCTTTTTCGGTACACAGTCCGGCTCCAAGGTTAAATGGTAAGCGTGCTGGAGTTTGGTCACAGGGGTCCCGGGTTCGATTACCCGCAATTTTGGGAAATTTAACCATAATTGGTTAATTCCCCTGGCACGGGGACTGGATCTCTCTGCCGTCGTCGTCACCATTTCATCATCATCATCATCATCATCATCATCATCACCACCACGACGCGCAGGTCGCCTACAGACGTCAAATCAAATGCCGAAGTCATCGGACACATCCTAGCACTAAAGTCCATACGCCTTTTCAAATTATTTGATTCCCTTTCGGCACACAGACATTATATATTTTAATCTGGAGTAGTTTATACTTAACAGCAAAGGCAATCCTGTTTAGGGTATGAAAGTGCTTTGCATTATCAATGGATATCTCTACAGTTTGGTTTAAATCACTTGTAGACGATTTTGGGAATACGTTTAATTGCTTATTTTTACCGTCGCAGAAAAGGGTGTAAGTAGAAGACTTCCCTGAAGACTATACAAATTCCTAACTTATTTCCTGCTGTAGAGTGTTGGAAATTCAGGTTCTTACCTGGAATTTTGTATATTCATTTCTCATAAATACAGTTCTCTTATATGCTTATCACTTGAAGTCGATATTAGTTTCTACTTCAAAATGTCTACGTACATAGCAGACTCAAGAGACAAGAACGTTGAAACTACGAATGTGGCCCTCTTTACATGATATGCTTCGTCTCACGTTCAAAGGGAAGGGAAGCTTTGGTAAATATTTATGAGACAGTGCTGTTCCGAACTGTGGCTGCGGGTTGACTTTTATTCCGTAGCCGCAGATTAATCTCAATGAGGTTACCAAATGTGTGATCATAGACATTCATATAATAACAAATTTCTGGTGGTAAAATAACAACGTATAGTCTGTACGTTCAATGCAAGATTTCTCCTTGTTTGGAAAATATTAAAAACAGTAAAAAGGAGCCTTTAAGTAACGATTAGCACCTGTATCTTTCGTTTTAAATAAATATATTTCTACCCTTTACAATTTACATAAACTCAGTGTTCAACTCCGTCATTACTATGCGCTACGCGTGCTCGGTAGCTCATAGTAGCTAAACGAAAACTGGGCGAGTTGGCCGTGCGCGTAGAGGCGCGCGGCTGTGAGCTTGCATCCGGGAGATAGTAGGTTCGAATCCCACTATCGGCAGCCCTGAAGATGGTTTTCCGTGGTTTCGCGCTTCCTTCCAACTCCTAGGCCTTTCGTATCCCATAGTCGCCATAAGACCTATCTGTGTCGGTGCGACGTAAAGCCCCTAGCAACAAAAAAATGAAGCTAAACGAAACGGAAACAGAATAGGTAATATGTTATTGCAGTATAGTGATCAGACATTTGAATTATAAACTCAATCAATACACTTTAAAATTTCAAATAATAAGTAATCTCAAATGAATATCTTCATCAGCGTTCAAATAGGCCTATAGGAATTATGATATTTTCATTCAATATACATACATTATTCAACATACATTAGTGGAAGACTTCAGAAACATAAACAGAATACACTATACTTTCACTGGTTGACCACCGCAGCGTATTTTATTTATATCCCACTGGGGCCACGGTAACGTATGAAACAAAAAAATTAAAATGATGGAATTTTGGAATTCTTCAAAATATTAGGAAACATTTCTGGCAAGATTTATAGCAGGATAAAACTGAAATAGGTTAATTTCATAAGAGGTATCCGTTGTTGTTCTTTGAACCATTAGTCCATAGATGGTTTGATGCTGCTCTCCTTGCCATCCAATCCTGTGCTAACCGTGTCATTTCTACCAAACTACTTTATCTTACATCGGCTATAGACTGCATGAAATATTCATATCATGGTTTACCCCTACCGATATTACTGTCTACAATTCCCTCAAAAACCAACTGAAAATTCCTGGGCGTCTTCAGACGTGTCCTATCGTTCTATCCGTTTTTCTCGTCAAATTTAGCACACTCGATTTCATCTCGCCCGTTCGATTCGGTATCCCTTCATTTGTGGCTTGGTCTACTCATCTCACCTTCAGCATTCTTCTGTAACACCACATTTCAAAAGCTCCTCAGCTAGTCGTAATCCATGTTTCACTTCCTTACAATGCCACGCTCCAGGCGATTTTATTTAAACACATCTTTCTAATTCCTATATCAATGTTCGAAGTGAGCAAATTTCTTTTCTCCACAATGGCCTTCCTTGCATGTGCTAGTCTGCATTTTATGTTGTCTTTACTTCGGCCATTGTTAGTTATTTTACTACCTAAGTAAAATACTCATGTACTTCCTGGAAGACTTCATTTCATAATCTAATATTTCCTGCATCACCTGCCTTCGCTCGACTACAATCCATTACCTTTTTTGGACTTATATATTTTCATCTTATACTCCTTCCCTAAGACTCTGCCCATACCATTCAGGAATTTCTCCCGATCTTCTGCAGACGCTGATAAAATAACAATATCATCGGCGAATGTCGGGGTTTGGATTTCCTCCCCTTGGATTGTTTTCAATTTACAGATTCCCCTTTGATTACCGTTGCCGCCTGTTCTGTTCTATATAAACATGCCGGGCTGAGTGGCTTTGACGGTTGAGGCACTGGCCTTCCGAACACAGATTGACAGGTTCAATCCTGGCTCCATCAGGTGATATTTGAGGGTGCAAAAGTACTCCAGCCCCATGTCGGGATATTTACTCTTGCGTAAAAGAACTCATGCGGGACAACATTCTGGCAATTCGGCGTCTCCGAAAAGTAGTTAATGAGACATAACGCCAATAATATTACCGTTACTGTATGAACATTGCAAATGTGGAAGGACAATCTGTAGCCGTGCCTCACTCCTTTCTTCTTTTCCAAAGCCTCGATTCTTGCTTCACGAGTTCCAATACTTTTCCTGAAGCCAAATTGGTTTCATCTAAACTCAGTTTCAACTTATCTTGTCATTCTTCTCTAAATAATATGTGATAAAATTTTGCAGCCGAAATCGGATGGCACTACTCGTGCATCATCATAAACACTAAATGGATAAGCCTCACCGAGCTGGTTTCTTCTAAGGCAGCCGGTGATTCTGAGGGTATGTCATCAATTCAAGGCGCCCTGTTCCTATTTATGTCTATCAAAGCTCTGTCGAAGTCTGACCTCAATATTGTGTCTCCCATTTCATCAGCATCAGCACCCTCTTCTTATTCCAGAAACATAGCATCTACTTCTTTACCTTGATACAATTGCTGGATATGATATGCTCCTGCCATATTTCGGTATTGTCTTCTTTACCTAGAAGTATTTTGTCATCTGAGCTTTTAATATTCATACACCTGGTTTTACTTTCTCCAAGGGTTTCCCCGATTTTCTGGCATGCAGCATCTATCTTTCCTACAACCATAAAGCATTCAATATCCGTGCACTTCCCTTTCAGCCGCCTTATCCTTAGCTGTCCAGCACGTTCCATTTACTTCATTAATCGCCGGTATTCATTTATGCCCTCCTCATTGTTTGCAATCTTGTACTTTCGCCGTTCGTCAATCAGATCTAGTATCTCCTGAGTTATCCATTGATTCTTACCTGATCTTTCCTTTCTTCCTAACCTTTCTTCAGCAGCCCTCTGACCTCATCCTTCACGACTGTCCATTCTTCTTCTATTTTGTTTCCTTCAACATTTTCATTTAGTCTTTGTCCAACATGCTCTTTGGAACAATCCCTCAAACTATTTTCATTTAACTTGTCCAGCTTCCATCTTTTTCTATGTCTTCCTATCTTCAATATTCTTCAACTTCAGATGGCATCTCATGACCAGCAAGTTGTCGTCAAAGTCCACGTCTGTTCATGGGAAAATATTGTATACAGCACCTTATTTCTGAATCTCTGCCTAACAAATATGAAGCTATGTGATAGCTCACAGTGTCTCCAGGTCTCGTCCATGTATACAGCCGTCGTTTGTGGTATTTGAACCAAATATTAGCAAGGACTGAATTGTGATTGGTGCAGTATTTAACCAGCCGACTTCCTCTTTCATTCCATTGTCCCCAACCGAAATCTCCCTCTGTATTACATTCTTTTCCTTTGCCTACCAACGCGTTCCAGTCCTCCATCACAGTTAGATTGTCGCGTAATTTTACACATTGTATTTATTAATGTCCCTTCATATATACTTTCGATTTCTTCACCATCCGCTGAACTGATAGGTGTATGGATCTGCACTATTACGATGGGAATCTGCTTGGTGTGTACCTTGACAACAATTATCATTTCACTATGCTGGTTGTAGTAGCTTACCCGCTGCCTTCTTTACTTGTTCATTATTAAACCAACACCTGAGATTCTCCTATTTGATGTTGTGTTATAATTTTTAAGTCTCCTGACCAAGAATACTTGTCTTTCTGCCAACTACATCTAACGTTAGTATATCCATTTCTCTTTTCAGATTCTCCAGCCTACCACAAATTCTAACATTCCACGCTAGTTGCTTTCTGCCGTGTAGCACTTTAGACACATCTTAGCCATGTTAAGTATTATTATAAGGCCATATCAGTCAACCATCTAGACCGCTGGTCTTGCAACTTCCGTAAATCTCGTCCCCATTTCAATGAACCATTCGTTAATATCGGAGGAAACCGGTGTCTTCAAAAGTAGGGAACCGAATGAGTTAGCTTTGAACTTGCATTTGTGGGGGGATATCGGGTTCGAATCCCGGTGTTGGCAGCCCTAATGATGGTTTACCGTTATTTCTCATATTCACACCTGGCAAATGCTGTGGATGTATCTTACTTAATGCCTCGGCCACTTTCTTCACAGTCGAAACTCTTTTCCTAAACCAGTGCCGGCGTAAAACCAGTCTGTGTCGATGCGGCGTAAAACGAATAGCAGAACAATTAATAGGTGGTTACCATACTCGGTATTCGGAACATGACAATTTAACTTTTATTGCCAAGAAATTTATGCCTTTATTCATATCCTGAACAATTGGCAAATTAAATTACAGTTCTTGTAATAAATGTTATTTAGTATATAATATTAGTTCCATATGTGGTGTTAGATCATTACCTTATGGTATTTAGCTGCTGGTGTGAAAGTTTCAAAGTTGGTTACAATGTGTTCTTTAACGAGACGTGAACTTGTGTTTGTAAAATAAGAATGGCAACGGCAAGGGGGGTGGGTATGTCCACAAATTCTGAAATTTTAAACATTGCTTTCTTGGGGTCAAATTACTCTATGGATTTTACCTTTCAAGCGGTACCTGTAATTTTGTCATATCTCATTCCTAAGGGCACTAAATTTTGTAAAACAATGGCAGATGACAATGGAGTGGCCGTGGCTTGGGAGCAAAAACCATTTTCCCCATCCAGTCAGCCTTAAACGTATTTTTCTTTATTGAAGTTGGCTGCGGTCATAGATTGTCACTTGTTCGTTTTCCAGTTACTTAGTTCCATCTTGGAAGGGGTTTCAATGGAACTGCTGAATTCTCGCGCCAATTTTTTTCTGGCTTGATTGTGTTATAATTTGGTTGAAAAACAGAGTAGTTTTCTGCTTGTCTTGCGTGTACATTAGTGGGCATCATGCGTGGAAGTACTCTGAAGGTTTTTAAGAAGAGGAGCCATGTTTGGAAACCTAAGAGTGCCCATAAAATTCATAACCTCAACAGCAGATCGCCAAGCAATTTGCCATGTGAAGTGAGTCCTTATGTCAGTTCTTCTGGAGAGAAACTGAAGTCATCAGACGAAGAGTATAAAACACATCTTGGAAATTCAAAAGGAGACATGAACGAAATATTTGACATGACGACAATGGGTGACATTTTTGCGACCTGTATTGTGTGCAAGCAGTGCAAAGAGGGTGGTCTTTGTCTTTCTATAAAGAAACATATAACTTAGGTCCTGAAGCTCAAATTATGTTCACCTGTGGCAATTGTTCCCGTGTTGTGGAATTTTTCTCATCTTCCTGCGTAGAAATTAAACATTGTTTAAGCTATCACTGGGGTTTTGTGTTTTACCATGAAGGTACTTTTTCAACAATGCACTGTCTGAAAGATATTTCAATAATGGTTTATCAGGTCAATAATGGGAGACGGCAGACTGTGCTTGCGCAGAGGGAGGTTTGCAGACGATCCCATTAATCGCCTCCGAGACTATTATGGTTTGGCTCTTAGGCAAAACACTCAGAGTGTTGAAGACATGAAGCGTGCTGGTTGGGCCGTGCTATTTCACACATCATCAGCAGATCAGAATCCACAATATGGCTTGTGTCCTAAAGGAAACGAAAGCTCGTGCAAATACAACAGGGGTTTAGAAGCACAGGTAGAAACACACAAGTGCGGTAGGTACGTAAATGTTATTGGTTCTGGAGTTGACGATATCGCCGTGGAATGCATGAAGGAAGCAGTTGAGGAGGCAATTAATAAAATTGATGGGAATCTAAATTTGAGTGCTGCATTCGACGGTACCCGGAAGAATGGGGGACATACCTCTCTGAACGGTGTCGTGATCGCCACAAGCGTTGACACCGGTAAGGTCATCGTTGTTGCAATATTGTCTAAATGTTACGGAAGTCTGGAAAGTGAAGGGAAACCATTCAGATGACTCTGAGGCCAATTACAGTGGTTCTAGTGGTGGCAGGGGGATCACAGGGAAGACCAAATTGTTCCAGCGTTCACTATCATGGCACAAGGTAAAATACATCAATTACCTAGGTGATGTGGACTCTAAAGCATTCAAAGCTGTAGAGGCTTTGAAACCTTATGCAGTTGATACAAATATAACGAAAATGGAATGCATATGGTATATCCAGAAAAGAATGGGTTTGCGGTTGCAAAGGCCGAAAGGGTACTAAATTTTCAGATGGAAAGCCGCTTGAAGGAAGAGGGAGGATTACAGACGATGCCATAAATCGCCTCCAGAACTATTATGGTTTGGCTATTAGGCGAATCACTCAGAGTGTTGAAGACAAGAAGCGTGCTGTTTGGGCCCTGTTATTTCACACATCATCAACAGTTCAGAATCCACAACATGGATTGTGACCTAAAGGAAAATAAAGCTCGTGCAAATACAACAGGGATTTATATACTGGCGATGTGCACGAGCGCAAGCACAGTATACCGTCTCCCATTATTAACGTGATTAAACCAATATTCAAAGGCCTTTGAGAGAGTGCATTGTTGAAAAGGTACCTTCAAAGTAAAACACAAAACCCCAATGAGAGCTTAAACAATGTAATATGGTCGGAACTCCCCAAAGACAACATTTGTGCTGATAAGGAACCTGCAATTTGGTGTTTACGATGCAGTCTTAGTATTTAACAAAGGTGAATTAGAAAATGCAAGGTGATCAATAAATTCATCGGTAGTGTGCGAACTTATGTGTGCAAATCTATGCAGTCCGTTGACAGTGAAAGGGTTAAGAAGGCAGACAGGACAGTTAGGGAACTGAAATACAAGGCAGCGGGGAGAAGAGAAATGTGAAAAGGAAATATTTTGGTTGAGGCGGAGGAAGATGATTCCTATGGTGCCAGCATGTACCCTGTGAATCTGACAAGAATTTTGATAGCAAATTCCTACCGAAAGCAATTATTGGACATGTAAAGTCCCTTTTCTGGAGAAAAATTCTACATGAGAAGCTGAAATGTTCAATATTTATTGTTTCGTACTTTATGATTTAAAACGGCTGTTTTTGAAAAATGCATTTACTTCAAATTTTACGTATGTGTAAGAAATTGGTAAAAAATATAATGGTGGGATAAAAATTTCGTAAACATTCTTCAAATTATTTTCCAAAGAAATGGCTGTGTTAAATTAATCACGAAGGCATGTAGTACAAGGGTAAATATGAAGGCGCTGAGTGAAATACATTCCGAGACGAAGTACATCAAATTTCAAGAATTTAACATTGGAAAGTTAGGGCATACCTACTCCCCTTTACGAGACATGAACTTGTGTTAGTGAAACGAGCATGGCAAGACCTGTTTGAACTCTCCGATTGCGCACAAACACATTTTACCATTACTACAGTCGGTATTTTCTTTCCCATGCATTAACATGTTCTATTTGTACGTTGTTCATAAGTGTTACAGTATTAAATCATTTTCAAACTCATAAAACAAGGTATTCTATTTACTCCGAGCCAGCTATATTGGAATTTAATACAGTCCACTTTCATCGCATCATAAAATTTGTTGATAATACGATATTCATTACGTGCAAAGGCTATAACATTTCAGCGTGCCAATATGCTTCTTCACGGAACGGTAAAAAATAACTTGCAACAGACTGAACTTCATCAATGGGGATGTCCAGGCCGTATCATTGGTTTACGTCGACATTAGTACAGCACATCTGAACTTCAGGCCAAGTAACTCTTCCCATTACTTTCCTACTGAATTCACACAGTAGTTATAAACAAATAATTAAAGAAGTAATTTGTGAACAAGAAAAGGTTGTTGCAGTCTGGTCTCATTCGCTTTCATACGTTCACAGATAATTATAATCTACTTCAGCATGAATTGCGGCAAGCTATAAGCAGATGGTGGTACTGCAGGTAATGAGGTGGTTCTGTTTAACTTCAATATTTCTCGTATCTATTAAAATACTTTCTACTCGATCCAGCATTTTACTGTAACACCTCATTTCAAAAGTTAATGCTCACTTCCTTCTTGAGATAATCGATTTACATGTTTCAGTTCCATACATTGCCACACGCCAGACGAAGGTCTTGAAAAATATTTCCCTAATTACTGTATCAATATTCGAAGTGAGCAAATTTCTTTTCTTAAAAAGGATATTTTCCAACATTCCGACATCGTGATTTATATCAGAAGTTTGTTTCAAACGATGTTGAAGAAGATGGCAAAATGAAAAATGGTTGCGCTTGTTGTTGTTGCTGCTGTTGTTTGGGTTATCAGTCTATAAACTGTTTAAACGCAGTCCTCCATACCACCCGATCCCGAGCTGACCTTTTGAGGCCTACTTAACTACTACTCCTTACATCTACTCTAATAAGTTTTTCATATTCATGCCTCGGTCTACCCTACCAGTTATTATCACGAAAACTTCCCTCAATTAACAGAACAAGTCCTGGGTGACGTAAGACATGCACTATCATTCTATTTCTTCTCCTGGTCACATGTCTTCAAATCGTTCTCCTCTCACCAATTCAATTGAACATCCCTTCATACGTGATTCGATCTACCCATCTCACCTTCAGCATTTTCCTGTAACACCTCATTTCAAAATTTTATGCTCTCTTCCTTCTTAAGCTAATCGATTTCCGTGTTTCAGTTCCATACAATGCCACATGCCAGACGAAGGTCTTCAAAAATATTTCCCTGATTACTGTATCAATATTCGAAGTGAGAAAATTTATTTTCTTAAAAAGAACCTTCCTTGATTGTATTAGTCCGCATTGTATGTCCTCTTTATTTCTGCCATCACTGTTTATGTTACTACACAAGGGAAAATATAATCTACTTCTTTCAGACTTCCTTTCCCGATCTAATATTTTCCGCATCACCTCAATTCATTCGACTACACTACGTTACATTTGTTTTAGACTAATTTATTTACATCTTGTACTTCTTACCCAACGTTATGTCCACACGATACAGCAATTTCTCCAGATAATCGTCAGTCTCATATAAAATAACAATATCCGCAATAACAATAATCTTCTCTTTTGGTGTGATTCCCTATCCAAATTAATCTTTTTGATTTACATTACCGCCTATTCTATACAAACACCGAAATTGAGAGGAGTCAAACTGCAGCCTTGCCTCCCTCCTTTATGGATTGCTGTTTCATTTCCATAGTTCTCGATTCTTATCATTGCAGACTGATTTTTATTCACATTATGGATAATCCTTCTGTCTCGTTATCTGATATCGATCACCTTCAGCGTTTCAAATAACTTTGTCCAGTTTACGGTGTCGAATGCTATGTTCGTAGGATTATCCTTCTTAATTTTATCCTCGAAGATCAGACGTAATATCTAGGTTGCTCACATATTCGTAAATTTCTTTTGAAGACATACTGACCTTCTACCAAATCGGCTTCAACAATTTTGCAAGCTTAAGATACTAAACTAATGATGCGTTGATTTTCACAATTGTCAGCACATGCTTTCTTGGGAAATCGGACGGTACTTCCCCGGTTGCTACCTACAGCCTATGTCAAGCCTCACACGTGTCAGTTGCATGCGGTAAATTTAGGAGGACCCTGTCATAGTAGTTCCATGTAGCTTGAGGGAACACTGGAAGTCTTCGTCCTCTACTGCGTCGTCCTCCATGAACGAATTTCGATGTTCTCCTCCTCCATCCACTGATGTATCAGATATTCTGCCAGTATCATGCACCATACACATTGTGCAATAAAGAAAAAGGGAACCCTTCGATTTCACTGGCAAGAGAAGCTTCAGATTCTGATAACATTACTGAACGCTCGTAGTTGGTAAATACAAATTCAGGCAGCAAGCTTTTATGGAATCTGTCTCAAACATCCTAACTTCGGATTCGAAATAATTCACCATACGTTACCTTATCACACTTGGTTGTGAGTACTGTACAAACACAATAGGAAAAAGTACCTCGCATATTCTGAAGTGTAAATTGTACAACTGGATTATAACTTTAGGAGCTACTTTATATCACATTAAAATACAGTATTTTCCTCTATCCAGCAATTGTCAATAATTGTCTGCGGCAAATGTGATGTTCCCTTTTTTGTGTCAAGGTAGAATAATCATCATTCCCCGTCTGTGGTTTCTTTGTCTTCTAATAATACTCGTAATAAGAATAAGAATAAGAATAAGAATAAGAATAAGAATAAGAATAAGAATAAGAATAAGAATAAGAATAAGAATAAGAATAAGAATAAGAATAAGAATAAGAATAAGAATAAGAATAAGAATAAGAATAAGAATAAGAATAAGAATAAGAATAAGAATTAGAATATCCAGTTAATCTGTTCAGACAAAAAAAAAATCAAATATTGGAAGGGCGGGAAAATAGTAAATTTACACGCAGGTACTGGATTCCGTAATCCACAAGACAGCAAGAATACTTGGAAAAAGAAAATTCCCACAAGAAATAGTCTCAAAAGGAAAATAATAGGTATAGCAGAATACGTATTTTCCGTTATCATAAACAGTTCATGATTTGCATTAATATGTCCCCTTTAAGAGATACTTCTCGGGCAATTTACTAAGAGGTGAAGTGGTGAAGGGATCAAAATATTAGCAAAATTTTCTCAAGAATTCACATTCAGGTAGTCCTCAACATGTGTGGGTCCAGGAATACTCGGATTACAAACAATTTTCAATGAGTTTCCAACAAAAATGTGTGTTCCTAAAAGTCAAAATTACGAAGGAAATCCTTCTCCAATTTTCACACTGACATGCCTTTTACACTCAAAAGATGACAGTTCCAGAACATTCTTCAACAATTCTGGTTTCTTCCTCCGAGAGCCTTTATATCCCTATGTAGAGCCATATGTTGTGCCGGCACCATGGTGTAGGGGTAGCGTGCCTTCCTCTTAACCGCAGGCCCCGGCTTCGATTCCCGGCCAGGGAACTGGGTGTTGGTATTCTTGCACCTCATACACCACACAGCATCACCCTCCATCTCACTAATACGCAGTTTTCTACACCCAGCAAATGTCACCACCAGGTCATGAATTTTCAGCTGGATATGAGCTCTGGTTCGAGGTCCACTTAGCCTACGTGATTAGAATTGAGGAGCTAGTTGACGGTGAGATAGCGGCCTCGGTCTAGAAAACCAAGAATAACGGCCGAGATGTTTCGTCGAGCTGACCTCACGACACCTCGTAATCTGCAGGCCTTCAGCTGAGCAGCGGTCATCTTGTAGGCCAAGGCACTACAAGGGCTGTAGTGCCATGGGGTTAGTTAATTTCAGCCATATGTTGCGCTCACCGAAAGTTTCAAATACTTTTTAAAACAAATTAATTCATGACGGTGTGGAACTAGGCCATATACTGTAGTCTACTACGAAAAGATATATTTACAAAAAAGAGAACTCTTTATATGGAAGTATATCTCAGACGTGCAATTCTCTTCTTACATTCCAGTTAATGTTTCGCTTAAACAATCTTCAAACCGTCTTGATATTAAGAGCCGCGAAAGAGACTCCCTTTCCTTTAATTGTCCAACCCCGGTTCCGTGGCTACTTCATTGGGTCCATGGAGCCCGAGTTGGATTCCTGGCAGGCTTGACGAATTTTAACCTTAAACATTTAATACACACCGCTCTGAAACTGGGTGTTGGTGTTCTAGCACCTCATACACCACACAGCTTCACCCTCCAGCTCACTAATACGCAGTTTTCCACACCCAGCTGATGACACCACCATCGTCCGAGGGTCTGCCTTACAAAGGCTGCAGTAGGCTAGCAATCGACACAAGAAATTATTTCAATAATAATCGTCCAACAAATACCAATACCAGGCGAGCTGGCCGTACTGTTAGGGGCGCGCAGCTGTGAACATACATCCGGGAGATGGTGGGTTCGAATCCCGCTGCCGGCAGCTTTGAAGATGGTTTTTCGTGGTTTCCCATTTTCACTTCAGGAAAATGCTGGGGCTGTACCTTAATTAAGGCCACGGGCAATTTCTTCCAACACCCAGGCTTTCCCTATCCCATCTTCGCCATAAGACCCATCTGTGACTATGCGACGTAAAGCCACTAGCAAAAACCGCTGTGAGTTTGCATCTTGGAGACAGTGGGTTCGAACCCCATTGTCGATAGCCCAGAAGATGGTTTACCGTGGCTTTCCATTTTCACACCAGGCAAATGCTGGGGCTGTACCTTAATTAAGGCCATGGCCGTTTCCTTTCCATGCCTAGCCGTTTTCTAACCCATCGTCTCCTTAAAACGTATCTGTGTTGGTGTGAGATGAAGCAAATTGTAAAAAAAAAAACCAATACAAATGGGGCCCATGAAATAGAGCCACTTTTCAACATGTTTTGTGATGCTGATACTATTTTTAACATTTCTTTGCTTGATATACATTTTTAGAAACACTAGAGAGACATAGTTATATTGTGAAATTCTTTAACGTCGCAATGATAGTGGCATTTGAGCACCTTTAAGTATCAAACAGCCATTCAACTCCCATTCTGAGAATATCAAATGATAGTGAATCCTCTGCATCGCACGGATATGGTAGGGACAGTGGTCTATAATTTGTCAGAATGCAGCGTGGATGTTGGACACTCTTGTATTGTACGCCAGGCGCAGAGAAACATCCCAGCTGCAGCAAACCCATTGTGCCCACGTTCGGTCGTAAACTGGACTACTCCGCAGATAAATCCTTTGAGGCTGTTAGCGAGACGAAGGCTATCACGGTGGCTGGTTTCATAATTTACAGCCTAGGGGCGTTTACTTTCTATTACTGAGTGATGCGTTAACGTCAGTGGTTTTATTGATAACTGACAAGGTTTCGTTAAACTGACGACATTTAGTCTACAGAACTATGACCTTACCACGACTTAATATTCAATAAACTCAGGTGATACCTTTAAAATTTAAAGTATAATTTTAGATACGATCTATTTCACTGCCAAGAGAACGGCACGATCTGAAGGTTACGTACTGAAAACGAACGTCCAGGAAAAATAAAAACTGAAGTTAATGAGTATTTGACTGCGTACATTAATTCCGTAAAAAATCAGTAAGTCTAAACAATTTAATGGTGTTATTTAAGCAATTTCATTCGATTTAATAGTGGGGAAAACAAATAATAAATAAACATACTGATATCATTAATACTACATTCCTGGAGAAAATACGTCATAATTATCCGAAGTTTGCGGAACATCGTGTGGGCTCCTGCAGTTACGGTCTGCTCTCTAAACAATGGATGACGGCTGAGTGTCCCACTGAGTAGTCTCGAGAGTAACTCTTGAATACGAGTGGGCATGTGGGAGTTGATCTGATCCGTAGCTCTTGTTCTCTGGCGGCTGGAGTGATTAATCCGCCGGCGGTCAGGAAGCCAATAGAGCCAAAACTCACTGGGATTAATTTACTCCATCACTGCTTCGAAAAGACATATCAAAGAACAAAAAATATTTATTGTAAGCTAAGCGCATATGAATGCGACGTGGTCGCACTTGTCATATTTATCAACTTGGCTTACAGAAGGAAGAAACTGGAGGTTTCCCATTCAGCGAAAGGGATGGGATTGACTAAGTTAGAAACGAGTAATTATAGGTAGGAGTAGAAAATAGAAAGAAGGGAGGAAGGAAGGAATAAAGGAAAAGAGTACTCGTAATAGATGGTAGAAGGAGAAGTATAGAGCATAAAGCAGAAATGCTCGTCCAAAAATCACAGTTCTGAATACTGTTCCCTTCAGACTCGCAAATCGTTGAGTCACAAATTACACATTTTAAAAAAAATTAGGGGAACATCTTTTTCAATTTATGCCATGCTCCACAAAACAGTACCTCACACACAGGTATATTATCACCTAAACCTTTAACATTTACCGTTGAATACAAAAGAACATCGATGGATTTGTTTTGATTTTCATAACACAAACGGAAATGTTCAAATAGGGGCGAACAAAGTGATAACAGTCCTCCAGGGTGGATTTTTATCACAGTTAGAGAGCTTCAGTATGGGGTATGTTCTCCACGATCATTTATCACAGCTTGGCACCTACGTGGCATGCTCCGTATAAGTCGACGGAGGTCACGTTGCGGTATCAGATCCCATTCTTCAATTAGAGTCTGTTAGAGGTCTTGGAGAGTCTGCGGTGGAACAGGACGCCCAGAAACACTTCTGTCAAGCCTATCGCACACATTTGGCATGTAGTGCTCACTACGACACCTCCATATGTCCATGACGTTATATCAGGGGAAATCTGGACTCGTCTGTGAACAACACAGGTCTTTATTAGCGAAGTTGACAGTTGACGTGGGTACAGACAAACAGAAGGAGAGCTGTGCGATGTTGCTCCGTTAAACGGGGCACTCGAACAGGACGTCTGTGTTATAAGGACACTTCTCTTAACCTGTTCTTTACTGTCTGGTCGGACACCGTGACTCCAGTGACCCTCTTGAGGTCTTGTTGCAGTTCTCTGGTAGTTGCTGAACGACGCCGCACCGCGCAGATGGTCAGATATCGGTCATCCTGTGGGGTTGTCACGCGTCTACGAACTTGTCCAACCGTCCTTGTGAACTGGCTGGTCTCATTGTAGCGATTCCATAAGCGTTGAATAACTGACGGAGAGACATTGAGATCCACACCACCACGATGAAACGTCCATGCTTCCTGGATCAAAGTGATGGCCCTTGCGACTTGAACGTCGTTAAGATGTCTCACTGGATCTGGTGGTTTACGTACAACGTGCTCAAATGAACGCGCTAGTCTGTGTACCTCACAACGACACACGGACGCACCGCTATTCACTTTATTTTGAGGGGTCACCTGACTATTTAATGCATGGCTACACATACAGATGGAGTATAACTTCGATTTGACATACCCTGAGTAGCTAATGTGTCAAGGTATGCTATACGACCATTGGAATCACACCTACCAAATTAACGTTCACATATCAGACGTTACAAAACATGTTCCCCTAATTTTTTAACTGTGTATTAAGTACTAAATCTACCCAAGAAATATTGAACCTGGAGTATATCAAGGGTAGATTTGGTAATCCGATAAATCATGCTCTGCCTAAATCCATATTTGGCGAGATGGAGCATGCACAATGCACTAAGATTTCTGGTGCGGGCTAGAACTTTCATAGTTACTTTAATTTTTTCGTCTGTCTCAGTCTTATCTTTAGCTTTGGCTGTATGAAAGTGACTGGTGTGTGAGATTTCCCCATGTCAATCCTTGTGATGATTTGTGTGTGCCGAGCTGGGTAGCTAACGTGGTAGATCGCTGGACTTTTGAGCTCAAGTTGGTGGACTCCATCTCGGCTCAGTCCGGTGGTATTTGAAGGTGTTAAAATACGTCAGCCTCGTATCGGTAGGTTTAATGGCACGTTAAGAAACTCCTTCGGGACAAAATTCCGGCACCTAGTCGTCTCCGAAAACAGTAAAATAGTTAGTGAGACGTAAAACTAATAACATTATTTATTAATTATGTGAGTGTTGCTCATGGAATTGATTGGTGATTGCATTTCTATGGGTGTGGCGGACTGATATTTAAAAACACCTTCTTGCTCGGTGAGAAATGGAATGTCGAACTACTTCACTCCTTATTTCCTTAGTACAACTCGGTGACACCTGGGTTACCTATGGCAGCTGATGGTGGACCTGCAGGGGATTCAGCCAGAGGATATAACATAACAGATCAAGCCTTGTCTCAGTTATTAACTCTGTGAAAGAGCAAACGTGGATGAAGTAGATGGGCACTTTAAGGCACTCAGCATCGGAATAGTGGGATTCAACAGCGAAGGCAGTATACGGTTCATGAGTCTCCCGATAGCGTGCTTGAAAATTACCGAGCCTATTAATGTTTCATATATTTTCTTTAAAACGATAAATATTATTTCGTGTCTTGTGAATCACATTCCCACTATAACACGCATTATTTATTCAGATACCAGCCGTCAACTTTCCAGCAGAGAGTGGAAGGTTTCTTTCGTTATCTGCCGGGGGAGCTTCTATAGCTGATCTGGAGATCCCCAGCCCCTCGCTGCCATACAGGACGTTTTACAGCCTGTGACTTGGCCGGATTCTTAGGTTTGTCTCACCCTCAAGAATGAAACAACAATAGCCATAAGGCAATTGCTTTATTTTTATATTTATGAAGGAGCTATGTATTTCTAATTATAATTGGAAGGAAAGTGACCGAGCGAGTTAGCTGTGTGATTTGAGTCACTTACTTGTAAGCTTGCATTTGGGAGATAGCGGGTTCGAACTCCACTGTCGGCAGCGAAATATGCTTTCCGTGGGTACCCATCTTCAGGTAAAGCAAATGCTGGGTCTGTGCCACAATTAAGGTCAGGGTCGCTTCTCCCCATCCCATCGTCATCATAAGATCCGTCCGTGTCGGTGGGACGCGAAACAAGTTACAAAAAAGAAATAGACGAAGAAAGGAACCAAATGGGCCAAATCCTGCGAAATAAAGTAAATGTAAGCTACCATAATAGGTGCTGCTTGCCCGAGGTGATAGAGGCATGTTCGTTATACTTGGAATGTCACCGGTTCGATTCCCAACCAGGAAGTCGAAACATTAATCTAGAGTTTCCCTTCTGAATAAACACAATGCCCTGAGGTACACTCACTGTCAGTCTATAACAAAAATGGGTTCAGGTCGTCCAGGAAAGACGTTTATAAGCACTATGGAGGGAGAAGCGTATAAAATGGCGAAGAAATGGAAGGAGGTTAAAGTATTGGCAACTCTAGGACCACAATGGGGAACGTTTCATGGAAGCCCTATGTTCCACTGGGAACAAGTGAAATTAAGTGAAGTTTAATTGCGGGGGTTAGCGCAGCAAGATGTAGAGCTAAACATTCTACCCAAATTAGTGCCATGGTTACGAATAGCGGAAGCCTTTTCCTTCCACTCATTGAAGGATATTCATGACCTTCACTTTATAGCAAATTAACTCAGTACATGTAGATGCAATAAACGATATTCAATGTTTCTTCAAAAATATCAAAAACACTTTAAATATCTCACACTCTAGGAGTGGGTGAATATCACTTAAACATGCATTCCTTCAGTATGGTACAGTAAAGGTCATTTTTAATTATACACGCGCATAGGAAAATGAACTTTTTTTTTTGCTAGGGGCTTTACGTCGCACCGACACAGATAGGTCTTATGACGACGATGGGATAGGAAAGGCCTAGGAGTTGGAAGGAAGCGGCCGTGGCCTTAATTAAGGTACAGCCCCAGCATTTGCCTGGTGTGAAAATGGGAAACCACGGAAAACCATTTTCAGGGCTGCCGATAGTGGGATTCGAACCTACTATCTCCCGGATGCAAGCTCACAGCCGCGAGCCTCTACGCGCACGGCCAACTCGCCCGGTGGAAAATGAACTCAACGACAATTGTTCTGATAGACCGCATATCAATATATGTCTGGAAGGCGTGACCAGTCTTAAGGGAAATAATGGATAGGAAGAGCATTGTCACATTCGCCGTTTTGACAAAACAGGGACGATATGAAGGGAAAATTAAGATGGAAACAGAATCATATTTACGAAATTGGAAATTATAATAGAAAGGTAATAGGCGACCCCATTGTAATAATAGCCTATATCTGGTTCATTAATTCCATCCCTGACCCGATAAATGACTGGAAAGAAGGTTGTAGGTTTTCATTTCAATAAAATGGTAGTCATATGGCGGCAGGAAATAAGGGAAATATTACCCTTCCCTAGATGGCCGTGTCCTACATTTGATATGGCGTCAAGGGTGGCAAATATCCTTGCTGTAACAGATAGCTTTGCGCACATTTTTCAGTAAGTTTGAAGGAAAATTGGAAATAATTGCCAGGTGTCTTATTCAGCTGTGAGCTTGCATCCGGGAGATAGTAGGTTCGAATCCCACTATCGGCAGCCCTGAAGATGGTTTTCCGTGGTTTCCCATTTTCAGACCAGGCAAATGCTGGGGCTGTACCTTAATTAAGGCCACGGCCGCTTCCTTCCAACTCCTAGGCCTTTCCTATCCCATCGTCGTCATAAGACCTATCTGTGTCGGTGCGACGTAAAGCCCCTAGCAAAAAAAATCGTGACTAACTCAAGAAATGTGTTGTTACAACCAGAATGAATTCAGACAGTGAACCTAACAACCCAGTTCGCCATGTGAATTAGTTAAATATTTGTTATGTAATTATCACTGCTGACAGGGATGTACTTCTCCGTAATATAGTACACCGAGCTCGATAGCTGCAGTCGCTTAAGCGCGGCCAGTATCCAGTATTCGGGAGATAGTAGGTTCGAACCCCACTGTCGGCAGCCCTGAAGATGGTTTTCCGTGGTTTCCTATCTTCACACCAGGCAAATGCTGGTGCTGTACCTTAAGTAAGGCCACGGCCGCTTCCTTCCCACTCCTAGCCCTTACCTGCCCCATCGTCGCCATAAGACCTATCTGTGTCGGTGCGACGTAAAGCAACTAGCAAAAAAATATATATATATATATACAGGGTAAAGCGTAATTCGCGCATTCGGGCGTCGCAGCGCGACTCCTCACATGCCAGCAATAAAAAAATGTCTCTTACAAAATTTCATCTTGCGAGTATATCCGGCAGAAAAACGACGTTGAAGATTAGCAATCTGGCAACACTGTAACCAAATGTAGGGTAACTACCTCTGTCAGCAGACGTTCCGCGTATTGTACAGTTGGTGCAATGGATAGAGTTTTGGGTTAGCATGCAGGAGGTCGAGTGGTCGATCCGGGGTTGAAGCGTACGTTTTTCATTTCGTAAATGTAGTCCAGGTCGTATGATATCTGGCATCTTAATCGTCAACAGCGATTGCAGTGGGTCCTCTAGAAACCATTTGCACTTACATACTACGATCCTAGAAATGGACGAACAATCGTTTTCATTGGTCAGCTTTGAAAGGCGCCCTTTCCACGTCGTGGGCGTGAATTTATTCGCACCACTTCATCTACTACATGTGAAACCTGTTTTCTTTGTACCCTCCTCCAATGGTCCCATAGATTAGTACCAACTATTATTCTTGCCTCGTTCAGGTCCATTACATTTCGTTAGGGCCTTACGTTACCAGTAGGCCTAGCAACGTGCTCTGCGAATAATGTCCAAACTCGGTTACAATTTGTATGTGTTATCACCATGGTCCCAATAATTCTGCCTTTCAACATTGCCTGTTGCGTATGGTAACCGCATGCTCTTTAGTACGTATCTCAATGCATTATTATTATTATTATTATTATTATTATTATTATTATGTTGTAAATGTAGGATACATGTGACCTCAGAAACGGTGTCTTACTGTATCACAGTAGGTAATGTCAGATGGAAATTAGCAAATAAAAAATGCGCCTCAACCCAGGATCGAACCATCGACCTCCTGCATGCCAACCAAAAACTCTACCTACTGCACCAACTGTACAGCACGGAGTGGACGTGCTGACAGCGGTAGTTACCCTACATATGGTTACAGTGTTGCCAGATTGCTACTCTTTAACGTCCGTTTTCTACCGGATATACTCGCAAGACGAAATTTTGTAAGAGACATTTTTTTATTGCTGGCATGTGAGGAGTCGCTGCGACGCCCGAGTGCACGAATTACGCTTCACCCTGTATAGTACAGCAGTGCATAATGAGTGAGGTTGGAGGATAAAATTTTTGAATAAATGACGTTGGCAATAATGGCCACGCGGGTGCGAAGTTGTTTTTTGTCGCTCGTAACGGCTGCCGTTGTCCGCCTCTGTGGTGTAGTGGTTAGCGTGATTAGCTGCCACCCCCGGAGGTCCGGGTTCGATTCCCGGCTCTGCCACGAAAATTTGAAAAGTGGTACGAGGGCTGGAACGGGGTCCACTCAGCCTCGGGAGGTCAACTGAGTAGAGGTGGGTTCGATTCCCACCTCAGCCATCCTGGAAGTGGTCTTCCGTGGTTTCCCACTTCTCCTCCAGGCGAATGCCGGGATGGTACCTAACTTAAGGCCACGGCCGCTTCCTTCCCTCTTCCTTGCCTATCCCTTCCAAGCTTCCCATCCCTCCACAAGGCCCCTGTTCAGCATAGCAGGTGAGGCCGCCTGGGCGAGGTACTGGTCATACTCCCCAGTTGTATCCCCCGACCAAGAGTCTGAAGCTCCAGGACACTGCCCTTGAGGCGGTAGAGGTGGGATCCCTCGCTAAGTCCGAGGGAAAAACCGAACCTGGAGGGTAAACAGATGATGATGATGATGAACGGCTGCCGTTTATTATTCAAACCTGAGTGTACAGAAACAGTGAGTCTAACAACCCGTTTTACAATATGAATTAGATAAAGAACACTTTAGTTAGATAAGGAACCATTGTAATATATCCGTGAATAACATTTTCGTGTGTATCTGAGGTGGAGTCTGCTATCAAAATTGGATTCCCGAAATATCGGACACGGCCCTGAAATGTTGAAATAATTGGGGATATTTCAATTTATCTCTTTTAAGTAATATTTCATTCAAAGTTCTTATTTCTTGTACACAACATTCATTTCCATTTATATGCGGTTACACTGTTAGTGTAATTCATGTACAATTGTTATGCAAAGAAGATGCGAATGTTTTGCGACGGAATGAGTCACGTTTTATATAATGATAATGTAAAGCGTTTATATTATTCAGACATGCCTGTGATTCTCACGTAGTGAGTGCTGTTCTTAAAATCTTATTACCTAGATCTCATTGTAAGCTACAAAATAATCTAAGAATACAATGGGAAGATTAGAATTGCAAAACAGAAACAATTCCGAACGGAGAGAGTTGAAGAATTAAAATGTGAAGTAGAAGAGAGACGGGGCATGCAGGAGGTTCTGTTTAAATATTCGGTGTGAAGTTTCCCTGAGGTAGACTTCGGGACGTAAGTACTATAGAGCGCAGGTCAAACGTGACGTGTACAATGAAGTTGGTATCACAGTAATCTTCGAGAGGATTTGCATCAGATATGCATAATCTAAGAAAAAATGACAATTGTGCTTAGTAAAATGTATTTACCTCAGGTACGCAGATGGTACGGGGTGGTCTAGTAGTACCTTAAGGTTGAGTTCGTTTTTGGAGATCACTTTTGAAGAAGCAGAGCAAAGTCTTCAGTAAACTTTCATCATAATAATAATAATAATAATAATAATAATAATAATAATAATAATAATAATAATAATAATAATAATAATAATAATAACTTTTTTGCTACGGGCTTTACGTCGCACCGACACAGATAGGTCTTATGGCGACGATGGGATAGGAAAGGCCTAGCAGTTGGAAGGAAGCGGCCGTGGCCTTCATTAAGGTACAGCCCCAGCATTTGCCTGGTGTGAAAATGGCAAACCACGGAAAACCATTTTCAGGGCTGCCGATAGTGGGATTCGAACCTACTATCACCCGGATGCAAGCTCACAGCCGCGCGCCTCTACGCGCACGGCCAACTCGCCTTTAATAATAATAATAATAATAATAATAATAATAATAATAATAATAATAATAATAATAATTCGTCGCTGCCGGGATAAAACCTCCTATGTGAAATATTTTAGTTTAGAACTTTGGCCGGTAAGGTTCTGTCATCTAAGGTGCAATATTGTGTGAATACATTCTAGGCATTCTCGTTCTTCATAATGTATGTGCTGCGGGTCAGTGTATCAGCAAAAGTATTATCACATAGGAGGTTTTGTCCCGGCAATTACGATTTGCTTTACTTCCCACTAACAACTTTTACGGTTTTCGGAGACGCTGAACTGACGGAATTTAGTCCTACAGGAATTTCTTTTACATTCCAGGAAATCTACCGTCACGAGGCTGACGTATTGAAGCACCTTCAGATACAACCGGTCTGAGCCTGGATCAAACCTGCCAAATGAGGGTCAGAAGGCCAGCGCCGCTACCGTTTGAGCCACTCAGCCTGCGCGTTAAATCTCATCTCGCGTGGTATAAACCAAGTACAATATAATGAATGTTATTTTAATACGCGAAGTTATCACTCAAAAATCTCTTAATGTGGTCTGTGGTTGCCACACATTCCATGTTTGATGCATCATCTTACAGTACTTAGATTCTTGGTTCATCACATATTCTGAGAATGCTAACTGTGTTTAGAGGTAATTTGGCATTGGAATAGTCCGAAAATTTGAGCTCTATTCATTTTAGAATTTTTATCTATTTCCTTAAATATTTACAGCAGTTTAGCGGACAGGCCAACTTAAGAGTATTAAGAGATCGTTGAAAAGACTTCCAGTGCCTTCTGTGTGTTAATTTGGAGGAGACTGACGTAATACTGAGAACGATGGCTATTTATAGTAGGTAGGTATAATCGGAAAAGTGTATTTCCAATGAATAGATGAATGGTATTGTGACGTAGCTACGAGCTAGAAGGAATAACATTTTTGTGTGAATTATTTTAGGTGACTGGACCATGGAAGAAGTTAACAATCTAAGGAATTAATGCAATTACCTTTAACATTAAGTGGTTAAACCTGGTGTTGGCAATATGTTTTATGGTATTTCTAATTGTGCTTTCTTATATCCTACTGATTGTAATTCTCATAATAATAATAATAATAATAATAATAATAATAATAATAATAATAATAGTGTAGTACTGTAGAGCAAATAAGTCGTCACCCTGGAGAATATCAAGTGGGCTTCAGAAAAGGAAGAACATGCGTGGAGCAGATTTGGAGTCAGAAAAGAGTACTGAAAATCTACATCCCCAAAGATTTGGTAGTGGCCTTCGTAGACTTCAAAACAGCGCATGATTCGGTTGACAGGGAAGTGCTGTTCGACATACCGGTAGAATTCGGAGTAGACGCCAAAACAAATGAAATTATTAAGCAGACGTTAACGGGCACCCGTTCAAAAGTTAAATTCATTGGGGAACTCTCGAAGGAGATTGAAATCAAAACAGGTGTCATAGAAGGCGATGGGCTATCTCCGGTTTTCTTCAACTGTGTTTTGGAGAAGATCATCTGCGAATGGCGAAAAGAACTGGACAAGAAAGGACTGCTCAACCAAATATTTATTGGAGGATGAAAGAATGGCATCAAGATTAACTGCCTTGCATTCTCAGATGATAACCTCGCGATCCTATCTACAAACACTAACACAGCTACAGAGCAGATAAATATACTAAAGCGGGACTCCAACTTTCCTTTGAGAAAACTTAATATATGACCGATATCAAACCAGCCGTTCGTCACTTGAAGACAGAGCATGGTAAGATAGAAAGAGATGACAGCATCAAGTACCTCGGAGAAATCGTAGAGCTGAAAACTAGCGAGAGGTAAGCAAACTATACCAGGCGAAAGAAGATGGCCGCTGCTTTTCGTAGGACACATGCTCTATGCAAGGGGTAAGCCATCTAAAGGCGAGCTAAACTAAGATACTACAGTATAGTAATAAAAGCAGTGAGTCTGTATGCTAGCAAATGCCTCCGAATGGCAGGAATATCGGGACTAGGAGAAGCCGAGAAATGTGTGAGGAAGATCCTCCGCAAGGTAATGGGTCCAAAACTCGTGGATGGCCAGTATAGATTAGGAGAAAGGGGAGAAATATGTCAGGAAAGTGAAAAATTGAGTCAATGAAGAAACGAAGACTCAAGTTTTATGGTCAGCTGTTTAGAACGGTTGAAAAGAGGCTGAAACACAGATTTTAAAAACACTTGACAGTAGAGCTATAGTTTTCGGCAAATGGTTCTGGGAAGTAAAAAAAGAATCTTGAGCTGTCTGGATTAAATCGGAAAGACATCCTAAGCCGATCAAAGAATAGATTAGTGATCGACAGCTTCAGAGGCTTCCATAAAGGAAAGAAAATGAAGGAGGGATGGACAAAGGAAAGAAGACAGGCTGCCAGAGAAAGAATGCAAAGATTTTGGGCTGCAAAAAAGCTTCCAGTAATTTGTTATTGTTGCTTAACGCGGTCTCAAAAGGCCGTAAACTAATATAATAATAATAATAATAATAATAATAACCTTAATAATAATAATAATAATAATAATAATAATAATAATAATAATAATAATAATAATAATAATAATAATAATAATAATAATAGTAATATGAATGTCTATGAAAATTACTAGTGATTTAACACGGAGTTTAATGTTGAAGTTCATTCCCGCATATATTAAGTCTTGATATTGATAACTGACGGTACTCAAAGACGTCAGCATCATGTCGGCATATTTTCTGTCACTTACAGCAACACCTGTGGGGCAAAATTCCGGCACAGTGCATAACTTTAGGAGTTAGCGAATTACCGGCCAAAACTCGATCAAGCTGAACGATTGGTAAAGATAAGCTTATTATGAAGCAAGGGCTATAAATAAATTGGTACCAACTTTGAATGAATATTGATCTGCCATACAAAATATCCTAGACACAACCAACAATAAACATTCTCCCGCACACACGAATAAAATATTGATAACACTAACCTAGCTTCAATTATTTTTCAGGGTACTTCAATAAACAAGATGAAGTGAGGATATATCAAAGGCCTTGGAAGGTTTTGTTAAAGTGAATCATTTAAGGGAGGATGTTGATTCTAGGGACAAAATCGTATATACATAGTTCTATAAATAAGATAAGCAACATTTTGGTTGTAACTGGAAACTGGAATAATTATGAAGACTAATTCCGAGAGACCGCGGAACTGTTCGGCTGCAATAGATCAATCGCGCTGATGATAATAACAACAACGGCGTGTAGCCTCTGTAGAGGCCTGCAGAAGGTCTATCGAGTTGACGTCCTATAGGCAACACGCGCGTCTTTCAGGATAGGACCATACCTAACATGAATTCTAATGTCAAAGACGACACAAACACCCAGATCTCGAGTCAGAGGATTTAATCAATGAAAGATAAAACCCCTACCAGGCCAAGAATTGAGCCAGACACCCCTTGAACCAAAAGCCAGCATGTTAACCATTTATCTATGGGGAATGGCACTGATAAGATCAAAATGAAGAACACTTTATTTTTTTGCTATTTGCTTTACAGATATGTCTTATGGCGACGATGGGATAGGAAAGGCCTAGGAATGGGAAGGAAGTGGCTGAGGCCTTAATTAATGTACATCCCCAGCATTTTCCTGGTGTGAAAATGGCAAACCACGGAAAACCATCTTCAGGGCTGCCGACAGTGGAGTTCGAACCCACTCTCTCCCGATTACTGGATACTGGCCGCACCTAAACGACTGAAGCTATCGAACTCGGTAATACCGTTTATCATAAGTTATTCTTCCATAATACAATTTTTGGGATATTGGACACCTTGATCAGGTATTCTGAAACAATCTATCATCTGAGTGCAATTTGATAACACTAAGATTTTTTTCTGAACAGAAAATCCTTACTGTCCGTAAATGTAATTTCCATTAATGTCGTTTATCTCAAACGGACTTATTTTATTTGCCAGTTCGAGTGAAGTTGTTAAGTTGAAAAGACGTGTTCTTTCACTCCCAATCTCGGAGTAAAATGTACAGTAAATTAAAAAAAGGTGAGCGCAGTGGCATAGCACGTTCCTTGCATTTGATATTTACCAAGCTTAATGTTAATTGTTTCAAATGATAATCAACCTTTCGAAAGGATAATAATATAATATAATATAATATAATATAATATAATATAATATAATATAATATAATATAATATTTAAGGTCCAATTGTTTCTGAAAATAGCGTACTGCCAAGGAATTTAAATAATACCACGTGCTCATCAATTGTTGAGGAACTGTATCGATATTTTTCTGATGTTGAGACATGAAATATTTTAGAGACAAAACAAAGTATTGAAAACTAATTAATGTCTCCAATAAGGGGACTCGCAAATGAAGATGAAACACAGACTACGTAAAACTGAGGAGCTTTGGAGGTAATGTTGTATATGTTTTGAAATAGAATATGCCTATTATTTCAAATCAAATAAATTAGGAAGCAGGTAATGTAATTCTAGTAATATTACTGACTTAGGTATCAGCAGAAGACGTCGTCAGTGTGGAGTATTTGAACTGGTGGCCTGTAGCAATGCACAGCCTATAAATGAGCTGAACTCTGGTTTCGTGCTACCTGAAAATAAGTTACGTAGACTATATTTTCTCCACACTTATATGTAAACTGTAATTACAATGGATACTTTTAAACACATTTCTTGTAAAATACGAAAACCCTAGAAGAATAGATTTGTTCTCGCGTAATGTACATCAACCTGACTCAGCAATGGAAAAAATTACCTCATATAAAACCCCCCGATAACTTTGCCACTGTCACAAGCATTAATGTGTTCCACAAAATTACAGGAAATTCGGAACATCCTTAAGAAGCCCAGGATTAACACAGTTCTCTCTGTAGGAGACGTTCAAGAAAGAGCGCGTTCGAAGGTTGGCAGACTTTTCTCAAATATTTCGCACAACCCGCACAAATACGCTGTCACATATTTGTTATTGATTTTGGGGATTCTTGATATACCTTATCTTTCAAGGAGCCGTAGAGAAAAGAAGTCTAGTGATGTTACGTAGGGAGAACGAAATGACCATTTTACATGCCCAGCACGTCTCATCTACCAAGTTGGAATACGTTCCTTTAAATACTTATGTGTTTATACGTGCGAAGTACATGGGACAACCCTCATGCTGGAAGAAAGGGTTTGCAGTCCCACGTCCTTGCAGAGAAGAGGTAAGAGCGTCTCGAAAAGACTTTGCATGTTTTGCTCCGTTTAATTTTTCCGAAAGGAAATATGGCCCCTGATACGGTTGAGTACGATAGGCCATTCCAACTCAGTGTTTGAGGGCTAGGAAACCTAGACGCTATCCCATGTCTGCCCAGGCCTCACTCCACTATTTACTTTCATATTTGTTTCAGGTTGCGCTAACAGACAGGTCTTACGGTGACAATGGGATAGGACGGCTATGGGCTCGGAAAGAAGCTGTCATAGCCTAAAATAAGCTACAATCCAAGGCGGTCCACAGCCGTGAATCCCCTTACTAATTCAAAAGTGAGTTAGAAATATCGAAGAAATTTCGCCTGAATGAAACATTTTCTGACGCCCTTTCCCGTAAATTTTTAGTGGACTTCAGTAAAATATGGAGGAGAACTGATAAGGCTTAGATGTAAATAAAGTTTGGAAAATTTCATGGGACCGCCTTTCATTTTGCAAGAACTTAGAGCAAGAAAAGTTCCCGCTTATCCACGCATTGGCATGCAAATTGCTTACTGTATTCGACTCTCCATGTCTTTGTAAGCACATACTCTCAGTCATGAATCTCAGTAAGGTTAAAAATAGGTCATGTTTGTCTGATGTTGTACTGAAATCAGGGTTACACATTCATTCCGCTCAAACGGTTTCCCCTTACATCGTTAAGTTAACAGAATCAAAGAAATGTCAGGTGTCGCTCTAAGTGCAGGGGAAAGGGCACTTTTACATAATTTGTTTTAAAGACTCGAGTTATTCTCGAATTGTTTGTGTGTCTCATAAGTTATGCCTTCCACCTAACTCAAACTCTTCCGTCTCTCTCCCACTTACGCGCTATGTTTCCCCTTCGTGGCTCGCTCACAGCCCTGAAAGCCCGGGGCTGTTCTGGGCCAAACATGAGGGCTGCTTACTTGGAATTGCCTAGTGTATGATACCGCGCGCTTACACTCCACTGTATTGACGGAGCCAATGAGGACTTCCAACGGAGCAGTAGTGTATTTTCCTCAAACCTACATTTCCATGGCTGGTGACTGAAGCTTAATCTGTGAAGAAAATCTGCCTTGGGAATGAACTGCTGCAATGTAAAGTCACAGAAATCGCAGTGGAATTGACATATATGAATGAAATTTACTACAGTGTTATCTACGCAATACACTAACGAACAATCCATAACCTCATGCAATCCTTCACGTACTTAGCGGTCGACTGTAACCTACAAAAGCAAGAGCAGCGATTTCGTTCCCTTCCTTACTAGCAAGGTGTGTACGTTGACGTCTGCATGGGGCCCAGCTTCCTGTTGCTAAGAGACGTTTGCTGATATTGCATGAATCTGGCGAAAGAACTGCGTCGATCAATGCACCATTCACAGTACTATAACACTCTTTCTATTGCACTTTTATGACATGTTTATTTATTACCGCACTTATTCACTAGCGCTCCTTACCTGTATGACACTATGACAGTCTTTAGAAATACGTTACCAGCCAATAGATTTCATTATCCTCCGTTGGTAATACTGTACATAATGCTTCATAACGACAACTTTACGTAAGCTCGTGCGCTCAGCTAGTGACTGTTGACTGATTCCATGTAAGAGACTGGTTTTTCAAGCACAAAGATTTTCTTCCAATTATCCCAGATTTTTCCAGGGTCATCGGAGACACTTGCCTCATTGTGGGTTCTGGCTGACAATTTAAGGCCGGATGCCCTTCCTGAAACCGCATGAATTATCGGGTGAAAATTCCAACTCGAGAAAAGCCGGGAATGGAACCTGATTTTTCCAGCACCTAAACCAATATGATAATACGTACCTCCAACATTATTTTTCTTGGAATAGTCAACCTATGTTAAATGTTATGTTTTATTATTTTGTGTGAGTGTAAATTGTGCAGACACAGGAAACTTACAGCAGACCACTTTAAATTGTCTGGGCGTATAACGTTAAACAGCTACGTTCCATTTTATTTTTATATCTCAGTTGACTGGAGCATATATATATATCCTCTAAATTTGTAAACGTCGTACGTAGAAACATACCTGTTTCAATATCCTGGTCAGTCTTCAAAATGGTTCAGGTTGACTGTTAGATGAACAACCACATAACTTCTTTCATCACTGTCGAGAAGGCAGAAGCAGAGGTATAAAATAAAACAATAATAATAATAATAATAATAATAATAATAATAATAATAATAATAATACAAATGGTAAATTTGACTCCGTGGTTCGGGCTATGTAGCAGTTAGCTTGCATTCGGGATTGGTGAGTTCGAGCCCCTACTAACGACAACCTCGAAGATGGTTTTTCATGATTCTCATTTTTACACCAGGCAAATGCTGAGGCTGTGGATTAATTAAGGTATTTCTACCGTCTGAGCCACTCACCTCGGCTATTATTATTATTATTGTCAAAATTATAATTACTCCGTCAGGAATTCGATAAACTTAAGAGATGTTCGATCCCTGTTCAGTCCGGCGATATTTGAAGGTGCTCGTATACGACCGCTTCGTGTCGGTTTATTTAGATTTAAAGGCTGTCCTGGCGGGGAACAAAATGTCGGTGACTCCGGAAACCATAGAAAGAAGTACCTAGTGAGAAGTAAAGTCAATAACCTAAATTATAATATTGCTAATTATTTATTTATGCCAAAGAAAATTAATTTAACAAATTAATTAATAACTGATATGCAAATTATTTATATAAATGTGTAGGTGATAATATATACCGCAAAAAAGGAGTTTGAATTATCAAGGGTACAAGCAATGATAAAGTTACATACGATCCTTTGTTGTAACACAAAGGCGCACAACCTGGTCATGTAATCGTTTGTATGTATGTTCAGTCCGTCAGCGATTCCGCTGCTGGGATCCTCGACAGCTCTGCCATCAGCTGTCATAGATGGCCTAGGCATCACTGAAGAGGCGTACTAGCGAAATGATGAGTGAGGTAGTTTCCCGTTGCTTTCCTCAGAGTTGCTATTACATATCAGTCTGCCAAGCCCACTGAAATGCATGCACCAACTGACACTATGAGCAACATTTTCACATCATTCATGCCAGGGACTGGCTGCATAACGATTGGCATTACTAGCATCGCTCATACCTCAATCACTTTCATATTGTCAAAGCCAAGGATTAGACAGAGACAGATCTATGAAAGTAACAAAATTGCTCTAGCCTATACCAGAAGACATAGTGCACTGTAAACACTAGGTCCTGCCAGCAAAGGCATTGTTTACAAAGTCAAATATTCTTCCTCCAATATCTAACGCATATAAACAGCAATAATGAAAAGGCTACAATTTGAGGGTTTTTTTAGCACAGCGTTGTTTAGGTCTCTGATACGCTGTGACATGCTTGCGATCAGTTCATTGACGCCATCTTAAGGAAGAAGGTCCCGTCTCATCTAAGCAATTCTAATAAGGTGATAGAGTGTCTGCATAGCCTGTGTATGAACAAAATACGGCCGTTTTGAACCTGTCCTATGTCTGTGAATTAGCTGGTCCATTCATATGTTTGACAGCAACCTCTCTCATGAAGTTCCTCCTGATGAACCTCCATGAGGTCGAAACTTCTCAACGAAAATGATTTTAACATCAATATTCATCTCAAAAGGCTTTTAGAAGTGGTCGAAGAATATCTTCGATATACCGTCGGGCAGTAAACGTCCCTCGCATTTGTATCAAAGGTGTACGACGGCCATGCATAACCCTAGCCTAAAACATTACAATACCACGAAATGCATGCAACTCGTGAACATGCTGGAAATTCCTACGGCGTCCTTTGTTCTCCACGCCTTTGCCGTCGTGCATATGGCCTAAATGGTAGTTCAAATGTTAATGTTATTGCTGTAAGAGAGACATTTTTCAAGGAGTCCATACCGCATTCAGACATTAGCATTCCTGGCATTAATTTATATAGAAACGATATATTGGGCAAGGGAGAAGGAGGAATAGCTATGTACGTGAAGAGATAGTTCACACCTCCCCTGCAGAATATTGTCGTAAGCCAGAGTATATTTTCCTCGAACTTGAATTACCTGTGGGTAGAAAATTTTCATGCATCTACCTTCATCCCAAAATTTGTTTCAAGGAATCTTTTCTAGAGGCGATGTATAATTACGTTTTTCATTTTACATATGTTATACTTGCAGGTGATATGAATCAGTACTTTGGATCAGTGTCCTCGGAAACTGCTTTGATTGATGATGCACTTGACTCATGCAATCTGACTAGAATACCATTTAATGATACATACCCCACTGCATATCATCATTCTAATCTCGATACCATAGCTTCATATTGTAATCATATCCATCTGAAATTTGGGCAGACTCCAGCGAGTGGATTTTCAGGACATGATATGCTATATGCTGTCTTCTCGATATCAACACCCTGAATATGAAAGAAAATTGGTCACATTTATTCAGATATCCGCAGTTTAACTCCTGAAGTTATTCGAAAGGACAAAATTTCAACTCCCTGGTATGAAGTATTTTCTCGGTGTAATATCGATAATAAAGTCACCAAATTTAATCGTTTAATTTTTGCGTCGTACGACGAGCATGCCCCATTAAAAATAGTTCAGGAAAAATACCCACCTAATCCGTGTATAACGTCTACAATTAAGAAATTAACCTCTGTGCGGGACAAGGTAAACAGAAGGCACATCAAAACAAGGAAATCTGAAGACTTTGAAACCTTTCGAATCTTGCATAATAAAACCAAACTCGCGATCCTAGATGCCAAAGTTAATCACATGCATTCTTTGTTCAGTAACAGATCAACTCCGTCTGCTCTATGGAGAACTATAAAATCACTATGTATTCCTCTTAAGAATTCACAACTTACATCCTCATTCATGCCTGCAGAATTAAAAAAAATGATTTCTTAAAATTTCACCAGAGAACAATTCTCACAGAACATCCGAAATTATTCATAGTTCCATGAACACAAAGAAACCTCAACATGATCTCTTTCACATTTCGTACATTTACCCAGAGGATGTAGTCAGAGTATTTTAGAGCACGAATACCAATGCTGCTGGACAATATGGTATCTCACAATCCCTCCTAATGAACAGTTTGGATATAGTCATTCCGGTCACAACTCACCTGTATAATTTCTGTTTACAGTCTTATACAGGTTATACGATGTCGGATTTTCCAGCTGTTTTGAAAATGGCCACCATCCGACGTGTTCCTTAAGTTCCTTCCCCTCAAAACAATTGATGAATTCAGACCAATCAGTACTTTGTCAATATTAGGTAAATGATTAAGAACGATTGTTTACCAACAACTCGCTTCGTATTTACATACTCATTATATTCATAACACGTTTCAGTCTGGTTTTCGAACAGGCCATAACACTACGACGGCATTTCTCAAAGTCACCGATGAAATCAAGTTTGCAATGGACAGAAAGGAACTAATACGTCTGGTACTATTCGATTTAAGTAAGTCATCACCACCTGCTTCGGACTAAATTGCATAAAATGGGCATATATCTATCAGCTCTTTCTTGGTTTGAAGCGTTCTTGAAAGGGAGGACACAGCGTGCAGTATTTGACAAACAAAATGTCTCTAAATGGTCTAGTGTAATTCTGGCATCCCTCAGGGATCTGTGCTGGGTCCTTCATTGTTTTCACTGTATGTAAACGATCTGCATGGAGTTTTATGCCACACGAGAAATGTATGTATACCGATGATTTACAGTTCTGTTACCATTTTCCTGTGAATCGTGTTGACTAAACGTTTTGTGAAATAAATCTAGATACAGAAAGATTACATCATTATACATTAAGCCATAATTTACTATTAAATGAAAAGAAAACCTTAGCTATTTCCCTAGAATATCGACGAAATTGATCAAATCTTTTCAACAGGGGCATTCCTCCAGTAATTGTAAACGGTTGTGTAGTCAAGTATGAGGAATGTGTTAAGAATTTAAATGGACAACACTCTCTCCTGGACATTCCTTGCCAAGAACTTGGTCAAAAAGTGTCTGGTATATTGCATCAGTTTCGACGAAACTTGCCGATCTTCCTTTTCCGGTGAGAAATACATTGATCCAAACCATGGTATTTCCTGTTCTAAATTACGCCGCTGTAATTTACAGTGATATCTCAGAGAAATATAATACCAAACTCCAGCGAGATCAGAATGCCTTTGTACGATTCTTCTTCAATATTCGTAAAGGATGGTCATGCAGCATCTTACTACAAAGCCGCAGAGCGGTTGAAACTCAGGGATAGACGATCATACTCAGCTGCATGTTTACTGCTGAGGATTTTAAAATGCTCCCTTATATTTGAGCAAGTCTTTTTTTCAGATGAGTCAAGTGCATTATCTGGACACTTGGTTTATGACTATCACCCTTCTGATTCCACAGAATCGTACGGTAAGGGGCAGTAAGTCGTTCATTGTCAATGCCCCACAGTTATATAATGATCTTAAAGTAAATGAAATACAGCGAAGTAGTATCTTAAATACCGCGACCTTTCCACTTATTAACCCATGTAAGTCATTTTTTACCGAATTAATTAAATAGTACGGAGTATAATAATCTCTCTGATACATTTTTGATGCTCAGTTTTATTCTTAATTCATCCTTGAGATTCAAATTCTTAGGATTCTCTTATGACTTCCCTTCCTTGTTAGTATAGTGTATATTTATGAAATGGTAAAAATTATATTGCAACCTTCTGGATGTTTAGTCTTTAATCTTATTTTTTGTCCTCAGTAGGAAAATGTATCTTACGTTTTTTATGTATTCCTTTTATGTGATTTTGTATACTATTTGATACATTTATGTGAATGCGGCAGTTAGTTACAGTCCTGCTTTTAATTAACTTTAATTAAATATATTTCTATCACTTACCTCACGGTAACTTTTCCACGTTTTTCGCACTGAATTTTGGGTAACCCCTACGATGAATGATATTGCTGCTTGTGTGTGTCAATCCTGAATCAATGCCACAATTCTGGCTAAATAAAACTTGGAATTACCCATTGCATATGAAACGAAGACTAGGTGAAGTCCGTACTGCACCGTGGACACTATTACCAGTCTTCACCTGAAATGGCATAGTTCACCGCACGTTCAACACAGACCGTAGTCTGTGACATCTGATTTATTGTAAACAAACAATTGAATTAAATGTGTGTATACAGTGCTCTATACCACATACGACAGGACTACGCACTACGAAGGACTACCACACACACAACGCGCCTAATCCCACAATATCCCTAGCATTTTCAAGAGTATACAAAGTGCTTTCTTGAGTCAACACCTTCTCAGAAGTAGGTCAGAAAGTTAAATCAATGGCATTCACTTATATATAGTAGTGCGTAATTAGGAAACGCGGTAACTCATTACCTCTAAAACGTATGCGTCTAGCTATGCAACTCTCACCGGGTTGCCAACACACTGTATTGATGCGTGGTTAACATCCCTCCATAGCAACAGTAAAAGATGCCAGAATGGTGAGAATTAATCTTTCAAAGTGATTACTTGGCGTGGTAGTAAAACTACTAGTTATGCTATGAAATGATCTATCGATAAACGTTCGTTGTAAACTTGACGGTAAGAAGACGTTAGCGTTATTATTTAGGAACAAACATAAGGCGCCTACAGTTGTGTAATAACGTCGGCAGATAAGAGATCATTTAAAATGTAACAATTTCTGAGAACAATCAGGAACATTAGGGGTGAAATTTTCCACAATTGCTATATTTAATAGATCTAATTTCTGAGGCAACCCGTTGAGGAAGCTGCAATGTACGATAAAAGGATTTGGCATATAAGGTGTCGCTGAACCGCTTCCGGACCGGGATTTCCTATCTAAAACACTTCTCCAGTATTCACGGAAACCTGTATCATTATGAAAACATGCTATATGTACCGACAGCTTCATCCATCGAGTTTATTCCTAACTTAGCTTTCATATCTTCATTTCGACTGCACTCTTACCAATGTTCCTACCTGTTGTTACCAGCAATCAATATCCCTGATTTTATGCTTGTTACCTCTACCTTACGAGGGCTGTGTATAAAGCAGTGAAAATATTGACAGAACGCAATATTTAATGAACTAACATGTAAAATTGCACTACATTCCTTCAGTATAATCACCCGCCAAGTTTAGTACCATTTGTCAAATGTCGGGAAGCAGTTGAGGGCCATTGGCAAGGCGTTCTGTGTTGATGACAGCGACAGGGCGCCCTACAGCGCGGATTACAAATGCCACGCCAGGAAATCGGCGGCCTCGGAGGAGATCCTTCAACTTCGGGAACAGGTCGAAATCACAAGGACTGGTGTCTGGTGAGTACGGGGGATGTTCCAAGACCTCATTCCGACCCGGACGAAACACCTTCACCCACTGTGCAACCGTCCTATACGGTAATGCATTCTCGCCGAAGGCTTTGCGTAATCCTCGATAAAATTCTGATGCATTTTTGCCAAGGACAACCTGGAATATAATCTACGAACGCTGATCACCTTTTCTGAATACTGAATCCTTGGAGGTCCACAAATGTCATGGGTTCAGTACAAGCATTAGAGCGGTGAAAGCGACACTCTTCACTCCATCGCCACACAGCAATAACACTCCCAACTGGATGCCCATGAAATGCACACTGCACATGGACAACAATGCCACCTGGCCGTTCCCGTATCCTATATGCGCATGCCCGATTTCGTGCCAGTGCCTGGACTTGCTTGCCACTAATCTATTTACAGCCCTCGTGTGATTGACATATCCTGAGTCTGCCCATATTACACTACAATATAGTAAAGTGGTGTCCGACTTCCTAGCTGAATGGTCAGCTCAATGGTCTTCGGTTCGGAGGGTCCCGGGTTCGATTTCCGGCCGGGTTGGGGATTTTAACCTTCATTGTTTAATTCCAATGGCCCGGGTCTGGATGTTCGTGCTGTCCTTAACATCCCAGCAACTCACACACAACACATAACACTATCCGCCAACACAATAACACGCAGTCACCTACACGGCAGATGCCGCCCACCTTATCGGAGGGTCTGCCATACAAGGGATGTACTCGGCTAGCAATAGCCGCACGAAATTAAAATTAAAAGTTAAAGTCGGTCTGAAAACAATCGGATGTAAAGATAGCTTCGTCGGCAAAATCGCTTCTGCCTGATGGAATACTGCTGAACGGAATTGTGAGCTCATTGCGTTAGTTTTGGTGTAGCTCGACTGAATGTCATTTAATATACTACTCTCCTGGAATTAAGTACTTGAACCGGTCCACCTGTTCCAATTTGATATGGAAAACAAACACAACTTTCACTCTTATGAAAAATATACGATATGGTGCGGTTATCTTGGGTAGACAGGCTACATATCGTCGTTGTGCCTCGAGATACCGCTATGCTGTCCGACAAATACTGATCCGCAGCACACCTATCACATAGAACGTAAATTCGTTGAAGTAGTTCATGCAATACTGAACCATAGACGACAGGACTTTTCTGGTTAGAGATCTAAGCTATAATATACAGCATAGCGGGTTTTTGCTAGGTGCAACAATGATATTTTATCGGCCAGAATTGTCAGTTGCGCGGTATAAAGTTAAGTGTGTCCCAGGGTTCTCGTCTAATTGATTCCTCCGGCTCGGTGGCCAGGTCTTACCGTTTGTCTAATTACATATATCTTTAAATACATATATTGAACCACACTACCAACTACTACATAAATATGTAGGAGTGAATACATCCCTTCAAAGAAGCTTGGCGTCGGGAAGGGCACCTGACCGTAAAACAGAGCCAAGTCCGCACATGTGACACAGTTTGCACCTGGGTTTGGGAAAACCAGCAGAAGGAGAATAAGAAGAAGAGACAAAGGTCATGTTTGAAAAGGGTTAACTAGCTACTAGAATGAGGAAATGAACAGTTAGAAGTTCGCTTTTTTATTCACAGAATAAGTATTGGACAACATGTAAATGTGAATGTCCATCTTTCTATTTAACACCTCGTCTCAAGGGAATAGAAACATTCTGGGGTCACCCTGACTTTCAAAATCGATTCCCTCTAACGTAGGTACATATTCGAAAGTAACCTCAAACAGGATCATATTCTGTATTTATACTATGTACCATACAGTATTTACCGGAGTAATGCTAAATGAAAAGTTAACAAGGTACGATAACTGGTAGCTTGCGATGCAGATGTGACCTGAAAACTGAGGGAGAACAATATTACGCAGTTTGGTTATCTTTGCTTATATAAGAGCTTATTCAATTTCACGCATTAAATAAAATAGAATATCAATATGTGAAAATGAATATCTGCAGCCTGTTTCCAGTTTCAACCGGGTCAGGAATTGAATGAAGGTAGCTCCATATAGTGGCGAGGATAGGAACTGTGCCGGCTGCCTAAGCCCGTCGCACTCGCCTGGGGCAATGATTAACGACTGACAGATGAAATAAAATGATACTGGAGAGTGTTGCTGGAATTAACAGGGAAAACCGGAGTGCCCGTAGACAAACCTTTCCCGCCTCCGCTTTATCTAGCACAAATCTCACATGGAGGGACCGGGATTTGAACCACGGAACCCAGCGGTTCCAGCTCCGCCGCCTGATCCACGGAGACGCAAATCAAACAATATGCATGGTTGCTGAAATTATTTCTATGTTAATATTTTTAAGGTATGAACAATGCAGCATACAATCAGAAGCATTCAATCGGAGCGAGTTGGGTGTGCGATTCGTGTCGCGTAACCGTGAACTTGCACTCTGAAGGAGGTCGACAGTCCTAAGATCGTTATCCATGGCTTCCTATTTTAGCACAAGGGCACAGTCGCTTCCTTCCCAGTCCCATCCCATCACAACCATAAGACCAGCCCGAGTGAGTGCGACGTTAAGCCAATAGCAAAAAAGCAGCATTCCTCACCATCTTCATCGCTATTGAGCAACAGATCTACGACGGCGGTTATTCCAGCTGATCAATCAGTATGCACCAAACAGACTTAAGCCTACAAGGTCCCCTTGAATGATTATATCCAGTTTTATATGTTACAATAAAATATTACAAATAAAGTGAACAATGTAAGACTGCAAGCTTGTAACGCCTCCCTGGTTACTTTACTATCGACATTGATGAGCAGTTGAAGTAAATATTTGTGTTAACCTGTCGTAACCTGTGTTGATAGAACAGTCTCTGAGTACTGTTAATATATTTCCTCTTGTCACAATTTCCGTACATTTCTAGATTCAGAGAACATAGATATAACCGTCTAAGGAAATGACTTCGCATTTTTATTCCTTTAGAATTAATAATTAGGCAACGCTGTGAAGGGTAAGGGCTTGAGCTGGAGATAACATGGTCTTATTTATGATGCAGACCCAGAAATCGCCTGGTGAATCACGAAGAATCATCTCCAGGGCTGCTGAGAGTGAGATTCTAAACCATCATCTACTTAACACAAGCTTACAGCTACGGAGCTCATACCGCGAGACCAGATGCCTTGGTAAACAATAGGTATATTATCCAATCCATTCTCATCCTGATTCTGCAAAAGGACAGTTATCCTTTTCTATTTCTCACATGATTCATCCATAACTGTCAAATTACTACCCTATCGATGTTGTTCATAATTCACACCGCGTTTTCAAACGCGATTTCAATTTCATTCTGATCTCACTAAATTTCAAAATTCTAGATCTGGACAGATATGTTCTTTCACCGAGACGTAAGCTTTCTAACAGTTGATTGTAAAATGCACAGAATATGTCAGCGCTATGTGGCTCTGACGAAAGAACGTTGGCCTTCTGATCCCAGGATGGTGATTTCGATCCCCGCTCAGTCTGATGCCACTTGTATGTGCTCAAATATATCAGCCTCTTGTCAACAAATTTACAGTAAGTAAAAAATCTTCTCTGGGAGAACATTTTGGTATCTCGGCGTCTCCGGACATTGTTAATGTAGTTGGTGGGACGTATTTAGGTATACAACAACAAGCAGAGATTATGGTTTGCAGTACGAAATCAAGCGCAACGCTTTCTACATATCGGCAAGTGAATAAAAGGTATACTGAGAGATATCAGTATATAGTAAGCCGATAAATGTGCGTGAATCGTAGGAAAATTATAGAATACAAGTAACGTTTTGTAGTATAAAGGTGAATTACTAAATGTTGAATGAAATGTTCCTGTATGCAATCGTTTTATGTATGCAATAATTAATAAAGTGTGGAAAGAATGATAAAGGATGCGTAGTACGTCAATAAAAATATGCAAAGTGTTAAAGGTAGGATGATAGTGTGCAACATACCGACCATCGAATGAAGTACATAATTTTGAATAATGTTGTATAGTCCGTCAACAAAGACATAAAATGTAATACTACAGATAATGGTGTGCGGCACGTCGGAAAATGGATTAAGTATAACGTGCAGCACATCAACATATATGTATGAGTCCTGAACAAAATACAAGAAGGGAAGGTACAGAAACAGTTCTATCGACCAGAATAGAGTGTGACATCAACTTCTCTGAACGATGTAACAGCTCGATCGGAATATGTTTTGCTCTGGAACGGAGGATGTCTCATCTTTGGTATCTAAAATAGCTTCGCTTTATTTCCTTCTTCCGTTACGTCAAACATGTAAATATCTTCCCAAGCTAAATGGCTTACGTGTACTATAGATCTTAAAATGCCAACAACCAAGTATTTTTATCCCCAGTTTTGTGACCTTATTTTTCAGAGAAGTTTGCCGTTAACGTCTAGCGTCTCTCCGGGAACCCGGCAAAGATCATAAAACAAAAGTACATCTTCTGTGTGTGACTATGGTCTACATTGTATACATCATTATTTTATACTTCTGAGACATATGTAGCCGAACTACTTTAATTAATATATACTGACAGTTCCAAGTACATATCACAAAGTACAGCTAATGAGCTCAGCATTTTTTTCTTTACAAGTTGCTTTACGTCGCACCGAAACAGGCATTATGGCGACGGTGGAATATGAAAGAGGTAGGAGTGAAAAGGAAGAGGGCATGGCTCCGCGCCTCTAACCGCACGGCCATCTCGCTCAGTGAGTCCACCGTACTAGACTACCGGAATCAGTCACGATCCATCCTAGTGACTGCAATCTAGATCAGAGTGGCAACTGTTTTGCATCAGACACTTATTATTGAAGTTTCAAGTACATTTCATGAAAACGCTGTGATTGAAGTTTGGGTGATATTGGCAGATGCCGAGGCCAGTCTCAGGCCAAAAACAATCCGAGCGTTAAACACAATCAGTGATAAACCAATAACACATTTCCAATGCATCCAAGGAATGCGATTAACGAACATCAAATAAAGCCTCAGGATTGTTTGGTGTGTCAATGAAAGTTCCAGGTGATGTGGATGCTAATCATTGTTGATGAAGTTATTGTTGAGATTTATACACTTCATTTCAGAACAGACTCAAATCCCATTCCATATTTAGTTCCATGGTGCGATACTCATGCCGATGTCTTCTCTTACTTACAGCTCACTCCTCCAACAATCAGAAAAGGAACCTCAACGTATATAAGATCCAGTCCTCAGAGAGAGAGAGAGAGAGAGAGTGATGATCAGTGAGCACGATGAAAAGTAGATATGTAGACTTAGCAGAATGATCAATGCAATTACATTTCGAAAAAGAATGGTTGTGTCGAGAGGACACAATAGTAGAAATCAGAATGCTCTGAAGAACGCCGAGAGGAGAGCTTTACAATACGAATAGAACGGACGGATCAATACTGATATGGAGGGATGATGTTAGAGTGAGTTTTCAAATTACGAATATTAAGGGATAGTTCAGAATGCCTGTTGAAGCAGAATTGTAGAGTTGTTCAAACCTAGCCATGTGCTTCTTGAGTAAAACGAAAATAACGATTCCTACATCTCTAAGAGGGACTCTTTCAAAGTATCAGAATACATTGGCTAAGGGTATTCGGATTATTAAGATGAACTCTGGACTGATAAACACTACTTTTCGTGAACGAGTGATCGAAGTAACATTTCTATTAGAGATCCAAGAATCCGCAGTACTCAATTATAGTTATATCTGTGCGTGATCTGATTACATTCTCCCGCACTTAATCTAGATATATACTAGAGGTCTAAAATTAGCCTTGGAACATCATGATCATCTACACTGAAACAGATCCGATCTTAATTATTCATATACTCCAAGAAGCTACAGCTCATAGCCTGATAACCCAAGACAAATAAATTCAAGGCAAAATTATACAGATATTTTTGAAGACATGTACGAGAATGATGAACAGCAATAAAAGAAGTTGCCTTCTTATCATAATGTATTTTTTGAATCTGCTTTACGTCGCACCGACTCAAATAATCCTTAAGCCGACGACGGTATAGGAAAGGGCTAGGAGTGGTATGGCCGAGACCATGGCCTTAATAAAGGTACAGCCCCAGCATTTGCCAGGTGTGAAAATGGGGCACCACGGAAAACCACCTTTAGGGAGGCCGACAGTGTGGTTCGAAAACACTATGTCCCGAATGCAAGCTGATAGCTAGATGACCCAACCCGCACAGCCAATTGTTCGGTAAATATCATAATTTATTGGGCTAATATGCATTATATGAAATTCACATTATGAACAACTTAATTAATTCAGTATCAAAATGCATTGCACAGTGAATAATAGCACGAAAATTACATGCTCGTATTATTGAGATTCTCCGGTTGGCTGCTTTCATTTCAATGGCCTCTGCAGTGCTTACTAAATTATTGGAACTCACATGGGTCTTAGGAATTACTAATCAATGTTATCAATATTAATGACGACAGGAGAGTGAGAATAACGCAGTCCACTCTAGTTAATAAACGACTCTACTTTCAATTTTCTCGAATTTAGCATTGCAGTGTTACTCTTTAATGACTTCTGAATACCATGGCATAAGCTTTTGCAGAAAAGCTGGTAAAGATTGGTGAAAGGAACCATGTATTATCAAAATTCAACTTATTCTGTGTAACTTGTTATTTTCTATTTCTAAAAGATTAAGAAAGAATAAGTCAAGAATAATAATAATAATAATAATAATAATAATAATAATAATAATAATAATAATAATAATAATAATAATAATAATAACAATAATAATAAATTACTCAGTTGAACTCGTGAAGACATACCTATGAACCTAGAGTACTTCAGATGAAGAGAATTATAGTTGAAGTTTTACCCATTGAACCGTAGTGTAGTGAATCAGTACCCCGTAGGGAAGGAAGCCTTTAGGATAATTCCCCCAAGTAGTGTAGGGCGGAGAAACGGGTCCCTAAAATTTAATATATTTCAGTTATGCGCTGCCATATATTGTCAGATACGAGAACTAACTGTTGTGACATTGGTCTATCCTCCAGGTGTCATATTGGCATAAATACAAAAGGTGAATATTCTTGCGTTTCTGGATTTGATCTATCTATAATATCAAGAACGGGCTAACCCACTGCTGCAACTGACATATTCGGTATAAGAAGTGAGTGAATGTCTACACTAATTCAGCAGAAAAAACGTACGGCTCTCCTCAGTTAAGCTTGCATGTTTTACTTTTTTATGTACCACTAGGTAAAGCAGTAAATTTTCATTAATGGAAAATTTTCAGTATTTTAATATACAACCCAAGTTTCTTTATTAAATACCACATTTATTATTTAATTATTAAAGGTGGACAAAAGAGGACGTCACAGCAATCGCCCAAGTAAATGCAGCGAAGAATACCTGGCATTTGCTCGAGCTCACACCAACAGTTTTCCTGCTCAGTCCGGTCATTATTTGGTATCCGGAAATACATTTTTACCATGTGCCACTAGGCACCAAGAACCTTCTGTGCGCTGTCATATTAAACTGCTGATACTACGTATCAAATGACGGATGCTACGGTTCATTATTCTATCATATTTCAAATCTTTCTGCTTCATACCTGCTTTGATCTATCGTCGAATACATGTAAACGTACTTTGACACTGAAACCACATTAAACAGAGCATGCATGTTTCCTTCTTCAAAAATAAAGAATTCCTTAGAAATGACAACATCGGATCCATCACAGTGGATACTTCCTTGGCATTGAATGACTAGTCAGTATTTCCTACGTGCCTTAATTAACGTACCGAGGTCATTTCTAGGCCTTCCAGGAAAGTTTGTAACCCGCTATGGCTGCAATGTTCTCCCATAAGGTGTCAAATGGGTCATAGTGGCCAAAGTTCATCTTCAGCCTGTATCCATATTCTTCTTGAACCCAAGTAAATAAGTCCGGTAACGTCTCCCGTCTGCTTTAACCCTCTAATTCATCGCTTGATATGATCTATCAAAGTCATTATCGTCACCTACTTCGGAGGCATAAAAATGTCTTGATACTGCGACCTCAATCGCCTACAGGAGGTAAGTCGTTGTTGCAGACTGGACTGCTTGCTCTTAGCCAGTTGGCTGTGTGCCGTGGACGTGGAACTTTCAAACGTAATGCAACCTATTTCCTCCGCCTATATATCTGATAAGGTAGTGTAAATGAAATCGAAGCACTGCATAGTGGATTTTAAATCATGACCGCCGATTTTGAACCTAGCGCTACAGCAGTCATACTACACCCAAGTTCAATAGACCCCACTTTCAGCATATCACAAATATTACCCGCTGACCCACACATTGCATGCAATTACAACAATTTTCAACTTGTTTAACGCTTTGATCCCTTATTAAACTCATCGAATTTTCATTATTTTCTGGTAATATTTATTCAAACGATTGTTCGTTACCTCAGGGACGTGACTAACGTAGTGACTTGGCTGCTTCCCTTCCAGACGTAGCAGTCATCCTACACTCACGATCAATAGAGCCCACTTTCAGGATTTCACAAATATTACCCGCTGACCCACACATTGCAAGTAATTACGACAATTTTCAACGTGTTAAACGCATTGATCCCTTACTAAACTCATCGAATTTTTTAATTTTTCGGTAATATTTATTCAAATGACTGTTCGTTACCTCAGGGACGTGACTAACGTAGACAGTTGGCTGCTGCCCTTCCATACGAACGTCCGAGGTTCGAATCTTAATCGATACTCGGTTAGAATTCTTGCTTCAGATTTCACGTGGCATCAAGAAGTGCATCAGGCATTAAACGCCAGACCGAAAGGAATATATGCCTAGGTGGCTCGAATGACCCCAGGAATATCTGGGATAAGCTGAAGATAGAACGTTTTACGTTGTCTGGGAATATTGAACTGAGATATAGGCCTACACGAAAACACTATGGAAAATGAAAATCCACCACCTGTTCCCAGTCATCCGATCAGGTCAGGAATGAGATGAATGAAGTCCCCATCTAGCGGCGAAGATAGAAATTGTGCCCTTTGCAGAAGAATGTCGCACTCCTCTGGGGCAATGATTAATGAATGACAGATGAAATAAAATGATAGTGGAGAGTGTTGCTGGAATGAAAGATGACTGGGAAAACCAGAGTACCCGGAGAAAAACATGTCCTGCTTCCGCTTTGTCCAGCACAATTAACTGTCTTATGGAGTGACCTGGATCTTAACTACGGAACCCAGCGATACGAGGCCGGCAATACTGCCGCCTGAGCCACGGATGCTCAAGAACACTGCAATTTTCAATTTAAACTGTTGTGAATGTCCATGAAGCTTATATTATCTCCACGGCTAACATATTATGTCGAGAAGAGTATTATTGCCGCACGTATCTAAGTGAGTGGAAACGGAGAGTTAGAATGCTCTGCCAAAAATACGAAAATCATCATAATCATAATTTGAAACAGTGTGTATTGCTGACCTAATATGTTCGTATCCTGGCATATTGTAGTATTTAATGATATCTCTATAGGAGAAGTGTATGCAGAGGTCCAATGATAGGTAGTTTTCTATTAGAGTAATGTACAGGCGATTCGACTGTTTGCGTAGGGTTTATTCAATGCCAGATATACGTTGTGTAACGTAATTCAACATGCTCGTTACAGAGGTCAATGTTCGTCTATCTAAATTAGCACTCCCTTCCATTAATGAAATTGGAAATATAGCCTCACAACTGTGCAAACCGTGGTTTCAAGAACGTTTCAGCATATACGGTATCCAATCACGCTGTTCACACACCGCACCTCTTTTTCTCCCATCAATAAAGGCAAGCGGTATATCCCATACTTTGCAATGAAAGAAAATATCAGCCATACAGACAAGATCTATCACGGATAAAGAACAAAAGAAAGGTATTGTGAGGTAAACGAGAACACCAAGGGTAATATGAAGTAAATGAAAGTTAACAGAAAATAAAAGGAAATTAGAGTCGTTATAGAGACGAACTCATTTATGGAACTCTTTCGTTTTCCTTATTTCTAGTGTTGCTAGGCAACCTCCTCAGTGTTTTCACATAACATATCACTTATTCACCTACCTAAATCTTCCAACGTCCAACCCTGTTCACCAAGATGTCTCGAAACCATGCATCATGATGAGAATGACTGTGACAATAAATGAAATAGATTGTACAAATCTCCCCACAAAACATCAATGAAGGACTGCCAGATATGCTGCCTTTAAAAGTAATTTTTGTTGGCGACAAAATTTCTTTGTCCCTGCAGGCGACTCAGTATGTCACCCGACATCATTCATTAACTCAGCCATAGTATCCGTTCCAGTGGAATTCCACATCCCTTGTTAGACAGTAGCACAAATGGATTGTCGAAATATGTAGACGGGCCGTCTAGACGGCTCCATTTCAGAAGGTCTGTAACTAAGTAGGTGAATATGAAAGAAGAGGTTGGATAGTTGAGTTCCGCACTACTTATTATTTAGTCGTCGCTGATATCTGGTTCAAACACCACAAACGACAGCTGTGTACGCGGACGACACCTGAAGACAAAGGAATGTACCAAGTAGACCTCATTGTGATAGGGCAGAGATTCAGAAACTAGTTGCTGGATTGGAAGACATTCCTAGAAGCAGATGTGGACTCCGAACACAACTTGATGGTCATGAAATGTCATCTGAAGTTGAAGAAATTGAAGAAAGAAATGAATTAAATATGATGCGATCTAGATAAGTTGAATGGAACGAGTGTGAGGGATTGTCTCAAATAACTTGTTGCTGAAGGAGTAAATGAAAAAGCAGAAGGAACACACACTAGATGAAGAATGGACGGTCGTGAAGAATAAAATCAGTTGGGCTGCTGAAGAAAATTAAGATCAAGTAAGAATCAGTGGATAACTTGGGAGATACAAGATGTGATTGACGAACGGCGAAATAACAAGAAAGCAAAAAATAACGAGGGCAGGAAAGAATACAAGCGATTAAAAATGAAGTACACAGCTGAAGAAAAGTTTTGCACCACCTGTATTTTTTGTTTTCGTGAAGGATGTTTGCTCTAAGTTTGGTTGGATGACAAACAGACAACGAAATAACGTATAAGGCTACCTGAGTTTTTACAAGTTGCTTTACGTCGCACCGACTCAGACAGGTCTTATGACGACGATGGGAGAGGAAAGGTTTAGGAGTGGGAAGGAAGCGGCCGTGCCCTTAATTAAGGTACAGCCCCAGCATTTGCCTGATGTGAAAATGGGCAACCACGGAAAACCATATTCAGGGCCACCAACAGTGCAGATTGAACTCGCTATATACCGAATACTGGATACTGGCCGCACTTAAGCAACTGCAGCTATCGAGCTAGGTACGGCTACCTGTTATCGAACGTGGAGATAATACAATGAGTCTCAGAACAATTCAGAAGAGTGCACTGTTATTGTCGCCTTTGGACACAACATGACAAGAGCACATTTGTACCCTGTGCAGTATGCAAACTTGCCTCGACGAGTCTTAACTGCTTTTGACCTTACGCGCGCGACATTGGGTCAGCAAGGCCCCTCTGTGAGAGCAAATGCTGGCCTGGTTGGCACACACCATAGCGATGTTATCAGGACATACAACCGCTATCGTGCAACACTAAATTTTAATATCGTCCTTGCAGTAGTCGTCTGCGGTCAACAACAGCAGCCGACGACCGTTCGTGCGAAACCATACTCACAGGAACCCCGCAGACACCATAACAGAACTTCCTAGTGACTGCGGTCTACGTAAACAATCAGAAATCGTCTCTATAGGGACCACCTACAGTCAAGAGTTCTTTAGCGAGCACCTGCTCGTACTACCCAACACCGTGGCGCAAGCTACAGATGGGCAATGGATCACTTAGACTGGTCCCTGGAAGAAGGGCGGTGGGTCCTCCTTACGGATGAGTGCTAAATATGTTAGAGAAGGTTTTTATAGAGAGCGAGGAAACGCCAGACGTGTCCTCTCCGCCATTTCACATGCACATGCCTCTATGGATCAGTGGTAGTGTGTCGGCCTCCGGATCCCAAAATCTCGGGTTCAAACCCGAGGCTCTAACTTTTGAAGGGCGGAAAAATGTCCATTCGACACTCTATGTCGTAAGATATCAGCATTTAAAAGATCTCTGGTGACATATTTGGTATTTACCCGTCAAAATTAATTAAACCTCAGCCACAGACACCCAAAAGAGATTCGGTTTACTCTGCTTGCCCCATCTAGTTGGCCTAGAGTAAAACAGAATGTCGAAATTGACGAGCAGACAGACAGATGGCGTCATATTAACATGTCTGCACTCGCCAGCTGAGGCCATAGGATTATTATTATCAGGGAGTAAAACGCATATTGTTTCGGGGCCGCATTATGTATGGGCGTCGGAAGCCACCCATCATCGTACAGGGCAATATGACTGGTACACAATACCGAAACAGAATCCTCAGGCACATTGTTCAAACATTCGACAATATTTCGGCAACAGATTTGTTCTGCAAGATGACAGCGCTCGCCCGTACCGCTGTTATCTTGTGAACATCATCCCCACATAGGCTCACATCCACCAGATGAACTCGCCTACGGTGTCTCCGGACGTGAATATCACTGAACATGCCAGGGATATACTGAAACAGTCAGCGCGACGACGAACGAATCCACCTCTCACCCTGGCAGACTTCCGGAGGGTTGCTATCCAAGAGTGGGACAGTATCGAACAGGACAGCCTCAACCGCCTTGTAGACGGCATGCCACGACGGGTCCAATCATGTTTCACTGCACGGGTTGGAGTAACTCCGTACTGAGAGGCAGAATAAGATTCCCATGTTCGATAGGCGGATGCACGTTGCCGAAGAATTGTGGTTGCGTTGCGCCTGTCGTTGCTTTTTATTTAGATCAATCGTCCATGCTTCACATAAAGTGTGTATTTGCATGGCATATATTTCGTTGGTCATCACCAACCTAAAAACGTGGAACTCCAGGTGGTGCAAGTACTTTTTGTAGGTGTGTAGAAGGAAAATGCAGGTCAGCTAAGGAAGAAGTGCTGAAAGAGAAGTGCATGGATGTTGAAGGTTGTATAGTTGTAGAAAAGTTAGATGCTGCATACAAGGAAATCAAGAAAACCTTTGCAGGAAGGAAAAGTAGGTGTATGAATATAAAGAGTTCAGATGGGAAAATCACTTCTCTGGGACGTAGTTAGGGCAGAAGGATGCCGGGAACATATGCAGCAACTGTATAAAGGGAAGGTAGTAGATGATAAGTTTCTGCAAAAGGAAGAGTCTGTTGATGCTGATTAAATGGAAGATCCAACTTTGAGGTCAGAATTCGACAGATATTTGAGAGACCTGGAATTGATGACATGTCCTATGTATTACTGACTGCCATAGGAGAAACCAGCGTGGGAAGGTTATTACATTTACGGTGCGAGATGTATGATTCAAGCGAAGTGCCACTCGATTTTAGGTAGAATGTTGTTTTACCTATTACGAAGAAAACAGGCGCTGAAAAATGTAGAAACTACAGTACCATCAGCTTAGTATCTCACGTTTGCAAGATATTAACATGTATTATTTACGGAAGAATAAAAACACAAGTTGATGCTAAGTTGGAAGAAAATCCGTTTGGCTTGAGAATACATTTAGGAACACGTGAAGCAATCCTGACTTCACGTCAGATCATAGAGGATTGAAGTAAGAAAGGCGAGCCCACTTATATTGCATTTGTAGATCATGAAAAGGCATTCGATAATGTGGATAGGACCAAAGTATTTGAGATTCCGAAGGTGATTAGGATGAAATGCCGAGAAAGAAGATTTACCTACAAACTGTACAAATTCAGTTTTCAGTGATAAGAATCTATGGTCATTAATAAGAACCAGCAATCCAGAATGGAGTGGGGCAAATGCTACAGAATGTCCCCTCTCATTTTAGATGTTGATATAGGACGGGTGATAAAGAAAATCAAAGAATAATTTCGAAAAGGAATCACAATCAAGGATAGGAAATCAATACACTGATATATCCTGATGATAATATCATATAATCTGAGTATGCAGAAGATGTGGAGACATTGCTGTCTGGTATGTATGCAGTTTGGAAAAGGAGTACGAGATGAAAATAAATAAATAAATAAATAAATAAATAAATAAATAAATAAATAAATAAATAAATAAATAAATAGATAAATAAATAAATAAATAAATAAATAAATCCAAAACAAATGTAATAGTCTGGTGTCGAATGTAGTCAGATGATGCAGGAAATATTATAACTGGAAATTAAGACTTGAAGGAAATAAAGGAATATTCTTACATGCGTAGTATAAAAACGAATAATGGCAGAAGTAAGGAGGACATAAATGCAGATTAGCACAAAGTGGAATGACCTTTCCTTATAAAGGAAATCGGATCTCTTCTGGTACAGGTATTGAAAGACGTTTTAAAGAACTTTCGTTGGAGGGAGGCACTGTATTAAAGTGAAACGTTGACAATAACTAGCTCAGAAGAGATCAAAGGAGCTTATGAAATTTGGTGCTGCAGAGGAATATTAAAGGTGAGATGTGTATATAAAATGAAAAATGAAGGGATATTGAATCGAACTGGTGAGAGGAGAACGATTTAGCAAAAGTTGACCGGAAGAAGAGATAGATTGATAGTACACATCTTAAGACGCCCAGGACTTGTTCAGTTAGTTTGTGAGGGAAATTTAATTGGTATAAAGGGCAGGGGTGAAGCAGGGTATGAATATAACAAACAGATTAGAGGAGAAGTAGTATGTAGTAGTAACGTACAAATTACAATATTAGCACATGAAAGGGTGTCACGGAGCGCTGCATCAAACCAGTCTATGGTCTGATGAAGCAATCAGTCACAACAACAATATTATTATTATTATTATCATCATTAACATTATTATTGGCCCTGTCTTTTATGGAAAAGGTCTTTTTTCGTCTCCTTACAAGGGTAGAAACGTTCCACTTATGCCGAAATCAACCCTCAAATTCCAGCGTCATATGATTTATATCAATATGTAGGACATAACCAAGCTAACAGGTGAGATATTAAACCGCGAGGTCCAGAAATTACAGGCAATATTCTGCAACGGGAACTCCATATCCAATGCTGAGGGACAAACCCCTTCAACTAGAGAGGATCGTTAAGTCCGAGTGCACTGCACAAGAGAAGACACAACGCGACGCGATATGCCCATACTCGCTACCACCTTTTGTTTTCTATCAGCGATAAAAGAAAAGCAAAGGTGCCTACTGTTAACTGAGTAGTGAAAGTACATTTTTTCTTGCTCAATGCACAATAACATTATTCCTACAATATTTTCCTCTTTTTTCCTGACAATATTTCACAGGTACAGAGAACTTGGGGTTTAGGCTTGCTGTATACCTGCTGGCAAACTTGGCATATTTTTTATTTTACGGAACCTTGGGGATGAGTATATGAAAGATCGTAATTTCCGGATGCTGTCTGTGTGGGAAACGTTTTCATGAATGTTCTCATCTTATGATTTATTTATTACAGGCGGTATTATAAGGAGATTTCCACAGCTGAAAAATAAACTCATCTGGTTGTCGTATTTTTCCCGTAGTACCAGCCGTAACACCTCGAGGAACTCTATGGTCTTATTTGGACGAATATTTTTGAGACAAGTCGTATTACTGTATGTAGTCCAGGAATAGAATGACACTTTTTTCAGGAAAAGGGAAGAAGGCATATGCAAACCACTATTTCAACTCTCTCTTTTTCCCAATTTCTGATTTATTGGCATGAATAATAATATAGCAGCTCCAAATTACAGTTTAGAAACTATTGTAAGAAATGTTTCTATCGGTACCTGAAGCGTGATAAGTAGGTTGGGAAGTATTAAAACGACCAAGCTAACTGCGGGCATTGTGTGTAAGAATGTTTCAACTCACTAACTGACTGAGCTGATATGTAAGCGAGTCTTGCTCCAAAACTGGACTTTGTCCGTCTTGATCGCCTTTTACACACAAATCGAATTTTCTCTGTGCTATAAACGGAAGAGAGAGTGTAAGGAACAGTGGCGGCTGGTGGTATCTGAAGCTGGGTGTTGCACCAAAATTTTCAGTGTCATATTTTTATAGCTTACAGAAATAACAAGAAACTCTATTATCGTTAAGTAATGAGCTGCATTCCTACTGAAACTGTAATATGTCTGTCAATTATAACCCATGAAATAAGAGGCTAATTATACACTTAACTACAGTTACCCTTATAATAATGTTATTGGCTATATTTCCCACTAACGGCTTTTTAGGGTTTTCGGAGAAGCCGAGGTGCCGGAGTTCCTTTACACGCCAGTTAATCTACTGACACAAGGCTGATGTATTTGAGCACCTTCAAATACCACCGGACTGAGCCAGGATCGAACCTGCCACGTTGGGGTTAGAAAGCCAGCGCCTCAACCGTCTGAGCCACTCAGCCTGGCACAGTTACTTTTGTCTCACTTGAATTGAAAATTTGACGTCTGCTTTTCATTGAAGCAAGATGTTGCTAATATTGTGGGTGGTCTGGTATGGCGTGGAAAAGAAATCACCCGGCAAGTTGGCCGTGCGGTTAGGGTCGCATAGCTGTGAGCTTGCATTCGGGGTATAGCGGGTTCGAACACCACTGTCGGAAGACCTGAAGATGGTTTTCTGCGGTCTCCCATTTTCACACCAGGCAAATGCTTTGGCTGTGCCTTAATTAAAGCCACGGTCGCTTCCTTCCAACTCCTAGCCCTTTCCTATCCTCTCTTCGCCGTAACACCTATCTGCGCCGGTGCAACGATAAGCGAAATTTGTAAATTTAAAAAAATGAAAATGAAATTAACTTTGCAAGAAGAGAGAAAGTAGGAATGAAGTAATCTCCGCAGAGTGGCGCAATATAACGGGTACATTTGGTACTGTTTCTCGGCAGGGGACTTGCTAGTCTCATGCAACTCCCTGAAACTGATACTGGCGAGCATGCTACCTGATGCTGTGCCGGCTTAGGCTCGCCCCTGCTGAGGTACATTGCGCCGCGCTGTCCGCTAGGGTGTTGCGTAGGAAAGTAAACCCCTGAGTTTGATTCAAAGCCAGCAGCCTTTGTTGGTCCGGTACGAAGCATTGGTACAGCGAACGACCAAAGATGGTTGATTTTAACATGTTTTAGAATATATGCTAGGTTTATTAAAATAAAACATTAGAAGAAAAGAGGACAAATGAATGGAAAAATTTTTGGGAGTTGTGCAACCCTGCAACAATACCACGCACCGCCCCTGGTAATGAATAAATGACTCACTGAAGGATTCAAGAAATTTCTCGGCAACCTTCTTCTATTCTTTCCTTCTTCTTAATCTGTTTACCCTCCAGGGTTGGTTTTTCCCTCGGACGTACCTCCTCAAGAGCAGTGTCCTGGAGCGTGAGACATTGGGTCGGGGATACAACTGGGGAGGATGACCGGTACCTCGCCCAGGTGGCCTCACCTGTTATGCTGAACAGGGGCCTTGGTGGGGGATGGGAAGATTGGAAGGGACGGACAAGGAATAGGGAAGTAAGCGGCCGTGCCCTTAAGTTAGGTACCATCCCGGCATTTGCGTGGAGGATAAGTGGGAAACCACGGAAAACCACTTCTAGGATGGCTGAGGTGGGAATCCAACCCACGTATACTCTATTTACCGCCCGAGGCTGAGTGGACCCCGTTCCAGCCCTCGTACCAGTTTTCAAATTTCGTGGCTGAACCGGGAATCGAACTCGGGCCTCCTGGGGTGGCAGCTAATCACACTAACCACTACACCACAGAGGCGGACCTTGTATTCGAATTTCATAATTTCGTAATTTTACAAATCTTGGTTTCACATTTCTTCTTGAATTGACTGGTCCAAACATGAAATACAGATCAATTTGTATTTTCGATATTGAGTTCTCGTGAAATTGCCAAAGCCCACTGATTTAAGGCTTCACCTCTCACATTTGGTTTCGTTCTTCTAGTTTATCCAAAGCGTGAGTACAGTTTTTCGTACATTAATGTTTTACTTATAGATGGGCGAATGGCATAACAGAAACTAGGATTTTTTTAAATGGAGTTTTCGATCTGTTTACACCATGCGAAACGTACTGCGGTCATATGACAAAGAATGAGCCTTCCCGCCCCTTTCATTGAGCCGAAAATTAACAGCCTTCCACTTATATACCTGTCCGATTCGCTGGCTAAATGGTCAGCGTACTGGCCTTCTGTTCTGAGGGTTGCGGGTTCGATTTCCGGCCGCGTCGGGGAATTTAAACTTCATTGGTTAATTCCAATGGCCCGGGGCCTGGGTATTTGTAATGTCCCCAACATCCCTGCAACTCACACACCACACACAACACTATCCTCCACCACAATAACGCGCAGATACCTACATATGCCAGATGCCGCCCACCATCATTGGAGGGTCTGCCTTACAAGGGCTGCACTCGCCTATAAATAGCCACGAAATAATTAATTAAACTGATATTCCTTATTTATGTTCACATTAATACTTTTCACCGTACTCGCAACATAACTAGAACTAGACTCGTGGCAAGAACACTGACACATATGTCCGTATTCCGACGAAACTTGCACTCGAATCCACATCATCATTTGCGGACTCATTAGTGCCTTCGTTATATTTATAACTGGATTCATTTTCATTGTCTTCCTCTTGCATCTCAACAACTGTCTCGTCAATTCATTCAAATCTTTCTATTGGCTTTACGTCGCACTGAAACACATAGGTCTTTTGGCGACGATGGGAAAGAAAAGGACTCGGACTTGGAAGGAAATGGCCGTGGCCTTAATTAAGGTACAGCCCCAGCATTTCCCTGTTGTGAAAATGAGAAACCACGGAAAACCATCTTCAGAGCTGCCGACAGTGTGGTTCGAACCCACTATCTACCGAATACTGGATACTAAACGCACTTAAGCGACTGCAGCTATGGAGCTCGGTAATTCAACACTTGTAACATTATTTTCGAAGAGTTATGCCATATAGTTACCTCTTTCTTTCTCTTTCGTGTTTATATTTCCGTAAGAAGAAAAGTAATTTTTGCGGAAATAACTCAATGCAAACTCAACGATATTAATGGGATTTAGAACCCCTTGATCACAATCACTGGAACACGTTGCAACTGCTCGGTCTGTTTCTAAACTACCCTTAAAACTTAACAATAAATCGAATTACATTTTATGAGCTGATCTTAGGTAAACACGAAAACCGTCAAATTAGTTAGTGGGACGTAAAAAGTATAGCATTATTATTATTATTATTATTATTATTATTATTATTATTATTATTATTATTATTATTATTATTATTATTATTATTATTATTATTATTTAGTTAACACAACGCACTCACAATCACGTCCTACCTGCCTCCTGCGTTCCCCGCGCGATCTTCAGGTAAGCAGTCAGGAGCAATCAGTCCAGCCAGTAAGTTGACGTGTTATTTACCTATAGTTTAAATGCGCGGTTTTGCACTATATTTACATACATACATACATACATACATACATACATACATACATACATACATACATACATACATACATACATACATACATACATACATACATACATACATACTGAACCCGAGTGAATTAGGCCCATAGTCAGTCATGATTTGATTGATAAAATGATATATGGTACATTTATTGAAATACAGAAGTGTAGTTGAAAATATTTCGTTTATGTAATGTCGAAATCGGAGCGAAGGAAGGACGACAGACTGGAGCCTGACGGATTAGCTCAACACGACAACATTTGGCTACTTCACAGCAGGGAATCTCATTAGTTGGCGAACAAGGAAATACAGAGTCCACAAATAAGTCTTGGTCAGAAAGAGGAAGGGGGAGAGTCATACAAAGGAAACTCACCACATGAGTAATACCTTGGGATATTTTTGGCAGGACGGAAATTCCGGGAGCTCGTGGAAAATTACAGCGGCTGCGTGTACGTTCGCTGGCCTAAGTTCGAGCAGGTGGAGAGTTAAATCACGTGACCGCTTGCCGGCCAATCGTAAAAATTTAAGGGAAGGCTCAGGGATACCATCTTAAGGAAGGATGGATGAGATATTCTCGTAACTACAAAAGTAATCAGTAATAAATTATTATGAGTACACGGATCGATGTAATGAATTTATTAGATGTCACGCATGGAAAAATAATCAATAATTATTGGCAAATTAAATAAATTGGAGGCTGGATTTCTTGGAAACCAGACAGCTTGAATGTCATTGGCTGAAAGAAGACCACGTTGTAAGGGACGCTTACGAAGGCGCGAAATGTGAGGAGCTAAATCCACCCGTATCTCCTAAATCTGTGATCACCAGGAGTTCATATTTTATCCAGCAGATATGCTAGCGGAGTGGATTAATTTGATGTAAATTTTAACTTCCAATTCGGAGTGCAAGTACCGATATTAAAAATCCACCCCCTCCCTCAGGGGTATGACGTCAATGAATCCGCGGGAAAAAGGCTTCATCCATATATACGGGGCAAGGGATCCTCGCCAACACACTTGAAGTGAATCTCGGGAGCTGAATTGACGGTCGCGGTACACTTGAATTAAATATCGGGAGCTGAACTGTTGATCGCCGCTAACTTAGAATTCTACGGACGTACAGTCATTTAGTGGCGCGAGCATCCGCCAGTGTTCGTAAAATGTGATCGCGCTCAAGCAACATGAACTAGAAATAGTTAACGTAGGACAGTGTTTGTCATTTATAAATATCAGTGATGTAAAGTAATTGCACTGCAAGGGAGTAGTATAAATTATATCAAATAAGTACGTACATAATAGACTGTGTGACGAACAGTACTTTAAGGAAGTAGTAGCCTGTACTTTGCTATATCGAACCGATGTCATGAACATGTCAAGAGTGCCGTACGAAACAAGCGTATCGCGACGGGCGTAAAAGTTGACACCTCGTCGTACGTGTCCAGGTCCATTGTGCGGTAGTTGGACGAAGATTAAATAGTGTAAATATTAAATTCTTGGGTCTAGGATAGTAATTTGTTGTATCCAAGTTAAAGTATTCAGTGTTAACGTTGTAAATGGTGAAGGTTTGTGGTAATCAAGATATCAGTGTAAAATGGTACTGTGCCAGGAAATCTTTTGTGCAACTACGCCATCAAGAATGGAGGAGTAAAACGCAGAGAGGGGCCTGAGGAGCCTCTCATCTGCAAAGCTGTAATGGAATACCGATAACTAAGATGAGTACTAAATTGTAAATAATATTTGGGAAATGTTATCGTGATGGGAAAAATGGGAATAATTTTATTATACTTGGTTACCTTCTGTAACAAGATGGGTCGCTTAACGACCCCATCCTAAATTTGTAGCACGGACAGTAGTAAATCATAATAATGTAAATAATCGGGTCTTTTATGTATTCAGTTTGTTGGAGTTGTAAATTTGTATATATAGTGTAGTACGTTAAGTCATGCATGCATTCATATTTCTTTGTAGTCAATAATTTTCTTTACGTTTGAATTTGGTTATGATAGGTAAATAAGACCCGATATGTGTTTTCTGTTTTATCATTTTAACGAGCTATGTAATGACATGGAAGGAAAATCCAGCTTCGCCATACCAGTTGTGTTTTGTTGTAATTAATATGGTCATATTTCATAGTGAAGTTGTTAAATTTGTGAGATGCGATTAATATAATATTCAAAGTAAGTCGTATCTGGAGTGTTTAGTGCCAGAATAAATCGAATTTGTAAAAGGGGTTATACGTTAAACATATTAAGAGTGAACTACCGTGTAACAGACGAAATTATTTTTTTAAATTAATAATAATAATAAATAAATAATATAACTACTTTTTTTGAAGAAGATATTTTTTTAAATATAATTTGGATATAATAATAATTCATGTGATATTGGAATATTTAGTGAGCAGTGCGTAATAATAAATTTATGTGATCAGGTGTTGAGTTTATTGGGAATCATTTAATGACGGGAGGTCGTTTTTAATTCGGAATTAAAGTGCGTGGTAATTTAATTTGATCAATTAATAATATTGAAATGTAGATCGGTGCTAATAATCCGTACATGTTATGAACGTGTGGTTTAAATTACGGTCCAATATTTTTTACGTATAAATGTCGTGTCTTAAAGTTGCGATTCATTAGCCGGAACACGTAGGACTAATATTACGAAACCATGATTGTCAAATTTTGGTAAATATAATTTCAAGATGTTACGATTATTTGTGGAGAATGAACTAAGGCGTAGATCAAAATGAGATCGAAAATGTGAGAGAATCTGCAGTCAGATAATAAAAGGTCGTACGATGTCAGAAATGATTAAATAAGTCAGTTGATAATTCTGTGAGAAATAAACGAATAAAGGAATATTGAGATAGGAAGGAAAATAAATTCCGTACGAGAGACACTTAGGATATTGAAATGAGTGTAAAATGTACGGGCAGTGTCACAGAGAAATACTGAGTTACATAGCGGGTAGAATTCGGACCCGTGACAGCATGTACGAAATAAATAGACTGCACAACTATTCGTCGAGATACTACGGATCTAAGGATAATGAGGGTTCAGAGTCCACATAAATGATCGTATGTTGTAATCATTGTAATGATGAGCGATGACAATCATGATGTCGTAGTAATAATAATAATAAATATTGCAGATAAAGGATTGGACCGCCTTAATTAAATGAGCGTTGATAAAGATGTTAAACGGGAATCGAAATGATAATATGCAACCGATAATAATAATAATAATGTAAGGAAGATGTTAAATCATCGCGGTCAGATTAATAATAATTGTCATAATAATAACTGTAATGATGTCGTTGGTTGATCAGTGAAATATTTGTAATTGCGACCGATATCTGTATATATTTTGGCGGAAGTGACCGGTCCATTAATAATAATAACCTCTTAAGTGACGTGAATAATAAGAATAAAATCTTGAGTCACCTATTCATTAATAATAATAATAATCACAAGAGGGATATAATAATAATAACAGTAATAACGATTTGTGTTTGCATCCCGCATAATAATGACGATATTAATCCAACGTGACAGTGCCAGGAACCGTTGATAATAATAATAGTAATAATAATAATTTCAAGGATGATAATTTCATGAATATTCTGAAGATCGTTGATTAAATTGTTTGGTGACGACATCCCTCTATTCGTATGTTGAATAATGAGGATGATAATATTAGAGTCATTTGGTACCTCGTTATTGTACGGTTTCCGTATGGGACGATGTTACAGTAATACTTGGCGTGTTTGTTTACTTCGCTCGCGATGCGAGGGGGGGCCATTGCCACGGTATTTCCCAACCGCTTCTCGTTATCTCATCTGTGTCAGTAGTCTGTTGAGGCTACTTTGCAACATTTCAAATCACATGTAAATAAAATATAAATGCTGATTCAGTGGTATGGCATCAGCTGGATATCGTAAGATAGGAACTGTCCGTGGAATCCAGTTTTCGCATTTCACGAGAAACATTACCCAGTCCGAGCACCGGTCTCGGAAAAATGTATATAGCCGGAGTACGTCATCTTAGTTAAATCGGGAAGCCGACCGTAACACGGGTTATGCTCGGGCTCCCGATAGAAGGAAGCTATATCTTTGAACAACGGTTCGATTCAAATGGAATCGATCCGTAAATTATACCTCCAAAATATCATTTTATTTCAGAAGCAACCCAGCAAGATATTGATACCACTTGCGGTATGGCAAGTGATTTGTGTATGTAACATGTGTGGAAATTTAAATGTCGTTGCCAAATGTATCAAAGTTTCATACGTCAGATGGCGTAATAAACCGCCCCTTCTGGCAAATTATTTCAAAGGAAACCACTCTCATAATCTTCTTATTGTAGTTAGATGATGCCCTTTTTAAAGTAACAGTCACTTCCTAGTCCTATCATGGAGTCCTTAAATTCAAGTTTACAATCGAGCCTTCCCTATTTTAATTTTAATTGCTCCGTTCATCCCCGTGTTCTATTATGCCGTTATATATATATTTGATGACTTAAATAATGAACCGACACCCCTGAGATAAATGCTAGTCTGGGACTCGGGAGGTGGACGGGTGCAAAATGGCGGGCCCAACGTGGGGCTTTAAGAACGGCAGAGAGGGCAAAATGGCTGGCCCAAAGTGGGGCTTTAAGAACGGCAGAGAGGGCCTAACAAAACAAGGGAAGAACTACGAGTCATGTTGGTTGACATCAGTAAAATGATGACCAATTGTAGGACATGTTACAGTTGGGCCAGAAGCAAAATTGCTTGCCCAGCGTGTTGCTTTAAGAACGGCAGAGAGGCCAATATTATTGCTAATCAATTGTAAATTTTTTATACTTTTTTTCAAATTTTATATTTTTAAATTTTTGATATTTTTATTAATTGATGACCGCATCACGGTCAAGTGTGTGTTCACTTGTAACGTAATATCATGCTAGAGTAAGGTTAGTTTCGAACGGAGCTAGATTTGACTAGTGTATTATTATAATCCATTGCTAATCTCTTCAAGTTTGGCAATGATTCAAAATTCAGTAAGCTCGAAGATTTGATGTTTTTCTCTTTCCCATATGAAATTTAATATTATTTTGGTAATTCAGGACTCCATTTAAATGTCATTGGACATGAGATGAATATTATAAACAGCTGTTTAGGAAGGCTTGAATTGGTAAAAATATTACTGAGCACCAGTTCAAGTTATTATTTAAAAAGAGGTTGAGATGGTATAAATTAAAATTAACGTATTTCAGGGCAGGATATTTCCAACTTCATCGTTGTTTTTAATGTTGTTGTTGTTGTATATTGGAGCGGCTTATTGTGAAATCTTAGGCGCAAGCCAGCATTCAAATTGAATGACCTGCAAATGTAAACAAAGTTTTGAGGTCAAATTTTTTTTTGTTAAATGAAAGTTAGTGTAGGGGTATAATGTCATAGGATAGGGCCTAGACCCAATAGCGTATTCCTTCGTGTGCAGCAAGGTGAGAGGCCGATCGGCCCTTTTGCTTTCTCAAGAAAAGTTATAATGTCTGACGACGGTGGGGATCGACCCCAGGACATAGTGGTAGATGGACAGGGAGAGATGAAAGCTCCCACGTTAGAGGACTTAATACGAAATTTAACTCTGAATGTTGAACAAATGCAGGCCAATAGTGTGTCAATTAAACATGAACTTATTGAGCAAATGAAGGCTAATAGTGTTTCAGATAAACAGGAAATTATTTATAAGATAGACCAAGTACAGGCCGCGTGTGAAGTAAATAAATCAGAACTCAAGGCACAGATAGATGCAGTTCAGGCCGCGAGCGTAGCGATGGGACAAGAACTTAGGGACCAATTAACTCAAGTCCAGGAAGCATGTCACTTCGCGAAAGATGAATTAAAAGTGCACATGGATGCGTACATTACCATCGTTAATGAAAAGGTTGACCGCGTTAGAGATGAGGCTCAAATGGAACGCGCAGAAATTAAGGAAAAATTGAACGCTAGTGTCAAGGAACTCGCCGCTCTACGATTAACTGACAGACAAGACATAGAATCACACATAGAGGAAATTCGGGATGAATGTCGGAAGGAGAATGACATCGTCCGGGGACAAGTCGAAGAAAAATGCGCGCAGATAGCTGGCACCTTGGACAAGCATGACAAGGGCATGAACGAGTTACGTGGGGAAGCCGCACGTACACTTGTGATCGTAGCAGGACTGAGAAACAAAGTCGAAGAATTAACTATAAATTTAGAAGACCGTAGCCAGAGAATAACCAAGTGCGAAGACGCAAACCTAGCGTTATTCCAGCGGACGGAAGACTTAATTGAACAGGGCCAATCATTTGCCAACACGGAAGTTCGCCTATTAGAACAGTGCAAGGCGTATAATGGGCAAAATTCCGGCACAAAAGAAAGGTCAAGTTGTAATCCCGACGGAATGGATGACATCCGAAAAGACATGGAGATGTTAAAGGCTAGGTTGGAACCGTCAGCGTCTAGCCAAGATTTTAACCTCCAATATCGCGAATACGAACCCCATGATAACCAGGGGATTCATAAGAAAGGGGGCCTATCCCAAGCTGACACAAACGGTTTCAAGTTTGAGAACAGAGGTGGGTCGTCTACGTCATCGAATGCTATCCCGACATCGGTGGTACACGTCATTAAGATGTCTGATGACAAGCCACCAAGGTTCGATGCCCGTGGGCATATCACCCCGAAAGGTTTCATCCGGGAAATCGCCGGTTATATAAATGAGAATAAAATACCAGTAGAGCGACAACTGCGAACGGTCGAGAAATTCCTAGACGGAGCACCAGCTGTATGGTTCAGGGCTTTCTTGTATACCTTTGAAGATTTTGAAGGATTTCGGCGGGCTTTTCTCCGAAAGTTCTGGAGTATTCAGGAACAGCAGGAGTTAAGGCTGGAAGTATACTCCAGACGATATTCAACATCTTCACCCACGAAATTCTCAGATTACTTTGTGGCACAATTTCACAAGCTACGGGAGCTTGATAATCCAATGAGCGAAACAGAATTGATTAGCGCCATTGGAAAACAATTGCCATTCGAGGTCCAACGAATGATGATAGCGTCAAATGTCCAGACAGCTGTCGAAGCGGAGGCTTTATTACGTCAATTAGACCTCACAACGCATCATTCGAACCCGAGACAAATTAGGAGCAGGGACCAACAGGTGAACAATATCGAACGGACAATCGAACCGAAGACCACGAGTACAAAGAACCAGGGAACTAGTACTGATCCGGAACCTCGTCGAGCACATAATACGGAGTGGAAACCCGACAATGGACGAGACCAAGGAATTTTGCGGAAGGCAACCGGCAAACCAACCAGGGGAACTTTCGAGCTGACAGGGGATACCGTGGATTCCAGAGAAGTAATTATAGGCCGTATCCAGCTAGGAATCAAGGGAACCCGAGATATTACCAGGGAGGATCTCGTCAGGAGAAGAATGACCGATATCAAGAGTCTAGGCGGTACATAGAAGAGCTGAACAAGAGAAAATGGAAGGAGGCGATTCATGATCGAGGCCGTGATGAGGAAGCAACAGGAGCGGAGAGCTTGGAATTCCAAAGAGCAAGGAAAGGGGGCAGCGACTTGAACCCAAATGCACCGACGTTCGATTCGGGACAAGGAGACAAAAGGATGTGACTAGAAGCAGAGGATGAACGAGAGGAAGCAGATGACGAGCCGGAAGAAGATGATGTCGAAGAAGATGATGAAGAAGATGACGGAAGGGAAGAAGAAGTCCAAGTAATCCATACACCAATTAAAGCGAGGCCATGTCCAGAATGTGGAGAGATAGACAGAGACGTGCAGGAATTTGTAAATACGATCCATCAAATCGAAAGACAGAACGAGGAGTTAAGGTTCAGGAACCCGATGTTGAGAGACGAAATCAATAGCCGTCGCAGAACAGAGGATCCGATGTCAAATCATGAGAGTGATGATATGAACACATCATTAAAAAAAATCTCATGATGCTCACTAGATTTTTTTTACCTGGGCAAGAGGAAGATGAACCCGAGTGACTTAGGCCCATAGTCAGTCATGATTTGATTGATAAAATGATATATGGTACATTTATTGAAATACAGAAGTGTAGTTGAAAATATTTCGTTTATGTAATGTCGAAATCGGAGCGAAGGAAGGACGACAGACTGGAGCCTGACGGATTAGCTCAACACGACAACATTTGGCTACTTCACAGCAGGGAATCTCATTAGTTGGCGAACAAGGAAATACAGAGTCCACAAATAAGTCTTGGTCAGAAAGAGGAAGGGGGAGAGTCATACAAAGGAAACTCACCACATGAGTAATACCTTGGGATATTTTTGGCAGGACGGAAATTCCGGGAGCTCGTGGAAAATTACAGCGGCTGCGTGTACGTTCGCTGGCCTAAGTTCGAGCAGGTGGAGAGTTAAATCACGTGACCGCTTGCCGGCCAATCGTAAAAATTTAAGGGAAGGCTCAGGGATACCATCTTAAGGAAGGATGGATGAGATATTCTCGTAACTACAAAAGTAATCAGTAATAAATTATTATGAGTACACGGATCGATGTAATGAATTTATTAGATGTCACGCATGGAAAAATAATCAATAATTATTGGCAAATTAAATAAATTGGAGGCTGGATTTCTTGGAAACCAGACAGCTTGAATGTCATTGGCTGAAAGAAGACCACGTTGTAAGGGACGCTTACGAAGGCGCGAAATGTGAGGAGCTAAATCCACCCGTATCTCCTAAATCTGTGATCACCAGGAGTTCATATTTAATCCAGCAGATATGCTAGCGGAGTGGATTAATTTGATGTAAATTTTAACTTCCAATTCGGAGTGCAAGTACCGATATTAAAAATCCACCCCCTCCCTCAGGGGTATGACGTCAATGAATACGCGGGAAAAAGGCTTCATCCATATATACGGGGCAAGGGATCCTCGCCAACACACTTGAAGTGAATCTCGGGAGCTGAATTGACGGTCGCGGTACACTTGAATTAAATATCGGGAGCTGAACTGTTGATCGCCGCTAACTTAGAATTCTACGGACGTACAGTCATTTAGTGGCGCGAGCATCCGCCAGTGTTCGTAAAATGTGATCGCGCTCAAGCAACATGAACTAGAAATAGTTAACGTAGGACAGTGTTTGTCATTTATAAATATCAGTGATGTAAAGTAATTGCACTGCAAGGGAGTAGTATAAATTATATCAAACAAGTACGTACATAATAGACTGTGTGACGAACAGTACTTTAAGGAAGTAGTAGCCTGTACTTTGCTATATCGAACCGATGTCATGAACATGTCAAGAGTGCCGTACGAAACAAGCGTATCGCGACGGGCGTAAAAGTTGACACCTCGTCGTACGTGTCCAGGTCCATTGTGCGGTAGTTGGACGAAGATTAAATAGTGTAAATATTAAATTCTTGGGTCTAGGATAGTAATTTGTTGTATCCAAGTTAAAGTATTAGGGTTAACGTTGTAAATGGTGAAGGTTTGTGGTAATCAAGATATCAGTGTAAAATGGTAATGTGCCAGGAAGTCTTTTGTGGAACTACGCCATCAAGAATGGAGGAGTAAAACGCAGAGAGGGGCCGGAGGAGCCTCTCATCTGCAAAGCTGTAATGGAATACCGATAACTAAGATGAGTACTAAATTGTAAATAATATTTGGGAAATGTTATCGTGATGGGAAAAATGGGAATAATTTGATTATACTTGGTTACCTTCTGTAACAAGATGGGTCGCTTAACGACCCCATCCTAAATTTGTAGCACGGACAGTAGTAAATCATAATAATGTAAATAATCGGGTCTTTTATGTATTCAGTTTGTTGGAGTTGTAAATTTTATATATATAGTGTAGTACGTTAAGTCATGCATGCATTCATATTTCTTTGTAGTCAATAATTTTCTTTACGTTTGAATTTGGTTATGATAGGTAAATAAGACCCGATATGTGTTTTCTGTTTTATCATTTTAACGAGCTATGTAATGGCATGGAAGGAAAATCCAGCTTCGCCATACCAGTTGTGTTTTGTTGTAATTAATATGGTCATATTTCATAGTGAAGTTGTTAAATTTGTGAGATGCGATTAATATAATATTCAAAGTAAATCGTATCTGGAGTGTTTAGTGCCAGAATAAATCGAATATGTAAAAGGGGTTATGCGTTAAACATATTACGAGTGAACTACCGTGTAACAGACGAAATTATTTTTTTATTAATAATAATAATAAATAAATAATATAACTACTTTTTTTGAAGAAGATATTTTTTAAAATATAATTTGGATATAATAATAATTCATGTGATATTGGAATATTTAGTGAGCAGTGCGTAATAATAAATTTATGTGATCAGGTGTTGAGTTTATTGGGAATCATTTAATGACGGGAGGTCGTTTTTAATTCGGAATTAAAGTGCGTGGTAATTTAATTTGATCAATTAATAATATTGAAATGTAGATCGGTGCTAATAATCCGTACATGTTATGAACGTGTGGTTTAAATTACGGTCCAATATTTTTTTACGTATAAATGTCGTGTCTTAAAGTTGCGATTCATTAGCCGGAACACGTAGGACGAATATTACGAAACCATGATTGTCAAATTTTGGTAAATATAATTTCAAGATGTTACGATTATTTGTGGAGAATGAACTAAGGCGTAGATCAAAATGAGATCGAAAATGTGAGAGAATCTGCAGTCAGATAATAAAAGGTCGTACGATGTCAGAAATGAATAAATAAGTCAGTTGATAATTCTTTGAGAAATAAACGAATAAAGGAATATTGAGATAGGAAGGAAAATAAATTCCGTACGAGAGACACTTAGGATATTGAAATGAGTGTAAAATGTACGGGCAGTGTCACAGAGAAATACTGAGTTACATAGCGGGTAGAATTCGGACCCGTGACAGCATGTACGAAATAAATAGACTGCACAACTATTCGTCGAGATACTACGGATCTAAGGATAATGAGGGTTCAGAGTCCACATAAATGATCGTATGTTGTAATCATTGTAATGACGAGCGATGACAATCATGATGTCGTAGTAATAATAATAAATATTGCAGATAAAGGATTGGACCGCCTTAATTAAATGAGCGTTGATAAAGATGTTAAACGGGAATCTAAATGATAATATGCAACCGATAATAATAATAATAATAATGTAAGGACGATGTTAAATCATCGCGGTCAGATTAATAATAATTGTCATAATAATTCCACCTCCCGAGTCCCAGACTAGCATTTATCTCAGGGGTGTCGGTTCATTATTTAAGTCATCAAATATAAATATAACGGCATAATAGAACACGGGAATGAACGGAGCAATTAAAATTAAAATGGGGAAGGCTCGATTGTAAACTTGAATTTAAGGAGTCCATGATAGGACTAGGAAGTGACTGTTAACTTTAAAAGGGCATCATCTAACTACAATAAAAGATTATGAGAGTGGTTTCCTTTGAAATAATTTGCCAGAAGGAGCGGTTTATTACGCCATCTGACGTATGAAACTTTGATACATTTGGCAACGACATTTAAATTTCCACACATGTTACATACACAAATCACTTGCCATACCGCAAGTGGTATCAATATCTTGCTGGGTTGCTTCTGAAATAATATGACATTTTGGAGGTATAATTTACGGATCGATTCAATTTGAATCGAACCGTTACTCAAGGATATAGCTTCCTTCTATCGGGAGCCCGAGCATAACCCATGTTTCGGTCGGATTCCCGATTTAACTAAGATGACGTACTCCGGCTATATACATTTTTCCGAGACCGGTGCTCGGACTGGGTAATGTTTCTCGTGAAATGCGAAAACTGGATTCCACGGACAGTTCCTATCTTACGATATCCAGCTGATGCCATACCACTGAATTAGCATTTATATTTCTTTGTAGTCAATAATTTTCTTTACGTTTGAATTTGGTTATGATAGGTAAATAAGACCCGATATGTGTTTTCTGTTTTATCATTTTAACGAGCTATGTAATGACATGGAAGGAAAATCCAGCTTCGCCATACCAGTTGTGTTTTGTTGTAATTAATATGGTCATATTTCATAGTGAAGTTGTTAAATTTGTGAGATGCGATTAATATAATATTCAAAGTAAGTCGTATCTGGAGTGTTTAGTGCCAGAATAAATCGAATTTGTAAAAGGGGTTATGCGTTAAACATATTAAGAGTGAACTACCGTGTAACAGACGAAATTATTTTTTTTATTAATAATAATAATAAATAAATAATATAACTACTTTTTTTGAAGAAGATATTTTTTTAAATATAATTTGGATATAATAATAATTCATGTGATATTGGAATATTTAGTGAGCAGTGCGTAATAATAAATTTATGTGATCAGGTGTTGAGTTTATTGGGAATCATTTAATGACGGGAGGTCGTTTTTAATTCGGAATTAAAGTGCGTGGTAATTTAATTTGATCAATTAATAATATTGAAATGTAGATCGGTGCTAATAATCCGTACATGTTATGAACGTGTGGTTTAAATTACGGTCCAATATTTTTTTACGTATAAATGTCGTGTCTTAAAGTTGCGATTCATTAGCCGGAACACGTAGGACTAATATTACGAAACCATGATTGTCAAATTTTGGTAAATATAATTTCAAGATGTTACGATTATTTGTGGAGAATGAACTAAGGCGTAGATCAAAATGAGATCGAAAATGTGAGAGAATCTGCAGTCAGATAATAAAAGGTCGTACGATGTCAGAAATGAATAAATAAGTCAGTTGATAATTCTTTGAGAAATAAACGAATAAAGGAATATTGAGATAGGAAGGAAAATAAATTCCGTACGAGAGACACTTAGGATATTGAAATGAGTGTAAAATGTACGGGCAGTGTCACAGAGAAATACTGAGTTACATAGCGGGTAGAATTCGGACCCGTGACAGCATGTACGAAATAAATAGACTGCACAACTATTCGTCGAGATACTACGGATCTAAGGATAATGAGGGTTCAGAGTCCACATAAATGATCGTATGTTGTAATCATTGTAATGACGAGCGATGACAATCATGATGTCGTAGTAATAATAATAATAAATATTGCAGATAAAGGATTGGACCGCCTTAATTAAATGAGCGTTGATAAAGATGTTAAACGGGAATCTAAATGATAATATGCAACCGATAATAATAATAATAATAATGTAAGGACGATGTTAAATCATCGCGGTCAAATTAATAATAATTGTCATAATAATAACTGTAATGATGTCGTTGGTTGATCAGTGAAATATTTGTAATTGCGACCGATATCTGTATATATTTTGGCGGAAGTGACCGGTCCATTAATAATAATAACCTCTTAAGTGACGTGAATAATAAGAATAAAATCTTGAGTCACCTATTCATTAATAATAATAATAATCACAAGAGGGATATAATAATAATAACAGTAATAACGATTTGTGTTTGCATCCCGCATAATAATGACGATATTAATCCAACGTGACAGTGCCAGGAACCGTTGATCATAATAATAGTAAAAATAATAATTTCAAGGATGATAATTTCATGAATATTCTGACGATCGTGGATTAAATTGTTTGGTGACGACATCCCTCTATTCGTATGTTGAATAATGAGGATGATAATATTAGAGTCATTTGGTACCTCGTTATTGTACGGTTTCCGTATGGGACGATGTTACAGTAATACTTGGCGTGTTTGTTTACTTCGCTCGCGATGCGAGGGGGGCCATTGCCACGGTATTTCCCAACCGCTTCTCGTTATCTCATCTGTGTCAGTAGTCTGTTGAGGCTACTTTGCAACATTTCAAATCACATGTAAATAAAATATAAATGCTGATTCAGTGGTATGGCATCAGCTGGATATCGTAAGATAGGAACTGTCCGTGGAATCCAGTTTTCGCATTTCACGAGAAACATTACCCAGTCCGAGCACCGGTCTCGGAAAAATGTATATAGCCGGAGTACGTCATCTTAGTTAAATCGGGAAGCCGACCGTAACATGGGTTATGCTCGGGCTCCCGATAGAAGGAAGCTATATCTTTGAACAACGGTTCGATTCAAATGGAATCGATCCGTAAATTATACCTCCAAAATGTCATTTTATTTCAGAAGCAACCCAGCAAGATATTGATACCACTTGCGGTATGGCAAGTGATTTGTGTATGTAACATGTGTGGAAATTTAAATGTCGTTGCCAAATGTATCAAAGTTTCATACGTCAGATGGCGTAATAAACCGCTCCTTCTGGCAAATTATTTCAAAGGAAACCACTCTCATAATCTTTTTATTGTAGTTAGATGATGCCCTTTTTAAAGTTAACAGTCACTTCCTAGTCCTATCATGGAGTCCTTAAATTCAAGTTTACAATCGAGCCTTCCCTATTTTAATTTTAATTGCTCCGTTCATCCCCGTGTTCTATTATGCCGTTATATATATATTTGATGACTTAAATAATGAACCGACACCCCTGAGATAAATGCTAGTCTGGGACTCGGGAGGTGGACGGGTGCAATAAATAGGTAGTATTTCAAAAATACATGGCAAATTTGCATGTTTGGACTCTCCATATGTTGTACAGACAAAAAGTTTATATAAACATGGGTGTGGAAATTAGTAATTTCTGACATATGAAATTATCAACTACCACAAACTAGTTTGTTCTTTGCCAGAATTTAACGGTGCCTTGGTCTTCTTTGTATGAGGATTGTCTGATTTAAGGTCATGGAAGTATGCGTCTGCTGAGGGTATGAAGCAACACTTCGTGGAGGAAATGTGCATATTTGTCAAATGATACGTCCAACACCAGGTATTTGTGAGCTTTTTCGTGATGCAATAGAGTGCATAGTTACAGGATATTCAAAGTAAATTCTAGCAAATATCATTCTCGCTGGCGATACTTGACAGCCTGATATGTCAGAAATTGCGAATTTCCTGACTCATTTTTATATAATCATTTTGTTTTCTCAGCACGTCAAGAACAATTTGTCGTGCATTCCTTAAACATTCTCTATACAGGATGTTTTCATACATGCGAGGAGTAATGGGAGATGTATATTATACGATAAAACATTTTGCCTATAAGCATATGACCGATGTTCCATCATTTAGGAGCTACGCCTTTTTATGTTATTAGCTAGAATGGGCGAAGAGTTCGTATTTAGGATTAAGGTTGGAGTCAGGCACGCCTTTCTGGACATTGCAGTAGTTCGTAGGCGTGTGGAAGAAGGTTTTCATCGAATACGTGCAGTACCTGGAGTGTTCAAACGCATCTGGCAATAAGTTGACATGTCCGGGAATTCATTCAGGCGTATGGTGGACGATTTCAACACTTATTGTATTAGAATGCAGTGTCCGTGATGCACTTCAACATGACGATCGACATATATGGACAGGTATGGCTATTTATTATCAGTACTTCCCGAAAACTTTTGGAAAATCTGTAACTCGTAAACGAACGACCGTACGGCATCCGTTCACCGGGACACGTTTGGGAATATACTGTATATTGCGTTGCCCCGTACGCCTTCCATCCGCTAATAATCCGGCTCCATGGCTAAATGATTAGCATTCTGGCCTTTGGTCCAGAGGGTCTCGGCTCGATTCCCGGCCAGGTCGTAGATTTTAACCTTAAATTGTTAATTCCGTTGGCTTGGGGACTGGGTGTTTCTGCTGTCCCCAACATCCCTGCAACTCACACACCACACATAACACTACCCTCCACCACAAACACACGCATTTACCTACACACGGTAGATGCCGTCCACCTTCATCTGAGGGTCTGCCTTACATGGCTGCACCCGACTAGAAACAGCCACACGAAATTATTATTATATCCGCTAACGACACTTGCAAACACTGCTCCCGCAGTATGGGTACGACAGAGTAGTTGCCGAACACTTCCGGAAGTGGGGTATGGACGAAGCAAACTTAACACTCAAGGTCATCCTCACCAAATAATTTACATGCAATTTAATTAATAATTATATATCACAACTCAACAACATCTTGGAAACTAGGAAAGGAAGGGATGTATTTATAATTTGCTTTTACGTCGCACCGACACAGATAGGTCTTATGGCGACGATGGAATTGGAAAGGCCTAGGAGTGGGAAGGAAGCGACGGTGGCGTTAATTAATGTACATCCCCAACATATGCCTGGTGTGGAAAAGGGGGAAATACGGAAAACCATCTTTAGGGCTGCCGAGAGCTGGGTTTGAACCCACTGTCTCCCGAATGCAAGATGAAAGCTACGTGAGCCAAGACGTGTGTCCACATGCTCGGTATGGTTCCTTTTTATTATTTTACATAATGTACTGATTATACGGCCCGATGACCTTCGATGTTAGGCCCCTTAAAACAACAAGAAAGCAAGCAACTGATTATATTGCGGAAAGCATAAAGTTTCTATCAAGTTAGGAATGTAAGATATCATTACTTATGCTTACATCTGCACGCATGAACACTACTTTTGTAAAGTGGATGGGATTAGACCGTTTATATTATGTTAAGCGGATGACTGCAGTCGTGTTTGTAGAAATGGCCTGAGTATGAACTGTTCCTATCAACATTTTCATTTCCTAGTACTTCAGTAGAAAACGTGTTGATAGGATCTAGTTATTGCATTCAAAGTTTTTGAATTTTAAAGTTTGGCTGCATTTTTATGCTTAAAAAATGAAGAAGCACAAACGTGGGTGTATTATTTCCCGGGATTGGTTTTGTTTCATATGTGGAGAATTCACAACTCGTTATCAAAGGAAACCAATTACAAAACTGCCGAAAACTACATATCGTCTGTATTTCGACTGTCCGATCCGTAACCAAGAGAAATTTTTTGTACCATATATATCTTCTAGCAGGGGCCATATTAAACTGACGCAGTGGCTAACACTAAAAAAAAAGCAGCAAATGCCCTTTGCAGTTACAACGATACGGCGTTAGAAGCACATCATATTGATGATTTTAATTTCTGTATAACCAAAATAACAGGTTGTCCATCAAACATTAAACGGAGAACCTTATATCCCAATTTGCGATCAGTCATCAGACAATTACCCCATGGGAATAAATTACCAATACCGTAAGCTCCTTCAAAGTTGTAAGAATTTTTAGAATCAGATGATACACTTAAGAAAATGGAAATTGCAACACCATGAAGGCATTGGTCGTTTGTGTTGATTTTCGAGATACGGAACGATGCCCTGTAGGTATGAAAACGATCAAAGTTTCAGACCCATTGGATTGTTGCTACAGGTCTCCCCACGTGATTGGTCGAGGAGGAATGGACTCCAATATACGGACTCTGGTGTAGCGTAGTTGACTTGCAGTCTGTGCAGTGAAGTGTTCCCCGTCAAACAAGCCTCGACGACAAAGAAGAGCACACTACCAACAACTGTTGCCGTTTGATAGGGCTCGGATAATTGGCCTGTGTGAGGCTGGATTATCGCTAAGGGCTGTCGCTGCACGTGTTGGCCGACAGGCATCTACGGTACAACGTGTATGGCAGCAGTGGTCAAATGAAGGTACCCACACTCGTAGACCTAGCACAGGCCCAGCGCGACAGACAACTGTGAGAGAGGATCGCCGCATCATTCGGATGGCCCGGATGGAACCCCATGCAACAGCAGCGCAAATTCGAGCAGCTGTGGCACCCCACGTTACACAACAAACAGTTGGTAATCGCCTGCGTGCAGCTGGCTTACGAGCCCATGTCCCTGTAGAAGGTGTTCCTTTGACCCCACAACAGCGACGTGTAAGGCTGGCCTGGTGTCGGGAAAGATCGACGTGGATCGACGAATGGCATAGGGTCGTCTTTAGTGGTGAATCGCGCTTCTGTCTTGCCCGCAGTGATCGCCGGAATCGTGTGCGCCGACGTACCGGGGAGAGGGGCCGCCTAGATCTTACTGTGGAGAGGCACACAGGGCCAACACCAAGCATTATGGTCTGGGAAGCTATTGGCTTTAATGTGAAATCACAATTAGTGCTTGTTGAGGGCACTATGACTGGTCGACAGTACGTTAATAGGGTACTCAATCCAGTGGTTGTCCCTATGAAGGTGATCATTGCTAATGGGATGTTTCAGCAGGACAATTCCCGGGTTCACACTGCACGCATCTCCAGAGAAGCTCTCCACCATATCACAACCTTAGAATTGCCCGCCAGATCCCCGGAGCTTAGACCTATTGGGCATGTGTGGGACATGATGGGTCGACAACTGGCCAACCGTCCTCAGCCACCCACAACTCTGGAAAAACTGACCCGTGCAGTGCTGCATGCATGGGCCACAATTCCTCAGTAAACGATTCAGGGCCTTATTGACCCCATGCCTCGACGAATTCATCAATGTATTGCAGCTCGTGGTGGGCACATCCTGTACTGATTGTTGTCCCAACTTGCAGTCAGAGGGACCTGAAAGTGTAATCATCGAATCACAACCGAACACCCGTCCTGCATGTTCAATTGCAGCTATGTAGCACCACTTCTTCTGGGTGTTGCAATTTCCATTTTCTTCAGTGTACATATACGTAGTACAGTCATTTAGTTCTGAGACACACGATGCCGCATTACACGGCGCACACCTACACAGAACCACATACACCCTCAAAGTAGTTCCCGTTGGCCATTAACCACTTAAACAGAACCACATTCACACTCCGTCGTTGGCCATTATGCACGTTTGCGAAAGTTGGTATAGATGATGGAAGCACCGCTGAAAGGAAATACCATATTTTGTCTCCAGTTATTATCCGGTTGAGAAACGTCAGATCACCGTCAGCACTACTGATTAGGTCACCACAAATCGTCATGCGATCATCACGGTCGTCTTGCGACAGGATTCGTGGCACACAGTGCTGGTTAACACGAGACATGTTGAGGTCATCCGTCAGAATTTTGTGGCAAGTACCATGGCTGACCCCTATTGGTGCTGCGAGATCGTCTACCGATTGGAAGCGGTTAGCACGCGCTCAACTTCGCAACTTCTTGGATCTTGCGTTCCTTTCGAAATGTTTTTAGCCGATCAGTACGCACATCATCTTCCAAACTGTCCCGTCCTTGCACAAAACGTCGGTGCCACCTAAAATCAACACTGCGAATCAATGCGTCCTCACCGTAAACCTGCTGCATCATTTCAAACACTTCGGCAGCGGCTTTGCCTAATTTCTGGCAGAACATGATATTTGCCCGTAGTGCAAACTGTGACATGTCAAGGTCCGACGGGGGCATTCAAATCACCGTCACACAAACGACCGTACGTCTGCTTCCATTGAATGCATTCAAATGTCTCTTGGAGGGACAAGAGACTAACTGACATGGTACCATACCACTGCGCCACCTATGCGCTATACTGCACCACAGCGCCATCATGCGGTCAGTTTCAGAACTTAATGACAATACTACGTATATCAGGTAACCGTTTAATGGCTTAGCATCAAGCGATTCACCTTACAGTCCTGAAGAAGAAAGAAAACAACTTTTCCCTGCACAAAAAGAACTGAATAAATACATGATTTACATACACTTTGTGATCAAAAGTATCCGGAAACCCTCAGCAACATACGTTTTTCATCTTAGGTGCATTGTGCTGCCACCTACTGCCAGGTACTCCATATCAGCGACCTCAGTAGTTATTAGACATCGTGAGAGAGCAGAATTGGGCGTTCCGAGGAAATCACGGACTTAGAATGTGGTCAGGTGATTGGGTGTCACTTGTGTCAGAAGTCTGTACGCGAGATTTCCACACCCCTAAACATCCCTAGGACCACTGCTTCAAATGTGACACTGAAGTGGAAACGTAAAGTGGCACGTACCTCATGAAAGCGTTCAGGCCGACCTCGACTGTTGACTGTCAGAGACCGCCGACAGTTGAACAGGGTCGTCAAGTTTAATAGGCAGGCATCTATCCAGACCATCATACAGGAATTCCAAACTGCATCAGGTTCCACTCCAAGTACTATGGCAGTTCGGCGGGAGGTGAGAAAAGTTGGATTTCATCGTCGAGCGGCTGCCCATAAGCCACACATCACGCAGGTCAATGCCAAACGACGCCTCGCTTGGTGTAAGGAGCGTAAACATTGCACGATTGAACAGTCGAAAAACGTTGTGTGGAGTGACGAATCACGGTAAACAATGTGGCGATCCGATGGCAGGGTGTGGCTATGGCGAATGCCCGGTGAACGTCATCAGCCAGCGTGTGTAGTGCCAACAGTTAAATTCGGAGGCGGTGGTGTTATGGTGTGGTAGTGCTTTTCATGGGGGAGGGGGGGGGGGGTGATTGCACCCCTTGTGTTTTTACGTGGCACTATCACAGCACAGGTCTACATTGGTGTTTTAAGCACCTTCTTGCTTCCCACTGTCAAAGAGCAATTCGGGGATTGCGATTGCATCTTTTAACATCATTGAGCACCTGTTTATAATGCACAGGAGTGGTTATACGTCATTAACATCCCTATAATGGACTGCCCTGCTCAGAGTCCTGTCCTGAATCTCATAGAACACATATGAGATATTTTGGAACGCCGACTCCGTACCAGGCCTCACCGACCGACATCGCTACCTGTCCTCAGTGCAGCGCTCCGTGAAGAATGGGCTGCCAGTCCCCAAGCTATCTTTCAGCACCTGATTGAACGTGTGCCTCGAGAGTGGAAGCTGTCATCCGGGCTAAGGGTGGGCCAACACCATATTGAATTTCAGCATTACCGTTGGAGGGCACCACGACCTTGTACGTCATGTTCAGCCAGATGTCCGAATACTGTTGATCGCATAGTGTATGTCAAACCAACAAGTTGAATTCCTGGCTTCAAGACATCAGGAGAGGAATTTACTGGGAAGAACACGAAATTTACCGTTTTCCTAAATAGGAAATAAGACCTATCACCATATTTTAGGAAGGATGGTTTGCTCTGCGCTTGTTGTGATATACATGGTTTGATGTCAAAACGAAGCATTGTATACTATAATAAAGATTGGCGTTTATTTACGTTTTTCGAAAATTAGTTTGGTAACTGTGCTATTTCACAAGGACAGTGACTTGCCATCAGTTCCTGTGACTCATGCAGTTGGTATGAAAGAAATACATTAAACTATCTCACTAATTCTAGAAGCCATTAAGGGCCTGTACTACGACTGTCAGATAAACAGCCAGATCCGTAGGCTGCAGTTTTGCAAACTAGAAGTTAAATATTTTCTTGCGTACTACCAACGGATTTTAACGACGGTATTGTAATGCGGAAGATGTAGTAACATTTTTATTGGGTTGGTAATAAGGTTACTGAAAATATAGTGAAATTTAGCGCGGAGGTATACGTGTTCCCTGGTGTTTTCGTTTGTTTAGCTCTATTCCTTTTGAAATTGTATTACTAGAATCCAATATCAGACTCTTATTAAGTTATAATGTGGAGGTTCAGGTCAAAAAACAGAATTAGGACTGAAATATACACATACGAAGAAATGTTAAAATTAATTAACTGTATAACGAAACTGACACTGTTATAGAAAATTTAAAAAAAATGAAAATGTAACCTGGACGCAAAAGTTAAGATTCAGGTTATGTATCTTTTTTGTCTAGTACTAATTACGAGATTGCGCGTTACGACGAAAGTAAAGTTTATATTCGTAATTAATGCCACTGATGCAGTATGGGATCATTAATTTTATTATTAACTCAATTTATTGTTTGCTCATTGAATAAGTAGTTAGTTACTTTCTTTTCAATACAATGTGAGAATAGTAACTGGAAAGCATTTATCTCACTTTAGCGTAAATACTTTTGTAGCAAGTTGTTATGAAGTAAAAAAAATATAACCTCCTTAACATCCTCATTCGACGGACGAATCGCCATGAACAACGTCGTATACCTTTACTCCATATGTGCGTCGTGGATAGATTTGGAATAGAACCCACGCTTTTGACACGCATTTTAATGATTAGGAAATGTGTACTATCACCTCTGGTACCCTACCGACTACCATTTACAAGGTAAAAAATGTTAGACTGTTGGGACTCGAACCCACGAAAACCTGCGTAGCAGCAAGCTTTGCTGCCCTAACAACCACGGCTACCCATGAAGCTTACGGTTACCTGCTTGTGTACTAGTGATATACTCAGCAGCAACAACTTACTAGCTTGGGAAATATTTAAGAATTCTGTGATAGCTGGACAGGAAGCATGACATACTTTATAAATATATACATAAATTACATTGTAACGACCTAATTTCGCATAGCATCATGCAGATGTCACCTCTGTGGTGTAGTGGTTAGCGTGATTAGCTGCCACCCCAGGAGGTCCGGGTCCGATTCCCGGCTCTGCCACGAAATTTGAAAAGTGGTACGAGGGCTGGAACGGGGTCCACTCAGCCTCGGGAGGTCAACTGAGTAGAGGTGGGTTCGATTCCCACCTCAGCCATCCTCGAAGTGGTTTTCCGTGGTTTCCCACTTCACCTCCAGGCGAATGCCGGGATGGTACCTAACTTAAGGCCACGGCCGCTTCCTTCCCTCTTCCTTGCCTATCCCTTCCAATCTTCCCATTCCTCCACAAGGCCCCTGTTCAGCTTAGCAGGTGAGGCCGCCTGGGCGAGGTACTGGTCATACTCCCCAGTTGTATCCCCCGACCAAGAGTCTGAAGCTCCAGGATACTGCCCCTGAGGCGGTAGAGGTGGGATCCCTCGCTAAGTCCGAGGGAAAAACCGAACCTGGAGGGTAAACAGATGATGATGATGATGATCATGCAGATGTAGATTCATCTTCAAGAGTAGCCATCTTGATTCTTTACCGTAGCGTCCCCGATAAGAGCTAAGTGCCAGATAAGAGCGTTAACAGCCTCTCCAACTTCGGCATAGCTATACTCGAGAATATTTTCCCAGATTGCACATAAACGAAAGTCGTAGTACGCGGCTTCAACCGAACTTCCAGATAAATTTCCAAACTGCCAAATAAATTTATACCGCACTTTTATCTGGCTGTCGTAGTAAAGGCCCTAAATACAAGGAATATAACTTGCGAATTTGTGATGATTTAAAGGACAGTGGACTTCCGCTAGGATTGCGGGGTGGGTTCACAAAATCCTGCTGCTTTCTGTGCCTGAGAGACAGTAGAGCTACTGGAGAACACTATGTAGTTCAGTTCAAGCTTTAGAATCCCTGAAATAAGGGTTCCCTAGTTCGAATGAGGCCAAGATAAAAGAAGGAATATTCAATAGACCACGGACAGGAAATTCACTTTAAAATTTAAAAAATGGTGGTAAGCTGAATGCCGCTTAACTTTCTGCTTTGTTATCATTCAAAGAAGTGGTGAATGGGTTTCTACGAAACAAAAAGTGCAAAATATTGATACCATTTGCAATGGCATTTAAACTAATTCCAGAAATTTAGTATGTCATTTAAACATTAATTTATGACATTCACACTGAGAACTGGGTGCAGTTAGTAGGGAGCAAGGGGAAAGTTTTCATCAAGATATACTGAAAATTGAACGTAAATATCTATGTAGATGGGATCTCTCCTGACGAGGGACTATTGTTGGTTTCTTCTACAGGAAGGTCCATCTTCCCATACGAGGAAATTGCATAGCAATAGCTTCCAAACTGCTTCCGCATTCAGAGTCTAAAGGTAAACTCCTAACTACTGTGTATCAGTGTTTATATATTTTTTAAATTGTCAATAAGAAAATTGAACTTCCGAATTATAGTCTGGGCTTTCCAACTAATTTTGTGATGCATCACAATAAGTTTAATAAAATAGGGTACTACTATATCTAAAGGCCTGAGTGTGATGGAAAAAATGGATGACAGATTCGAAATAAACTTGCCCTACTTACTGTACATCAGGTACTTTAATATCAGTTCCTCGTTTTTTTTAATTTGTAGAGTTGTATTAATGTTACTGACCTAATAATACCAGCGATATTGTGCTTTCTCCACCTTGGAGCGGGATAAGGTCCTCATAAGGTAAAGTTAACGTTGTCGTAAACAAACACTTTCAGGTCTGCCATCAAAGGCCGTTGCGTGCGCAGTTTGCCTTTTAGGGAGAACTTCCCCGATCGAAATCGGTAAAATCACTTTTGCATTCCCAGATTCGTCGCTGCATATTCCCCATACACTCCACAGATTTTCATTCTAGATTGTGAGATGGTTTTACCCTTACGATAATAAAGGTGCCAAAATTATTTTTTTGTAATTGTTCATTCTCGTATGCATTGAAGACACGTCCGCACTGATGAAACCAACGTCACACACAGACGCAAACTGACGTATCCCAGAGCGGTTCTAGTTGTCCATATGATGCTTGAGTGTTTCGGCGACGTCCATAACGTAACTGTACACTGGGTGTAGTGTCGTTAGGCGTTCCGCAATAAATGTTACGGTACCAGCAAGCGGAATTATTAGCCCATTCGATAGATACATACATCACTTTTAACTATAAGGTCTCCCAACGTTCAATCTACAAGCCTCCCTCAGCTCCTTTGTTGATCTCTATTTGTAACTAGACTAACTTAGTGGTCTCCTTTCGATCCTCACTTATCCATACGTAAATAAGGAATGAATCTAACAATCGACGTCTTTGAATCCGAACTATTCTCTTACCCTATGCGGTGAAGTCTCCTACGGAACCAATACTTCTGATTCTCCTTCTTCGTCTTCCTTTTTACTTTTCGACCTTTTCCCTATAATTAATAATTGAGTTCGGCCCAAGGAGTACAGTAGATTGAGTCCAGTCTTACGGCCGGAGGACGTTACTGACGGCAATCCTAAATGGAGTGATTTACTCACCTTTATCGAGCTTGTTGGCAGCGTGGTGTGTGCTGCATAGCTGTAAACATGCATTCGGAGATGGTGAGTTCCAACCCCACCATCAGTAGCCCTTAAAGCGATTCTCCGTTGATTCCAATTTTCACACCAGGCTAATGCTGACCTTTAGCACAATTAAGGCCACGGCCGCTTCCATCCTAGTCCTATCCTATTTTTCATATCCGAAAACCTATCTGAGTTTAGGCAACGTTAAACGATAATATAATATTTATTGGTTCCACATCCCACTAAATACTCTTATGGTTATTGTAGACGCCGAGTTTAGGAATAGTGCACCACGGGAGATTATTTGCGAGCCGGTAAATCTACCAAAAAGAGGCTTGCATATATATACATTGTAAAAATACTACCGAAATATAGCCTACTCACTATTGTGCATTGCTGTATTGGTTATTGATGTTAAGACGAAGATAAGCACTCAACCTCCGAGATAGAAGAATTAACCAGATGCAGCTAAAAATCTCCGATCTGGCTAGGAATCCAACCCAGTGCTCTTTGAACCAAGCCACTAAGGTGACCTTTCAGTGAAGGGCCGGAACGCCCTTGGATAATTTGACCTCCTTCCTTTGCCTCACTTGACCCCACTACTGAACCCGGTTCGTACACAAAATTCATTGTTACCTCATACTTTATCCCCACAAAGGTACCCAGGAACATTATCCAAATCCGCTGAGATAGAATTTACACAGTAGCTCACTAACAGGGTTTTACAGACCATTTTTAATTTTTTCCCAAGGCTATTCGTTTGGAACATTGACGTAATAGATTGGATATTGGTAATAAGGCCGATATTTCGTCGTCGGAGCTACTTCCTCCCAATTATCTTATTCAGCTAGCAAGTTACCATTATGACAAGCGAGCCAGTAATAGTAGTAGTAGTAGTATTAATAGCAGATCTATATTAATTGTTGGCGTGAATTCATTCAGGCATAGTTTATCCTTATTTTATTGCCGTGTGGCTTGTGTATATGCAGTCATTCTTACTCAGGACTGGGATCAATTCTACTGGATAATGCATGTGTTATGTCTGTAATCCGAGTTGAGTAAAAGGATACACCCGATGTAGATACAAGAATTCTCTTACGTAAATCCCAGAACCTTGGTTTCTCAGTCTTGTAAGGAAGTGTTTCTTTACGTGCTCGAATGTGAAAATGTTACCCGAAAAATAGATTTTTCTTTAACCGCTGTTTCTTTACGTGCTCGAATGTGAAAATGTTACCCGAAAAATAGATTTTTCTTTAACCGCTGTTCAATAACGTTTGTAGCTGCGACATCATTGACCATCGGTTCTGAATGAAGTCTGTACAACAAAATATGGCCTAGCGGCGGAGAAGGGTTAAGAAACGATAGTTGTAGGATAACGTCAGTTGTTTGCTTTACTGATGTACCTTCAGGATCGTAAGCAAAATTAAAGACGTTGCATTGCTCTGTTTACTCGAAGTTTAATGTGCAAAATTGTACATTGCAACACAATTAGCGACAATTTACGTACACCGTTCGGTCACCGAAGTGGACTGACCAATGTTTTTGTTTAATTATAGCGGATCCCTGTACAAGTAGTTGTACCATCCTGAATGTATAGAAACAACAGAAATGTATGACATGCGACGTAGATACGTTCGCATATTCGGATCCGAACTTCATCTCTAATCAATAGTTCCATATTGAAAGGATGAAATGAGATTGCAGTGAAACATTGCTGTCTTTATCTACAACGGAAGCCTTGAATGACACCTGAAGAAGAACAGGAAATGGTGACAAAGTCACATCTTTAGCACGGAAATATTCAAATGGGAATTTCATGTACTCATAAGTCTTTGAGTGTCATGAAAGTAGTTTACGTGTATCACACACGGCATAATAGAGGTACAGTTCTACAGACTTCAAGCGTACAGAATAGGGGTGCATTAAGAAGCAACATGGTGAAATGTGTGACTTAATGTCTTATACAGTGCGTAAACAGGAGAGTAATACAACAACAAAAATATGAGGTGGAATGTTTAAGCTTGCATACATAATTTCAAACGACCTTGCTCGCTGCGTAAAGCCCGACCCTTGGAAAAGAGAAGTACGGTGGATCTCTCTTGTGTGTAGATCCTAAATCACGAAATAATCTGCTTATAAAATGTACTAGAGCTAAATTTTCCCACGAATCTTTAGTTATTCACTCTACAGTCATTCAGTGTAAATAAAAGTCTGCGATATTCAACAAGAGGGGCTCTGACAAGAGTGGGAAAAGCCGAGTTGAAAATTGCGTGGCTGAAATTTCAACATCCGTAATTTATTGCTTAAATCTTTAATTACAAATCTGAATTCCACAAATTTCAATGTAAGTAAAAAACTCACCCTATCTAAGTGGTACGGGGAAACCTGAGTACCTTATCACTGCATCAGAGTTGTATCTAGATAGTGTTTTTTGGTATTACTTGTTGTTGTTGTTGTTGTTGTTTTTTGTAAGTACAGTAACATCTTGTTCATCAGTCTATTACCACAAATCAATGTTTTCTTTTCGTTTACTTATTGGTATTTGGCGTTTGTACCATATATATCCATTTATATTTATTTCAAATTAAAATTTTCTCAGATACTGGTAAATACAGGTAAATATTTCTGTCTTGTGAAGTTAGGAGTGCAAATATCGATGTCGTGAGCTGCTCTTGATGTTCGTCTACTGACATTATAAATTTCCCCTGTTGTTTTCAGCATCCAATACAGGTTAACAACAGGTGGTAAATGTCTCCTATAGTATTCCAGTCACGTACGTTGAATGGAGCGTGCACTACTTTTATCCGACAGCGGTAACTGGGGAAGCAAACATTTTCGAAGACCATTTTCATAACAGTTACGATGTATCTCCTGTCTTCATTCCATTTAGAGAACCATACTTTAGTGGTAGGTTGTGATTGTTTAGTCGAATAATGGTGGCCTGGAGTAAGTTTTGGTGCTGTCCATTCCTTATTTCACTTTGTATGTGCCAGCTGCTTTATTCGTGGAACTAAACCGAGGGAAACGGACAAAAGATGTTCTTAGTTCGACGCCCCGAATAAATAGCATTTTAAAAACCGAGGAAATGTACTGGGATGTTGTCTGTTAGATTAAGTTCAACAGCTTTCCTCGAAAATTGGTCCACGTACTGATGATGAGAATTGATCTATACATAATCAGCATTCAGTTCGAAGATGTTAATAATGTGAACATGGACGGTTTGTAATATGATGATTAGTGTTAGAACGAATGAATGAATGTCGTATGGCTTTTAGTGCCGGGATATCCCAGGACGGGTTCGGCTCGCCAAATGCAGGTCTTTCTATTTGACACCCGTAGGCGACCTGCGCGTCGTGATGAGGATTAAATGATGATGAAGACAGCACATACACCCAGCCCCCGTGTCATTGGAATTAACCAATTAAGTTTAAAATCCGCGACCCGGCCGGGAATCGAACCCGGGGCCCTCTGAACCGAAAGCCAGTACGCTGATCGTTCAGCCAACGAGTCGGACTAGTGATAGAACTTCATGGCATAAAATTTACACGAGTTGTGATATATGTGCCTGTACGTGTCTTTACACAGTATCTGAAATTGGACTGGATCGATGAAAGTGCTCTCATAGTGAAAATACCGTATCATGGCACAGTCTCGTTGAAATAGGAGGAGAGTCACGAACAGGAACGTAAAACCGAATATGGGCATAGGAAGTCAAATTTGTTTGGGGGTTAGAAAGTGCAAATAATTGCTTTTGAATCCTCTCCATTTGTATGATGAAGGTATATGAGTCTCATTTTCTTACAATGATTAGGTAATTCTACAGACGGGTCTAAAGCAGATGACTTTATATACTTCCATTATTTGAAATCCAAGACCCGCTCATTTACGCAGATTACAATGAAGGAAATATGTGGAAATCGTGTTCATTTCTAGATTAGTATTTCAGCTGCCATTGCTAGTTTTTTACATTCTTATATTTTACAGTATATCGTAATTAATAAGGGTATACAATTTCATCTGACCTCTTATGTACACTCAACAAAGAGCCAGGCCGAGTGTCTCAGTCAGCAGAGGCTTCTGAAGGCTAAGCTGACGTCTCCAATCCCGGCTATGATTTTGTTATTTGAAGTGCTAAAATACGCCAGACTCGGGACGGTATATTTTTTGGCACAGAAAATAAATGCTGTCAAAAAAAATTCCAGCATCTTGGAGTCTCCGAAAACCATGGAAATAATTAGTTTGAAGTACTAATTGTCAACCAAGGGCTCATTATACCACAGTCTTTCACTGCAGCCTGAATGGCTATAATAATGTTGGCCTATGTTTCATACTATAGTGTAGACTTCTTCACTTTCATTCTACTAAAATATTTATTATTCACCCTATTTATGTTGTTTGAATCCACAATGAAATGTTTCCGTAGTTCCTTATTTCTGTCTCCTTAAACATTGCCTAACACACTGCCTACAGTACTAGTAAATGAAATCTCACGATAGTAGTTGCAGTTCCTCTTCATCCTATATCTGCATGTAGATTTATTGAAGTGTTTCCCTTGTGTCAGCAAGTACCTTACAAAGAATTCTGAGCTATACCTACTACCCTGTTATCTTGTTTAGTGTTTTCTTATCACTATACCTCATTATACATGGCCCAGTTTGTTCCACATCTATCGTTTCATATCACCGGTTATTTACCCCACTCTCACCACTTTCTGAATGTCTCTTATATAATGTTTTACCCCCATTATTCATTCACTGATAAAAATAATCGGAGATATATTTAAAAGTATTCTACTTTATACTGACCTAATTTTCAAAATTATCCTTCCACGTTTCAAGCAGTTGTGGGGAATGTACACGAGACTTACTCAAAATGATTCTCTCTCCAATTTCATGTCCATTCCCACACATCTTACCTTATATTTTCAGGTCATATTGAAAATTCCCCAATAATTTTCTCGTGATGAAATTTATTTCTCCTTCACAATGTGCTAGATACTGCTTCATACATAGCATGTCTACTCTGACATAAATGATGATGATGATGATAATAATAATAATAATAATAATAATAATAATAATAATAATAATAATAATAATAATAATAATAATAATAATGTGGTGTCAGCTATCATGTGAAGGCAATTTAATTTCACACAATCTAGGTTGCCTGCGCGTCAGTTTTTACGTTCTTTCTTAGTCTACGAAATGACTGAGTAAACCTTATCTCTGTTGGGTAACCTAAACCTGAGTTTTAGTTAGCTGTGTTCGATAAATACCAGATGTGTCACCAGAGGTAGTTTGCATTCAAAAATCGTACAATATGGAATACCGAATGCACTTCTCCTCACCCTTTAAGAATCCGACTAGCTCTGTTGAATTTGAACCCACGATCTTTGGATTCGGGTTCCGACACACCACCACTGACATTCACATACCACACATTTAAATTAAATGTTGATCTGGCATTGACGTAGACTTACATTCTTCGACAAGGTGTAAATGGAGAAAAAAAATTAAAACGCTTTTATTGTTTGGGTAGAACGCATTTTTCCCAGAAATTATTTAAATGCTGATTACGCTTAATGTCTTAATTGACGAATAAAAAACGAGGTTACCTGTGCAAAAAATAAACAAAATCTACAACTTAATTTTCACGAAGTACCGCTTCAAAGTAAGGCAGAATTTGTGCTAAATATGGGACGTGAAATGCATAATCTGTTACAAGACGGCACTGTGTTTATTCGCGCCCTCATTTCTTATATCACAGACCCATACTGCACCAAGTTATTATCTACATTCCAAGTGCACCAGGTTGAATTGAATAAAATTTATTATGCACGTAATATGTGTCTTCTTTCTTCTAGTAAGTATGTCTACGAAACCCTCAAAATTCCTTCAGCCGTTACTACAGTGATATACTACCACCAATATTTTACACATTACCGTTCCTAGATTTGCCTGACTGAACATGACAATCGATTTCAATGTTCTGGACCTCTTACTTATCTATTATTTGGTACATTCAACAGATGAGACCCAAGTGTTCCGATCTAATTTATTAATCCTGAAGTATATCCGTATCTGCTGGAAAGAAGATTTAAGTTCCTGCAGCTTCAGATTAGAGATTTTAAGAATAAAGTTTAAAGGGCAATCCTCAACCTCCTATTTAACTTGTTTCCAGTGAGAAATAAAAAAGCATTAATGCGAGCAAATACAGTAAATATTTATTGGGAAAATGTACCTCCTTATTCCCTGTTGACCTCATGCCAGCAGGTGGATTTATCTCTTTCACTGCTACATTTTGATGACTCGTGAACACAGAGACGTTTTCGACCACTCTGGGACGGGGTATCATTTAAGTTCTTTTAAAAATGTTAAAAAAAATTAATGTGACTGATTACGTGATAACTGCCGCAGGATATTCAATTGTATGAGGAACCGTAACCGCGGCAATGTGAAATTCAATTTTTAAAATTCCATTTGCATTGGTCGCATGCCTCTGAGAAGCCAGGGACTTCATCACTGTCATAATTAGGCATTTTCAGGTTTGAAAATAGGTATTCACAGCTTATCCCCCACAGGGTTCCCGGCAGTTGGATTCGAACCTACCATCTACGGAATACAAGTTTGCCGTTATATTATCTACACAGTGTAGCAAACACGCTCGAAGTGTGCATGCTTGTACGCTACAAAAATATTACCTAAAACATTTCGGATACATATGTTCCGAATATATCTGCAGTGGCTCTGTTGCAGAACACTGGTCTGTATCAGTGAGGTCACTAATTAGACGGAGCAGATCACGATCTACGCTCCAACGCCTCCCTTCTGTTGTCCGTCACACATGCTCCGCCCGCCGGTAGTACCGTCACTTGTCGCCTCTCCGCGTCTCACCACGTTTAATTAACTGAATGCATTCAGTTTGATTGTACAACTCTCCAGAAAACGTGAGCTCGCTATTGGCAGACCTTCATCTACAATTGGATGTTCGTTAACTAACTAGTCTTCAGGTGGCTAAAATAGTAATACTTTGTCACTAACAAACTGCATTATCCTAGTATGTATACAACTTAGTACGGTATTGGTGCGCATTATCGTAATTATTCGTAATGCATATCAGTAAACTTCAAAACAAAAAAGGAAAAAAGAAGACGAGCTAGAAATTCGCTGCTCAAAGCTGAACTTAATGATATAGTACGATACCAACTCTGCCACGTGTAATGGCAAAAATCCCATACGGTATGGGCCCCATGAGGTCATTCAGGTACGTAATATCAAATTTGAAGACACTTGTGAATCTAAGAAATTCGAAGTTCCTTCAGATTTTGTACCTTCATCGGATTTTCCAAATACGAGGGCTGTATAAAATGTAGTGGCAATGTAGCTAAGACGCAGCAGGGAATCGGACATGTGCAAATAGGATATGGGAGCAGTCATGCGACGCTATTCTCAATGTGTAGTGTGCATTTGACGGGAATCTAGTTGGGAGTGGTTTTGCTGTGTGACATTGAAGTGAACGGCGTACATTTTCACCGCTATAAAGCATGTTTTCAAAATATGATAAGCGTTCGTGTATTAAGATTGAGGTTGCCGTGGCAAAAAATGCGGAACAATGTTATAGAGGATTGCGTGAAACATACGGTAAGTAGATGAGCAATGTATGTTTTAAAACAATGGGTGCTAAATCAAGCATTTTCCCACAAGGTCATTGAGGCCTAGTTGAGTAGTAAGGCTATGCCGATTCTGGCGCGAGGTCATTGCACCCTATTTGAGTAGTAAGGCTACATATGTTCTAGACCACAGAACTCGGAATAACGGCATAACCATGCGAACGAGAGCAAGCCTAACATCACAGACTCCACTGGAGGGGCCTAATTGGACAGGGAATGATCTGGGGTGCTTTACACAATACGTGAGGTTATGACGTCTTATGCGTACGTACGAGGACCATGGTAACCTCACTGGCCAAACTGGAGTGTGTTTTACGCTGGGAGAGGTTAAAACGTCATAGCCTGACGTGCGAGGGCAATACTAACCTCACGGACCAAATAGGAGGAGTCAAAACGGAGGGGCCCCCTTTGAGGAGCCGAATCGGAAAGGTCACGGACGCGTTTGAAGGAGTCTAATCAGTCGCGCGCCCGTGGAGGAGCCAGGAATTAGTTAGGTGGTCTGCAGGTTAGGTGTAGAAGTCATTATGACGTGTTAACCTAAATTTGGGCACGAACCCTAACTTAACCTCACACTCAGGCTCCCTTTGGATGAGTCCAATCGGTTAGGTGACTGGTAGTTGAGGTTATGACGTGTTAACCTAACCTCGCTAATAACGAACGCTAACCTAACCTCAGAGGGGGTTCCACCTGAAAGAGCGGAACTAGTGAGGTAATTTGTAGGTGTGGTTAACACGTGTGTTATCCTAACCTTGGCCACGAAAGGTAACCTAACAACACACAGGCTCCTTGTCGTCTCCCCCTTAGAGTAGTGACGGAGTTCCGACGTTATAAGGGCAGGCGATTTGAAATTCATGCTTATCTTCACAATACATAACGCGTAGGGCTTCTCCTGACTAAGATGTGACGTCACAACGTGACAAATGACTATGAGATCCCGCTACAGATGTATCAGTGCCTTCACCTGGCGACTTCGTAAGTTACTGTAATAAAAAGACTATCAGATCCCGCTAGAGACATAACAGTGTACTCTCGCCGCGACTTCGTGAGTTACTGTAAACAATTGATTATTAGGTCTCGCAAGACATGTAACAGGGGGATAGCAAGTGCGCATGTGCCCATGTAGATAAGTTTTAGGTACACGCTGACGGTGAGTTTACAAGTTCCCGAAAAAACGGATTACTCACGTACTCACAGGCTCTTTGCCCGTCTCCTCCTTGGAGTAGTGAGGGAGTTCCGACGTTATAAGGGCAGGCGATTTGAAATTCATGCGTATCTTCACAATACATAACGCGTAGGGCATCTCGTCACTAAGATGTGACGTCACAACGTGACAAATGACAATGAGATCCCGCTACAGATATATCAGTGCGCTCTCCCGGCAACTTTGTGAGTTACCAGGAGATTTAAATATGGATGTGTATATGTACTCAACCGGACGCGCAGGTCTTCTCGTGACAGAGCTGTGACGTCAGAGCGTGGGTCATATGAAATGCGGACTGCTGACGAGGGGTGCATGACGTTATAAACTAACGCGCGTCCATTCCTTTTCCCGTTTCTCTACGGTGTTTGGTTTTGATGAGATGAATTTGTTAGGACGGATTATTATATAACCGAATGCCCTTCCTGACTTCAACCTCATCAGGGAAGACAATAAGCTGAAATGAATGACATGGTATATGATAGTAGGACGGAACAGCGTCAAACCCGATATTGGCACATAGCCTTGTCCTCTCGAATAGCATCGAGAGGTCTGCTCAAGGCGTTACGTCTCCATCCGACGGAAAAATAACCATCGACAACGTTATATGCCCTCACTCCATATGGGCAATCTGGAGGGTACTGAAATTTAATAAAGGGTTTTTTGCACACAATCTAGTAATTAGAAGTTGTATACCACCACCGACCTTACCATGCCAGGCAGAAAGGCTCAGACGGTTGAGACGCTGGCCTTCCTTCGCAATCTTTGCAGTGTCACCTCACTGCGTACATGACACTGTAGAGAAACGGGACAAAGGTTGGACCTGTCAAGATCGATTTTTAAAACCGGATGCCCCTCCTGACGTAACTTCATCGGGGAAGATAATAATATGAAATACATGACGTGATACATAATAGTGGGAAGGGCAGGTTAAATCCCAATAGCGTGGCACATAGCCTTGTTCTGTCGAAGAGCATCGAGATGTTTGCTCAAGTCTTTAAGTCTACATCCGACGGACAAATAACTATCAACACTCCTCCTCCTCCTCTTAAAACCTATCTCTACTTAGTTGAGCAAAGGTTCCAGGATTGGCACCGTCTCAGGCCTCGTACCAATTTTCATATTTCGTAACAGAGCTGCGAATCAAACACATTGTACATACTTTATGTGTAGTTCTATATTAGCGGGACTGAGAATGTGCCATACTAACTTAACGCTCTTTGAATATGCAGCGATCACTTCGACGTAGTTATGCATATTTACACTTGTTCGTTATCAAGTTCACTATCTAGGAAACTCAAGCCTTTATATTTGCTATAATTGAGACTATTTACTTACTGTCTAACATACTGTGATAGAGAGAAGAGCGCTTTACGCCATCATGACATGAACATTAATATTTGATGTACAAGGCTTTTAAGTGAACGGCAACAAATTTTGTGTTAAAGAGATGGCTGTGTATGATAGCTCTGAGTTGCGGGTGCCAAAACTCGTCAGTTTTGTATTTATAACACTTTTTCCTTACTGTGTACAACCAGATGAAGACAAAAAGTAGACACAATGGATAGAAAAATATAAGTCTGCAGTGGGAAGAAAAAGGAATACCTTATAACTTTCTAGCTATGATCACGAACGCACATTTGTCAAGTGCAGATCTTGGTTTTGAAAGGGTTGTGAGAAGAAGGAATGGTTGCGGGAGTATCTATCATCAACATGTGAAATTATCGACATTATCGATCTCCGTCATTTCAAACACTTCTCAAAGAGCATAGAGAAACAATTTAATAGTCTTCACAAAATGTGTGCATGCTCATTGATTGGTTTTGCACGGTGCATGTCGAGAGGTGAACAACATATGTAAATTGTAGTGTAGAAATGACGACATTTTGAAAGAAACATTTGTAGTCAATACATCATGTCATTTTTATCTGATAATAAGTGTAACGCAGTCAAAAAGGCAATCGTAAAATTTCATGCTTGCAAAAAGTTACTAAACAGTTGTTATGAAGAAGAGTGCAATGCATTACCAAAGGCATTGTTGGTCAATGTAGCCGCGAATGAAGTAGAGAAAATCTGGGATAAGGTGCCTAAGCAGTGGACTCAAGATCCTGTTTCTTCAGAGCTTTCAACGTGCATTTTACATCATGAACCACAGAGTTTAGCTAGGAGAACTTCAGTGCGACAATGTCGTGCATGTCAACTCAATAAACTACATCACGAACCTAAACCTAACTAGTTATCGTCGCTTATAAATATTTATCATGGCTGCGAAAAGAGCAAGAAAGCTGTCACAGAAGAAGGTGAATAAATGTGCTGGGAGAAATGTGAGGAGGCATGCTGGGCATGGACATATCAATAATGTGATTGATCTTCCTCCTTTTGAGCTTCATCCTCCTAGTTAGCAATACTGTGGTTCTGGAACTCAACTTGACGTCCGCTCAGCACGTGGTGATCCTGGTATTATTATGTTAGATGCTGCCTGCAAAGAGCATGACATTGCGTATTGTTAAAGCAAACCAGAAATAAGACGCGTAGCTGATGAAAATTTGTTTCGCAAATCTATGCAGGCTGTGACGTCACCTAATACTACAGTTGCTGAGAAGATAGCAGCTCTATTCTTTCCCAGTGCAATGAAAGGAAAACTGTTACTGGGTGGTGGCATTAAACCGCGACGACCGTATAAATACTGTAATCTATGTAAGAATGACACAACAGATTTACTTTAAGAAAGAAAAATGTATATATAATAAAATTAATACGATTTTTGCGACATAATGCATTTGTTGTTTGATTTTTAATATTAATCCTACCCTCCGCCATGTCCTAAATTAACTAGTAGCAATAATGTTCACTTGCAAGTTTAAACTTGTCTCATGCAGTAGAAGAAAAGAGTGGTAGAAGTTCCAGAATTTAAAAAATCAAGTTATAGAGTACATGGCCTTTATCAACCCATGATTTGAAGTTGTTATGAAATCCAAGCCATTTGAGATACAGTTTATTTCGACAACGACGAATAACACGTTCGATTAAATAGTGATCAGGATATTTTGCTTGCTGCAGTTGTTCGATGTAGAATCCTCCTCCAGTATTCTGTCCTGAAAGATTGCGAATTAACAGTATTAGTAAGCTACTACTATTGACTTAAAAATTGTGTTTATTAATGCGAACGAAATCATATGTCTTAAAGTGATAGCGGCATGGATGAGTCGTTTTGGTTACAAGGTGAATAGTATCTAAGCATGGTGTATTCATTGTAACAAGACGCAGCATTGTGCCGATAGTCCGATGAGGTGTATCGCTGTAGGTAGACAGCAGTCTAGGTAGCAGTTCAATCCAACGATAAGAACGTTTTGCTCATCATTCTTGCCACGTCATAGTTTTGGGTGTTCGATTAAAGCGTTCTACACCCCTTACCTTGAGATTCCTGCTAACACAACAGCCTATTGTCTTGTTCATATGAGTGATGACTCTTACCATCCACTAACGAGTACTGTTACAAGACTGTGAATAAGGATACCCCTTCATCATGATCATTACTGTGTGCATCTACACCGTACATTGTGGAAAGGGAAGGAAGAAAAAGACTACACAGTCACAAATATTCGCCTCGATAACAAACGAAACTGTGAATGTGCATCCTGTTCGCCTACCAGCGAAAATAATACGCTACATCGTATTTACCTCACCCAAGTAAATTAGGCTGTTAAGATGTTCCATGAACGTAGAATCTTATATCAGATGCCAAAACAGCTGATTCAGTGTTTACCATTAGGATTTTATCTACGTACGCTGCTCCTGACGTAGATGAATTTTGGGACATACTACCTCTCCGCATTAAGATGTTAATCGATGTAACTTCATGCATACGCTGTCGACATCATTACAAGCATCTAAGTGAAAATCACATCGAATGCGAATGCGATGGACCTAATCCGAAGATTGTACACAGTAGACAGTGTATGGATGAATATGCTCCATTCCTTAAAGTACCAGATAATGCTTCAGAAAGGAGCTAAACACACGGATGACACCAAGTTAGGAATGGCATCAACACTTTGCGAAGCATAACATGGAGAGAATACTATACGTTGAAAACTTAATTTCATAAACAGTAAATATTTTATTTAGCTTGATTGTTGCAGGGAGCATTACAATTTTGGAAGCATGCTAACTCTTCACAATAAGATGTTGGGGTGTACAGCAAACTTGCGGGCAGCGTAACAAAAATTTTATTTTAACCTGTAGTAGTTTGTATAATTTTGTAAATAATTACACAACAAATACTTCAATAGCATTAAAATGTTCTTCTTATTGTATTCCCTTTGCCACCTCACACCTATCAAATGTTTTCCTAGTCATCACCATTTTAATTTTCTGAAAATGTAGTCTGAGGAACTTCCAGTTCTCTTTTTATCACTACTGCTGTTTGTCTCTTACTATGCTCCTAACCAATCACACTTATTCATCTCTTGTTCATTCCGATGTCGACCGCACAGGGTAACGAACAAGTCTAAACATGCATAACCATGTCGACGAGATATTGAGAAAGCGAGATCTTAGTATGGCACAAGTTTATGCCACCCCCGCTCCCACTCAGCTGTGCCAGGATCGAACATGGATGGCGGCTATACATAGGCTCTTATGGAGAAAGCTAGCTTAGAGGCTACTGCGCAAATGACGGCTGCTCTTATGAGAGGGAGTAAGGGCGCTTGCGCAAGATGGCGGCTATACACAGGCTCTTATGGGGAAAGCTGGCTGAGGGGGCCTACTACACAAGATAGCGGCTATACACGGGCTTATATGGAGAAAGCTAGCTTAGAGGCAACTACGCAAGATGGCGGCTGCGTTTATGAGACGGCTTAAGGGCGCTTGCGCAAGATAGCGGCTATACACAAGCTCTTATGGAGAAAGCTGGCTGAGGGGGCCTACTGCACAAGCTGGCGGCTATTCACAGGCTCTTATGAAGAAAGCTAGCTTAGAGGCTACTGCACAATATGGTGGCTATACATAGCCTGTTATGACCTCCTCCTCACAAGTTTATACATGCATAATTTTATCGACGCGATCTTATGCTTAAGGCTGGCGTGAGCACGTGCTATTATTCTCTTTTTAACCTGCAGCGATGACGTAATCATTGTTATACATGTTTAGACTTGTAACTTATGAAGGTTACTTACTGACTGAAGGTTTTATAGATAATATGAGTTAGAATTTTTCATTAGCCTTCGAGATAGGTTGGTGGATAGTAGAGCGTTTTATTCATATATGACGAGAACATTAATATTTGATGTACAAGGCTTCAGGGTAAACGGCAACAAATTTGTGTTTAATGAGGTGGCTGTGTTAGATTGCAGTGTGTTGTGGGCACCAAAACTTGTTAGTTTAGTATTTACGCCTGTCCCTTACTGTTTGCAAAGAGATGAAGATGTAAAGCAGACTCAATGGACTGGAAAAAATTGTTTGGAGTAGGAATAAAAAGGCATACCGAATCGATTCCTGTCTTTAATGATGACCACACATTTGTTTTTAAAGGGTTGTGAAAAGAAGGAATAGTTGCGTGAGTATCTACCATCATCGTGTGAAATTATCGTCATGCATAAATTAGGGTGTCCATCATTTAAAACAATTCTTGAGGAGCATAGTGGAGAAAGGAATAAACAGTCTTTACAACATGTGTGCATGCTCTTTGATTGGCTGTGTTTCAGTGTATGCCGGGAGGGGAACAACATACGTAAATTGCAGTGTCAAAATAACAGTAGTGTGAATGAACCATTTGTAGAGTAATGACATCATGTCATTTCTAAATGATACTAAGTTTAACGCAGTTGAAATGTCAATCGTAAGGTTTCATGCATGCAAATAGAAAATAAACAATTTTACTGAAGAAGAGTTGAATGCATTACCAAAGGCATTTTTGGTTAATGTAGCTCCAAATGCTGTAAAGAAGATCTCGTGAGTGGACTCTAGATCCTGTTTTGTCAGAGCTTGAAACGTGTAGCTGACATCATGAACAAGTGAGGTTTGGTGGGAAACCTTCTGTGAGACAGTGTAGTACATGTCAACTCATTAAACTGTATCATGGACCTAAAACTAACGAGTTCTCATCCCTCATAAACACTTATCGTATCTGTGAAAAGGGTAAAAAAAAGTCGCAGAAGAAATGTACAGAAACGTGCTCGGAGGAAGGTGAGGAAGCATGCTGGGCATGGGCTGATCAATAAAGGAATTGATCTTCTGCCCTTCGAACTGAATCTTCCGACTTATCAGTACAGCGGCCCTATAACACGACTTGACGTTCCCTTGGCACGCGGATTTCCCGGTATTAATGTGTTATATTCTGCCTGCAAAGAGCATGACCTTGCTTATCGACAAAGCACTCCTGAACTAAGACGTGTAGCTGATCAAAATCTGCCTCATAAAGCTGTGCTGCGTGTGTCGTCAGCTACTGCTTCAGTTGCTGAGAAGGTAACAGCACTTGCTGTTGCCGATGCCATAAAAGGAAAACTGTTAGTAGGTAGTGCGAGGAAGGTAAAATAAGGAAAGGACAAAACAGATTTACTAGAAGAAAAAATATATTTATTCTAAAACAAATATTAATTTTAAAGCATACTAAAGGTGTCGTTTAATATTAATCCTACAGCATGTTCTAAATGATCTAGTAGTAATAAAGTTGTTGTGTATTAACTTAGAAGAAAGGAGAGGTAGAGGATCAAGAATTAATTAAACACACACAAGATTTAAAGTACATCCTCTGTATTAAAACATGAATTAAACTGTTTTTAAAGCCAAGCCATTTAACATACAGTTCACTCCCACGACGTCGAATAACACGTTCAATTAAATAGTGATTAGTAAATTTTGTTTCCTGCAGTTCTTCGTTGTAGAATCATCCCTCAATAGGCTGTCCTCTGAGTTCGCTAAGTAAATACGTAACTAGATTAGTAAGCTTAACACTCCTGATTTGAAAAATTTCAGTGCTCCAGTTGGGAGTGCACACTTTTGCAAAAATTGACGTGTGTTTGCTGATGCAGAAAATATCACCTTCTGTGAAGCGATAGCGGCTCGGATCAGCTGTTTTAATTAAATGATGAATAACTTCTGGGCGAGGTGTATTCCTTGTAACTAGACGTGGCCTTGTCCCGATAGAGCGATGAGGTGTATCGTTGTAGGTAAATACAAGTCTAGGTAGCAGATCAATCCAACGATATGAACCTTGTGCTGTATATTCTCACGACATCATTATTTTAAGCGTACGATCAAAGTGTTCTAGAACATTTGCCTTGAGATTGCTGAACGTAGAGTAGTGCTGAATGCCAAGTAAATTGAGGTAAGAAGAAACATTCTTGTTGTAAAACTATTTACGTTGATCGGTTTGCAGAAGCTTTGGGCAGAGTTTCGATTCTTCAACAATATGTTTAAATGCGTCTTTGACTTGAGCTGCTGTTTTAGAACGCAAAAGCAAACTTCGAGTACACATCGATAACAGTAGGTAGATACTTATAGCCCTTATTGCTGGAGGCATATGGAATCATTTCTACTATTCTGCTTGCCAGAGATCATCTTTTCCTCGTGTAATAACGCGTCTGCGACAGTAGGTGCGACGTGCTGGTTTATAAAACTCGTGTGCGATGTTTACGTTTACAGGTGAGATCTTATCTTGACGAGCCGTTACAAAATAATACCGGCATGTTGTAATTCTCTCTCTAATTCTAGAATTTCTGATTCGTGACCTGTGTGACTAGCATTTAGCGATGCTCTTAGAAGTTGTACTCGTTCAACGAGTGTTTGGGTCATTACAGTATCTTACGTCTACATACGGCAACAAAGGCTTTTAGATAACATTAAAACCACGTGCAGTCGATAACAGCATAGAAATAAACTCACGATACTTGTATCTCTTATTTTAATTTACAGCTTCTGTTCTTTGGTAATTACGTCGTGTTGCGTCAGTAGCAAAAAGTATTGCTTTATATTTTTTTTAAATCATCTTGTAAAATTATATCCATGTCAGGTATTCGTGAGAGAAGATGTTCTAAGTGTACCTTCGTAGGTTTATAGGGAACACCTTCTACATTAAGTTTGTTGCTATTAATCTTAACATTTGAGTTTCCTATCCAGAAACAGTCTTCATCGTAGCGAACACCGTAGGAGTGACAGTTTGTCCTGTAAAGAGTTTTTCTTTATAAGGTGCAAAGAGAGATCCACAGGTACCTTGAATAACAGTTCTAAACTGATTACTATACTCTGGCGTGATCATAACCACAGACAAATTTGGTAGATGTCGTGTGGATGTAATACGTGTTTCAGCAATAACATCTGTAGTTAAAAATTCAACACGCTTAGAGTGGAAGAATCGTTATGATCTTCTTCCTCATCCTCATCTTCTGTATTCTCTTCTTGATCTATATCTTGCCCCTTCTCTTCCTGTTTCTCTTCTTCTTTTTGCTTTTCTTGTTTATGCTTCATTTCTTCTTCATGCTTCTCTTTATTTTATAATGTTTGCATAAAAGCAAAACATGAAGTAGACTGCGGCAATGAAGTAGAATTTAAAATGTCCTTTTGTGGTGTACCTAGTTGTGTTTTTTAAAATATATCCGTGCCTGCTTGAATACGTTTAAGCTCTTTCAATTTCCGTCGAACATTGTTTCGAGCATGGATTATTTGTTTTGTAATCTCCTTGCTAGATGTTAACATGATGATGGATTTGATCAAATAGTCACTGTAATTCTGTGTTAATGCATATAAAATATTCGAAACCTTTGCGATATCGTCCATGCTGAACATCACTTTCTTTATCAATAACTAAAAATCTGTAACGATGTAATGACCATCATGTAGCAGACATACGTTTAAAGTCATTGAATGTCATATCAGTGTCATGATCGTCATACACATGCCGCTTGTTGCGCTCATCTTTCCGGAAACGTACAATAACATTCGCGTTGTCGCGTATCAACTGTTTAGGTACACGAGAATAGGTTGGGCATAAGTAGGTGCTATCAACATATTTATGTCGTCCCATAATAAAGAATGCACGAAAAAGTTTTGCTGTTCTGTTGCGACATCGTCAAAGATCATAAGAGAAATAGGAATCCCATCGTCCGGTGATGGTACATACTCATGTGAACTAAATTCAATATATTTTATTCCATCTTTAACTAGATCGTGTATTACAGTTTGTAGAATAGTATTTAGCGGTTGATAGATTGACTTTGCGAAAACGTAAATATTCTCCAAGCGTATATCATTTAAAGAAGTAATAAATGTAAGTAAAAGATTTGTTTTCCCGCATAGTGATGGACCTGATATAATACATCGAACAGTAAAAGGAAACAACATTCCAAGACGTTTTTTAGTCGTACGAGAACTAGGTAGGATATATGACACACTATCACAAACAGGTAGCGTGTCTTGCTGCTTTATAATCTTCATGATAACTGAATAATGAAGTAGGCAACAGTAATACACATGTTAAACGAAACAAGATTTAACGGTTAGTTTATTATTTGCTCTTGACGAGTAAAGTCGTGTACAGAATGGTGAAACAACGATATTCAAACGATATGAAGAAGAAAAAAGCAAAAAATGTTGGATGGAAAGATTATACAAAGGCTGGACAAAAAGCTATTAGAGGGAAATACAATCCGCTATTTTGCTTTACGTCGCACCGACATAGATAGGTCGTATGGCGACTATGGGAGAGGAAAGGCCTAGGAATGGGAAAGAAGCGGCCGTGGCCTTAATTAAGGAACAGCCGCAGCCGTGTAGCTATTATTAAGGCACTACGCGCAGGAAGACCGAGAATTTCTCGAAAGTTCAAAGCAATGTTTAGTATACGAGCACGAATTATTCCTTTCCAAAACGAGGAGGATTTCGTACTGCGCTGTTTGCTGCACTACCAGCTTTAGGGTCATTGCTGGGTGGTGCTAGTGTTGTAGCAAGAACTGTTAAGGCTCTAGAGGAAGCGAAACAACAGTTGAAAGAGGGTGAACGTCATACCAAGACGATGGAGGCAATTGCATTACGAGGAAAAGGTGTACACATGATGCTAGCACCATACAAAAATGGCTTGCATCTACATATCTCCAAAAACGTCTACTAAATGCACTGCCGCCACGAGTTCTGACGCACGAAGAAGGTTTTAGGTTTTGCTAAACAACTAGGAACTCATTATTTTCGAGGAGTGTATGTGCGTGATCAACTAACAGCGTGACCACGTGAACGTGAAAGTGCCGTAATTAACTTAGACAACAGTCGCGGACTTGGAACTCATACGTTGCCTACGAAAAACGTAATCTGAAGTATGGTATTTCTATAGCTATGGGGACTTACCTCCTCCATTTGAGTTCATACGTTATTTCGGAAGCAGTGCAGACATTGTATACAATAAAAACCGTGTGCAAATTTCAATACACGCATGTACGGTAGATTATGTCTTATGATCTTATATCAAACCCGGACAGTAGAGAAAGAGCATTAGTATGCACGTGATGTCTAACAGTGAAAGAACGTTTGCTGTAAATGGAGAAGGACCTGAAACAACCGTCTATTTTAATCTGCCGATTGAACTTGGCTATCAGCTACATACTCTTGGAATAGTATCGTTTGAAAGCTACAATAAAATCTATAACGTGCATGATGGTTTAAACAAGTTATATTACGATGAGTATGTGCTAACGCTACCCTCACGCAGTTAATCAGTGGAAGATATTCAGTGACTATATTGAAAGTACATTAATTGATTAGTTTGGAGAAGAGAGTTTTAGCAATCATAATTACAAGTTATCAATTACTGTAAACAACATTACACAAAAATTGTGTTATTGAATCATCAGTTAAGTTTGACTTTAAATCACAACCCCGTTCGATCGGTCCATTGTTTGGATTTCCAGCAAGGGAGCTCCTACCGAACGTACGTTACGAGTCTGATCAACCTATAACACATTTCGTTGATCATCATGTGAACATTAATTGTAATATTATTACAGACTTGAATAGTAATCAACAAACGTCGCACGTCCAGCACGACTTTATTATTACAGAGGAACGTGGATATACTATCCGTGAGAAACCGGAAGTAGTTCTTTATCATCCGGTGTCTGTAAAACACATTAGTAACATCACTTTTAGGCTTGTAAATAAACATAATCAGCTTATTAATTTAGATCGGCACGCGTACGTAGCTTACGAACTTCATCTGAAACCAGACTGAAAAACACATCTAAAACTCGGTGTACATTTCGAACATGTACTACATGTTTGCGAAGACTCATCGAGTTAACAGATAACCATAAGCAGATACTCCAAGATTTAGGTTATACGCCACAACAACAAAATTGAATAAATGCTAGGCATTATAAATACAGTGTAAACTCGTGAAGGTGTATAACGAGGTGTATTCTTATCAACATTTTATGTACACACCTCACCACACGAAAGCTACCTCTATATTGAAGGACGACTATATAAGTCACATGGACGTGGACCAAGCACATCACAAGTAAACAACCATGCTCTAGCTCTTCTCTTTTCTGAAACGCGATATGAAGTAAATAATGTCGAAATAGATCGAACGAAGATTGTTGGTATTATATGTGCAATGAAACTCTACCCTTCTTTTTGTGATGAAGAAAGTAGTCTTTTGCGGATGACAGGATGGTGTCCAAAGGCTACTAACAACTGGTTGATTAATGAGGACGGAAATCTTACAGGTGTGTTATCATTGACATATATTGTTGGCTTCGCAGAAGACTTAACACGTATTATAATAAACGCAAAATAAGACCTTATACTGATCCGTAAAGGAAGTATTTCAATCGTCTTAAAGCAGCAGAAACACCAGAAGGCTCGAAAATTACACTTCATCCTATATAGTGGAGGATTCCACATGCAAATTACCTGATCGTGAACAGCTTCGAATGCTAAAGATTGTAGAAAATGATACACTATTACCTATACGTTTTCGAAATTGGGAGCTCCATGAATATCGCGGGCTGGGCTGTTAAAACGTCACGTTTTACTGAGAAGCCCTTGTATATTATTTTTGGATTTCAGCCCCATCGTAAATTCAATCACGAAATGATAGCTCACAGTTTGACCACTGTAAATTAAGAAATGTTAGACTATATCTCAACGGAATTACTAATCCCTACGAAAACATGGACACTGATTTTGAGAAAAATAAATTTGGAATGCTCTCTGACATGTTTTGTAAATTCCAATTATCGTATTATCAGAAAGAAAATCGTCCGCTATTTTCGCCTCAAGAATTTAAAATTAAGGCAACGATTGTAGTTACAGACTGCCCATATCTTGAACAATCTTTAAAAGAATCTCCTGTCGATATTCGTTTAGAAATTGAAACAACTGATAACATTCCTGCTAACACTGCAGCCTATTGTCTTATTATTCATATGAGCGATGTTACTGACCACACGCTTACGAATGTTGCTACAAGACAAGGCTATAAATAAGGATAGCCCTTTTCCATCAACATTATGGTGTGTTTCGACATCGTACGCTATGGAACAGAAATATTACACAGTTAATAACAAACAAAACTGTCAATGTGCATGCTGTTCGCATGCTCATACGCAACATCTTATTTATCTCACACGAGTAAGTGAGGATATTCAGATGTTCTATAAAGATAGAACCTTATATGAGATGTCAAACATCTTATTCAATATTTACCGCCGAGATTTTTATCTACGTACGCTGCCCATTTCTTACGTGATGTTGGGACATCCTTCCTCTACACAGTAAGATGTCAATCGATGTAGCTTTATGCAGAACCTGTCAACGTCATTAGAAGCATCGAGGAGAAAATGTTGATGATGATTGGGATGGAACGAATCCGAGGATTGAACACTGTACACAGAGTATCGATGAACTTATTCCAGTACATTATGACGATGATTAAGAAAAGGAACAAGCCACATGAATAACATAAATGTAAGAACTGCATTATCTTCTCTGTAAAGCATAATATACCTTGAAAAATATATTTCTAAATGTTTTGTTTAATTTGAATGTTGCAGGTTGCATTACAATTTCGGAAGCATGCTACCTCATTAAAACACTTTTAAGAAGCATAGAAACCTTGTCAGCAGTAATGCGAAAACTGTTGTAGAACATTGTAAATAAATAATATATTGCACACAAAATGCTGTACTTACTGCATTCCTTTGCCGCCTTACACCTACTCGTTCTATCGATAAAGGCTTAAGTAAGTGACCTTGATGAGGAATGAATCAAAACATGCAAAACATGCATAAGTATGATGACGTCATCGCTGCGGGTTAAAAAGGGAATAAGAGCACGTGCTCACTCTAGCCTCAAGTATAAGATCGCGTCGTTAAATAATGCATGTTTAAACTTGTGAGGAGGAGGTTAATACAGCCTATGTATAGCCGCCATCCTGTGCAACGGCCTGTAAGCTAGCTTTCTTCACAAGAGCCTGTGTATAGCCGCCATCTTGCGCAGTAGACCACCCTCAGCCAGATTTCTCCATAAGAGCAGACGCTATCTTGCGCAAGCGCTCTTAAACCGTCTCAATAGTGCAGCCGCCATCTTGCGCAGTAGCCTCTAAGCTAGTTTTCTCCATATAAGCCTGTGTATAGCCGCCATGTTGCGCAGTAGGCCACCTCAGCTAGCTTTCTCCATAAGAGCCTGTGTATAGCCGCCATCTTGCGCAAGCGCCCTTAAGCCGTCTCATGAGAGCAGCCGCCATCTTGCGCAGTAGCCTCTAACTTGACTTTCTCCATAAGAGCCTGAGAATAGCCGCCACCTTGTGCAAGCACCCTTAGCCGGCATCTTTCTCCATAAGAGCTTGTGTATTGCAGCCGTCTTGAGCAATCGCTCATAGCAATCATCTTTCTCTATAGGTGCCCATGTATAGCCGTCATCTTGCTCAAACTCCGATGGCCGGCATCTTTCTCCATAAGAGCCTATGTATAGCCGCCATCTTGCGCAATTGCCAATAGCCGTCATATTTCTCTATAAGAAGCCGTATATATCCAGCATCTTGCACAAGCGCCCACGGCCGGTATCTTTCTCCATAAGAAGCCGTGTGTACCTGCCATCTTGCGCAAGCGCCCCTAGACCGTCTCATAAGGAATTGCGTATAGCCGCCATCTTGTGCAATTTGCGTCGGGAAGGTTAACTTGTTGTAAGGCTAAGGATTGTCCCATTGAAGACGGCAGATGTGGGGTTGGGCTCGCTCTCTTAGGCGTCGAGAAGGACAGCTAGCCGTTAACGTGAGGTTACACCCTGTGAGGTTATGCTCGCTCTCTTATGCAAAATCCACAAATCGGCCTATCCCTACTATTATACTAGGGGTCAATATCCCCGGGTCAAAGACTGCGGAGTCGGAACCGGCGTAGGTACAGTACTAGGGGTCAATGACCTTGGGTACTGTCGCCTTGGGTTTTGAACTAACACTGCTCCACTACTAGCGGGATCTGATTATCTTTTAATTACAGTAACTCACCATGTCGCGTCTGAGGTTAGTGTTCTTCGTAGCGAGGTTAGGTTAACACGTCATAACATTAACTACCAGTCAGGTAACAGATTGGACCCCTCCAAGGGGAGCCTCTGTTTGAGGTTAAGTTAGCGTTCGCCTTAACATCATCTGCAAGTGCCAAAGGATCCACATGCGTCGACGCTCCGAACAAATAAAAATTGTTTTATAAAAACCTCATCTGCAGGTCACCTAACAGATTTGTGGCTCCTTCATCGGCGCCCGACCGATTCGGCTCCTTCAAAGGTGTCCGTGACCTTTTACAACTAGGCTCCTCCAAGGGTCCGATCCGATTCGGTCCTTGAGATTGGAATAGCCCTCGCAAATAAGGGAATAGCGCCATAACCTCACTTAAGGTTTAAGAACACTTCAGGTTGACCAGTGAGTTTAGCAATGCCCATGTACGTATGTGTATGACGTCATGACCTCACATAGGGACGTCAAAAGCACCCCAGTTAATTAATTGATTAATTAGGCCCCCCAACGTAGTCTGCGAAGTTAGGCTTGATCTCGTACGTGTGGTTATGACGTTATTCTGAGTTCAATGGTCTAGGACCTACTTGGCTTTACTTTTCAACTAGGATTCAATGACCTCTCGTCGGAACAGGCATAGTCTTACTACTATGCGATAATGGCCTCGAAGGAAGATGCAGACACAGCACGCGCCTGTTTTAGAATATATATTGCTCATCTACTATGGCGAGAATGCATTACCATAGATGACCGTTGCACGATGGTTCAAGGCATTTCGTACGGATTGGAATAAGGCGGCGGGTTTGCACAGCAGAATTCGGCAGTCCACTCGTCAAGATCAGATTGATATCGTGATTGGTCTCGTTTCCATAGACCATCGATTGAATGTCCGGAAAATATCCGTAGAGATTGGTCTCCGTCATCAAACAGTGATACTGACGAATTGTCTTAACATGATACAAACTGCATCCCTTTGGGTTCCACATCAACTCACCGAATTACACAAATAGCACCGGTATGCAATGGCTGGCATCCACCTGGAGAGATACCGTTGCGAAGGAGAGATAGCATTTCTACTCCGCTCAGGATTTTCCATCGTTGTCATTACCAGAGAACGCCTTGCCAACGGCCCTCAACGCCTTCCCGAATTTTAGAAGGAATTCGAATCTAGCAAATAAGTCAGCCAAGGATAACATGGTGGCGAGCATAAATGGTAGTCACACAAATATTGGTGAAAAATGGAAGGGTATGTAAAGGTACTTTAAGATTCCAAGAAGGACATACCAGGCATTATTAACGACTAAGCGGATTGTGTATGTGAGGATCTTCAAAAGGCAGAAGTATTCAGTCAGCACTATGTAAAGATTAATGGTTACAAGGATAATTTCAGAGTTGCTTTGCGTCGTCCCACGGAGACATGATATTACATAAAATTAGCCCAGGTACCATTGGACGGATTGGTGCATACCTCACTATCATTTTGCTCGGACTTGCAGGATGTGAGAAATAACAGTCCAATAATTACTAGTGGCAGTAAAGGGGATCAGGACAATTTAAACTAAAATAGATTGGAATCAACTTGTAATCCACAGTCAACTGGAGTAAAGTAAGGTAACCTAGTTCTGCATTCATTTTTCACGTGGAAGTCTCCAAGTTCATTTTCCTTGGTCTTAGTTTGATTCCTCTTTTCGAATAGACAGGGTAGGGCCTATTCATTCAAAAGATAGACATCATGTCTTCGATGGATGCTGAAGTACACCGATGAAATGGATTTACCAGCATAACTGTGATTTAAGACGTCGTCAGGGATCCTTATGTGGCGTTTTACTGCAGACCTCATCTAAAATGACGACACGTTACCAACACCATATGTATCTCGATTAAATTTGCAGGTTAGAGGACTGGTTTCTATCCTGTCCCGATCCCTCTCATTGTGGCCTGTGATTATTTTATCATCTATTCATTATACACTTTGTAAAATATGCTTTCGACATAAATAATAACCTTGAATTATCTTTATTTAGTACTGAACCGTTGCCTACCTAACGCAGATAGTTTTACTGCCAATCAGCCATATTAACGAATTCGCTAGTACAGTAATTACACATCACTGAACTGCTTTCCCTGATTTATATACGTGAATTGACTGCAGCGAAATTAATATATTGCCACTGAAGTGAAAAATGTTTTCCTTCAAAAATTTGCATTATAATGGGTAAAATCCAGTCTCTTAATCTGATAGATCTATTTACTTTTTTATTTGACACAAAAAGTTTAATCAGCATACTAATTAACTGACTTGATTACTCTTACGCAATAACTGAGTATCAATAAAAGTCGAGGTACTATCAGTAACGTTCTAATTTGACCCGATATATATTGTATACGATATACCTCCTATTCTGAGTCAGAAAATTCTCCACGAAAAGGAAATTGTATGGTCATTCCATACATATACACACGCATGTTGTAATTAATCTATTTGTCAACTTGTATTCGAGAGATAGTGGCTTCGAACCATACAGTAGGAAGCCCTGAAGATGGTGGTTTCCCATTTTCATACCAGGCAGTTGCTCGGTCTGTACCATAATTAAGCCCACGACCACTTCCTTTACTCTCCTAGCCTTTTCCTCTCCAATTGTCGCAGTAAGACCTATCTATGACATTGCGACATAAAGCATATTGTCACAATAACCTATTACCAGAGACGTCCGAAGACAAATGTGATTAACCGAAATTCGAAAGAAGATAATCATTTATGTTCTCACTCTGAATGCTGAATCCTAGATCTTACTGATACACCCATTTACTCTACATAAATTCGTTGAAGATACCAGTTTTCAAGCTACAAGGAAAGGTAATATGTGAGAGTTATTATATTATTTGAAATGGAAATTAAATTTGATGGTGTACAATCGGTAACACAGCATCTTGCCGATACATCTTGTTCCCAATATTGTTTTCTTTTATCTAATGTTGGCAGAATCGCCTGATAATTGGATGGCTGCACCAACCTCTTGATGATGGTTTAAGGTAAATTGTGGAACTCAGACGCTTACCTATGGTTTGAAGTAAATTATGGCACTCAGACACTCGGGCACTCAGACTAAGGTGAACAAGGGGCATCTATAGGTAAGAAGTGAAAGGGGAAGAGTAAAGAGATTGTCAACCTGAAAGGCTGAAACATTCTGTCCAGTGAAGAGTGTCTGTCCGAGGCCAGCGAACAGCACTCGGTTGGCGTGAAAGGAGGTATTTCTTTTACAATTTAGCTCAGTGACACAAACACGTGAGGAAATGAGGCTGACCGTTGCAATGGTTTGTCGTATATTGATATTAGTTTATGATTACTTATATTACTTTAATATCAGTTCTTCGAATATAAACAGGTTCCAACGAAGAGTAATAATTTCAATACAACTACAGTACATTTAATGAAAACGTTTTCCTTACTGTTTCTCAAAGCCTACATCTTTACCTTAATTCTCTTCTCTTGCTCGTTGCCTTATTTCGCTTTTATTAGAGAAAAATCAATAATGGTATTGTGCACAGAAAGCCCTCGTATAAACGACCAGCTTCGGGGTTTTATTGAAGCTGCCTGGGCTAACATAAGACGTTCACTAGAATTCCCACAGCAACTAATTAATTTAGTCCCAAGATGACTAGTGTTGCTGTCAGGAATAGGAGGTAGTGGATAAACTATTACAAATATCATGACATTATATTCATTGTGGTTTTGCTTCTAGGCCTGGGTATTTTTTGAAAATTGTTTTTGTATACCTATACTTATTTCTTTTAGTATTATTTTTGTGTATTAGGCAGCTCTTGTATTTATGGTCATATTAGAGAAACAGACTGTTCTAAATTAGAAATTTAATTTTATAACCTTTAATGCGGTTCTATGCAAACGAAAAGTTGGTGAAAAGTAAGTATTTATGCTGCGTGGAGAGGACTGAATTATTCACATTCCACTAATTTTCTACAAAAGCAATGGGCGTATAGTTAAATGAAGAGATGATCAATTCTGAATACGGGTTAATGTTCTCTTACAAAAAATGGTTTTAACTTGATCTTTTAGCTATCATGACCGCATATCCACCGAACACGAGCAAACGACGAGATTATGCTACCAACTAGCACACTGGGATTTCTAGAACTAGGTAAGGAGCTGAGCTGGTCCCGCGGTGTAGACGTAACGTGCCTGTCTCTTACTCTGAGGTCCCGGATTCAATTCCCGGTCAGGCCAGGGTCGGCTTGAGGTCAACACAGCCTTCATGATTACAGTTGAGGAGGTGTCTGACTGTGAGGTAGCGGCCCCGGTTTTTGAAAGCCAAGAATAACAGCGGAGAGGTTTCGTCGAGCTGACCGCATGACACCTCATAATGTGCAGGCCTTCGGGCTGAGCAGCGGTCCCTTCCTAGTCCCATGCCCATCTAGGTTGTTGCGCCATTCTTTTGTACTTTTAGGATAAGGAGCTGGCACTGGCCGGAGCAGAATTATTGTTACATTACATAACCAGCGATAACCACACTTTCTGTCCGACTCGTTGGCTGAAGGGTCAGCGTACTGGTCTTCGGTTCAGAGGGTCCCGGGTTCGATTCCCGGCCGGGTCGGGGACTTTAACCTTAATTGGTTAATTCCAATTGCACGGAGGCTGGGTGTATGTGTTGTCTTCATCATCATTTCATCCTCATCACGACGCGCAGGTCGCCTACGGGGGTCAGATAGAAAGACCTGGCAAGCCGAACCCGTCCTGGGATATCCCGGCAATAAAAGCCATACGACATTTCATACCACAGTTTCTATACCGGTAACACCCAATATACTCCGTTACACGTTGACTTTATTTACTACGAACTGCCTTTCAGCAGAATAAATAGAGATAAATTGTTGGATATAATTGAAAGTACAACTACTCATATTTTCCGACGGATTCAGTATTTTTTTTAAATTTCTTGCGATCTGTTTTCCGCCGCAAGGACACAAATAAATCTTACGACGACGATGGGATAGGAAAGGCCCAGGAGTGGGAATGAAGCGTAGGTGGGCATAATTAAGGTAGAGCTCGAGCATGTCCTGCTGTTAAAATCGGAAAACACGGAAAACCATCTTCAGGGATGCCGACAGTGTGGTCGAACCCACTATCTCCCGGATGTAATCTCACAGCTGCGCGCCCAAAAACACACGGCCAACTCGCCCGAGTAAGCAGTATTTAAGCATCGGTCTTTTGGCACAAGCCAGAACAACATGTCGCATCCAGAGAAGTGTATTTCGACGTTTATTACGACACTGAATGTTCACATGAAAGTTTTTACATTAGTTCATAATATTCATTAATAATAATAATAATAATAATAATAATAATAATAATAATAATAATAATAATAATAATAATAATAATAATAATAATAATAATTGTACCTTCTACGTCCAGTTGTACTGCGCGCCTTCTAGAAGGCCACCTGTGCTGTGAATCCTAAACCATGTATCTGAAGATACTTGGACCTGTAATCTTTAGATGTCTCTACTATCGGCCTATCTGGAGGAGGACGGACAATTAATTTTAGGGGAATTTTCAAATTTTAATATTGGCGAACCTTATGTGTTTGTACATTGTCTTCTTTTATGTGCTAATGTTATCAGCACTTCTACTACTTCCTTCTTCCTTAGTTATTGACCAATCAGGAACTTTTGTGTATTTTTCTCTAGCCAGTTTAAATTGGGGGGCGTACAGGCAATCTGCCTAGCTCAAAAGAGTTCTGGAACTTTCCCCTCTGAGTTGCTACAAAAGCTGGGCGCTTTAGGGCTGTATTGTCATCTTCAACGCTCCAGCCTAGTTTGTGTGTACGGCGTTATAGGAGCGATAGGCAGCCTTGCCGACGTCGGAAGGCCCAACAACTCAAGGTAATGACGGACATCTCTTAACATGTAAAAGCTCCAGGCAGTTCACTTGACGGGAAGGTTTCAAACTTCAAGCTCTCTGTTCAAATCCCTGCTGGAAAATATGTAAATTTAGAGAGTAAAGAGAGTTCATCCTTTGTTAATTCCCATTCAACTTGCTATGGAGGTGACCTAGATTTTCTAAAACTTTCAATACTTCAAAACTAATTTGGTACTTAATATTTCGCATCTAGTCACCCCTCTGTAGTATAGGCTTAGCCTATGCAACTTCGGCCCATAAGCCCATTTGGGATTTTAAGTGTTTTTCAAAGGGTGTGCAAGTGTTTTGCCTCCTAGCCATTTGTTTATGGTTGATCGCCTTGAACCTTCAATTTTGTACATTAAGACCATTTAGAATGGGCACTCATTGCCCTGATTTAATTGTCATTATTTATAGACGTGTGTGTAACAGACTGCCGATCAAAAATTACAGTAAACGCAGTTTTTGAAATTTACCTAGTGTAAAATTTGGCAAGAAACTTGTGCCTCTGAAAGGCTGGAATGTATCAAATTTTGGAGCTCAATCTCCTCGAATGTGAATCGAGCAAATACGCTCTTGTAACATAATGTACCTTTAGAGCTACAATGCTTATTCCTTGTAAACGATTGTGTGGATAATCTTCTCTATAGTACCTTATTTCAGACTATAAGACATCGTTATTGTGGAATCTGACGGGATCATCTTCATATTAGTATTGTTATTTCAGACTTTTAAGATATCTATCAAATTTTAAACTCAAAAGGGGAAAATAAAATTTCAAAATTTAGTGCTTTAACTTATACCCTTATATTTTCACTGTCCACCGATTCACCCCAGCACTTTCTTACACTTCTGTGTTCCACCAAATACCCGGAACAAATTGTAGCAGAGCGTGGTTGAATGGTCTGGATAAAGCCCCTTTTGACTGCTTTTCGTAGAATTTGAAATTGAACACTAGAAATGTTTCTGTTTAGTGATTTTTTCAAATTTGTGAAAATTTTCATCCGTTATGTCTGGTGCTAGAGAGGTCCTTGCTCCTTGGTATTTGCGTAAGTATGAACTGATTCATCAACTGTGTATTTGAAATGTCCAGTCTGGTGACACGGTTGCAACATATGTATCTAGATAAGGATTCTTTAGAGTTGCCCATTATTATCCATGTGTATGGGGAGAGAGAAATTGGCGACGCTCTATCCACAATCATCGCTAATATTACTGAACTTCCCTCTGTTCTCAATTTTTTGAAGGAGGTGAATCCTCCGGCAATCAACTTAAACGTATTCAAGCTAGGTTATTTCATTTTTATAATGGAGTGCGGGACCTATTTTCTCTTAAACTTAATGATGAACATTCTCTTTTAGCTAATTATCTGGTTGAACATATTTCTGATCAGCCTAATAAGCTTAATCAATTGTTGTCCAGATCAGCGAGTGGAACGAGTGACTCTCCTACCCTGTTGAATGTATATACAGAAGAGGACCCTAATAAGTCTTCTGAAATTGGGGAATCGATTGAACCACCACAAGCTTCTGCCCCATCTGGACAAGTCTTATACACTATTAGTAAGCCACAACATCTTCCTTCATTTTTATCAGTAGTAGTATAATAAGCGGGTTCGGCCGCCTCCTCCTCCTCCCGCCGCCTCCTCCGCCTCCTCCTCCGCCGCCGCCCGCGGGAAATTTGAATTTTGGCGGGAAATTTGAATTTTGGCGCGAGATTTGAATTTGTAAACAAAGCCACGTGCTTTTTGACAGCTGTCATCGACAACAACGCATCGCTAACCTCACTGCTGCCATCTTGACGGGCCTAAACCTCACTAGTGCCAACTTAAATTAACTAGCGCGAGGTAAACAAAGCCACGTGTTTTTTGACAGCCACGTGCTTTTTGACAGACAACAACGCATCGCTAACCTCAGTACTGCCATCTTGACGGACCTAAACCTCAGTAGTGCCAACTTAACCTCACTAGCATGAGGTAAACAAAGCCACGTGCTTTTTGACAGCCACGTGCTTTTCAACAGATTTGTAAACAAAGCCACGTGCTTTTTGACAGACAACAACGCATCGCTAACCTCAGTACTGCCATCTTGACGGGCCTAAACCTTAGTGATACCAACTTAACCTCACTAGCATGAGGTAAACAAAGCCACGTGTTTTTTGACAGCCACGTGCCTTTTTGACAGCTGTCATCCGCCATCTTTGAGCACCATGCTGCCCTCTTTATCGTAGTAGATGTAAATTCATCACCTGTCATCGGCAGTGCCGCCATCTTGACGGGTCTAAACCTTAGTGCTACCAACTTAACCTCACTAGCGCGAGATAAACAAATCCACGTGCAGCTGTCATCCACCATCTTTGAGCATCGTGCTGCCCTCTTTAGCTACTTACCTTTGAAATGTGGTACGTCACAGCTGTCATCCGCCATCTTGCATCCGAAACCTCAGTGCTGCACTCTATGTGGTGACGGCAAATTCCACGTTCTCTTGTTTGGAAACAAAGCCACGTGCAGCTGTCATCCGCCATCTTTAATCACCGTGCTGCCCTCTTTAGCTACTTACCTTTGACAGTTGTCATCCGCCATCTTGCATCGCAAACCTCAGTGCTGCGCTCTATGTAGTGGCGGCAAATTCTACGTGCTCTTGTTTGGAAACAAATTCACGTGCTATTTTTCTGACAGCTGTCATCCGCCATCTTTAATCCATAGAGCACCGTGCTGCCCTCTTTAGCTAATTACCTTTGAAATATGGTACGTCACAGCTGTCATCCGCCATCTTTAATCCAGAGAGAACAGTGCTGCAATATATGTGGTGGCGGCAAATTCCACGTGCTTTACAAATCAACATGCTTTTTTGACAGCTGTCAACCGCCATCTTTAATCACCGTGCTGCCATCTATGTGGTGGCGGTAAATTCCACATGCTTTACAAACTTATATGCTTTTCTGACAGCTGTCATCCGCCATCTTTAATCTAGAGAGAACAGTGCTGCCCTCTATGTGGTGGCGGTAAATTCCACGTGCTCTTGTTTGGTAAACATAGCCACGTGCTTTTTTGACAGCTGTCATCCGCCATCTTTAATCAACAGAGCACCGTGCTGCGGGCAATTTCATCACCTATCACCCGCCTTTTTGACAGCCGTCATCCACCATCTTTAATCAACAGAGCACAGTGCTGCACTCTATGTGGTGGCGGCAATTTGAAAAAATCTATGTGCTCTTGTTGGGAAACAAAGCCACGTTCTTTTTTGACAGCTGTCATCCGCCATCTTTAACCAACAGAGCACTATGCTGCGGGCAATTTCGTCAGCTGTCATCCAACATCTTTAATCCAGAGAGAACAGTGCTGCACTCTATGTGGTGGCGGTAAATTCTATGCGCTTTACAAACCTATGCGCTTTTCTGACAGCTGTCATCCGCCATCTTTGAGAACAGTGCCGCCCTCTATGTGGTGACGGCAAATTCCACGTGCTCTACAAAGCCATGTGCAGCTGTCATCCGCCATCTTTAATCACCGTGCTGCCGGGTGACGGCAAATTCCACGTGCTCTTGTTTTTAGAAACAAAGCCATGTGCTTTTTTGACAGCTGTCATCCGCCATCTTGCATCACAAACCTCGGTGCTACACTGTATGTGGTGGCGGCAAATTCTACGTGCTTTACAAACCTATATGCTTTTCTGACAGCTGTCATCTGCCATCTTTAAGCTGTAAATCCCCGATTCTCGTGTTAGAAGTTGTAAAACAGATTCTTAATCCGAGTTGTCAGGAAGGGCAACCGGTCGAAACAATAGTGTATGACGTGAGAGGCTAGATACTGCCAGTTTTGCATCAGGAAGGGCGACTAGTCTTAAAACAAATTATTGTGATTTAAAAATCTTAGTTTTGCGTCAGGAAGGGCATCCGGCCGTAAAACAATAGTTCGTGATTTAAAATCTAAGAAGTGCATCCAACTGTAAATCCCCGATTCCCCGTGTTAGACGTTGTAAAACAGATTCTTAATCCGAGTTGCCAGGAAGGGGCAACCGGCTGAAAACTATAGTGTATGAGGTTAGATACTGCTAGTTTTGCATCAGGAAGGATAACTCAACAAATTCATGCGATTTAAACACATTTTTATTCCCAAGAGAATCGAACCCGAGACTACCGGGTGAGAGGCATGCATACTGTAGGCTATAGATTTGTTCTACAGTCCTTGAAGCATCGGAACAGTCATTCTGAGCGAGTTGTGTGGAATGCGTGTGTTAGCTGAAATTGTACACGTATCTTCCGGCTCGACCTTGAACGAGGACACTGCGTGCTTGTAACTCGCGAAGGTCTTCTTAGCTGAGTACCATTCAAGCTCTTAAAACACAGTACCAATTAAGGTTGTAAAATATTCTGAAATAGTCCTCCTCTGTGGTGTAGTAGTTAGCTGCTACCCTCGGAGGTCCGAGTTCGATTCCTGGCTCTGCTACGGAATGTGTAGCATTTAGCCTATGTAAGTTCCTAACGTAAAATATCATGATTGTACGGAGAGGTTAAAACACACACAGTGCCTACTCCTATCGAAAGAGCCTGCACGGTACCGGCATGTAGGCTTCTCCTGGTGAAGGAGCTTGCACATGGTTTAACGCCTCCTATCAACAGCCCTTACTTAATGCTGGCTTTCTTGCACACCCCGCCTCACACCATAGTTTTACGACCGGCTGCCCTTCCTGACTAGGATTTTAAATCGCAGTATACGCGATAAATTTGTTGTAGCGGGTTTTATAACTAGATATCCCGGTACCGACACATAGCCTACTCCCGCTGAAGAAGCCTGCACAAGGCTTATTGCCTCCATCCGACAAATGAATCACCGTCAAGTCTTGTACTCAAAAAATCATTTTCGAAGGAGTCTGCACAAGGTTTAACGTCCCCATCAACAGCCCTTACTTAATGCTGGCTTTCTTGCACACCCCGCCTCACACCATAGTTTTACGACCGGCTGCCCTTCCTGACTAGGATTTTAAATCGCAGTATACGTGATAAATTTGTTGTAGCGGGTTTTATAACTAGATATCCCGGTACCGACACATAGCCTACTCCCGCTGAAGAAGCCTGCACAAGGCTTATTGCCTCCATCCGACAAATGAATCACCGTCAAGTCTTGTACTCAAAAAATCATTTTCGAAGGAGTCTGCACAAGGTTTAACGTCCTCACACCATAGTTTTATACGACCGGTTGCCCCTCCTGACTAGGATTTTAAATCGATATCCCGACATAGCCTACTCCTACCGAAGAAGCCAGCTTAACACCTCCATCCTACAAATGAATCACCCTCAAACACTCTTCAATCATTCTCGCTACTTCGGAAGATAGCGGGTTCGAACTGGAAGCCGTAAATGTTAGGCGAGGGACCTGCGCGATCGTCATTGCATGATCTAGCCGGATGCCCTTCCCGACGGTATAAGTTGCTAGGATTTGAATCGCGTACCCCGACTAGAAGAAGCCTGCACATAGCTTAACGCCTCCATCCGACGAATGAATCACCCTCAACACTCTCCAATCATTCTCGCTACTTCGGGGATAGCGGGTTCGAACTAGAAGCCGTAAATGCTAGGCGAGGGGGCCTGCGCGATCGTCATTACATGATCTAGCTTTAGCTCAATACCTACAGGTAAGGAATACCACGTATGTACCCTCGAGAAGTCGAGGATCACACGCTAACTTTCCAAGGCTCGAACTCTTAAATTCTGACACCTCGGCATCAACAGGAGGTTCGAATACGTCAGCCTGCAGGACTATAGGTGGGAGCTCTTGTTGCATTCGTTCCGACTGTACCCGCAGTTTGTCAGCGATTTTTTCACATCCGATTGGTAACAAGCAGAATATTTAGCCGCTGCAGTCTGCGCGAAGTGCTTACTGTTCTCTGTATGCGTTTATTACGTACACACACATCTCCCGTCTGCTGTGAATATTATTCTTCAGCCTTTATCTTAAGGTAAGGTAGAACTGTTAGTAACTTTTTGCAAAGCAACTTCTACGCTAGACATCTACATTCATATATGTTTATTCTTTTTAGGTACCGTTCGAAAGTACACAATTTTATTCATCCGAGTAACAGTCTGCAGCACGTGCATTTTTTTTAAAGGTATGTTTTCGAACTTTGAGTTGTAAAGATAATTAGGTTAGATGATGCATCCTACACTACATTCATATATGTTTCTTCTTTTTTTTAGGTACGACCAGAATATTATCATTCAAGTTTCAGGCTTGAACGCACGCATTTTATTCATCCGAGTAACAGATTGCAGCGCGAAGATTTTAAGGTATGTCTGACTTCTATTCGTTGAAACTTGGTTTCTTCTAAAACATCGTAACTTTAGTCTATTGATAAATAGATGTTCTCTTTAATCCTCACGCGGGGTACGTACATAGCTATGTCTGCCCTCAACAGGCTGAAACTTGGTTTCTTCCGTAACTTTAAGCTATTCATAAATAATTGTTCTCTTCAACCTACATACTATAGACGTGGTATAATTTCAAACACGCACACATAGCTATGTCCATCCTCAACAGGCTTAAACTTGGTTTCTTCCGAACATCGTAACTTTAAGCTAATCATAAATAGTTGTTCTCTTTAATCAACATACTATAGACGTGGTATGATTTCAAACACGTACACATAGCTATGTCTGCCCTCAACGGGTTGATACTTGGTTTCTTCTAAAACATCATAACTTTAGTCTATTGATAAATAGTTGTTCTCTTTAATCCTCGTGCTATAGACGTGGTATAATTTCAAACACGCGCACACATAGCTATGTCTGCCCTCAACAGGCTGAAACTTGGTTTCTTGTAAAACATCGTAACTTTAGAGTATTGATAAATAGTTGTTCTCTTCAACCCGCATACTGTAGACGTGGTATAATTTCAAACACGCGCACATAGCTATGTCTACCCTCAACAAGCTGAAAATTAGTTTCTTCTAAAACATTGTAACTTTAGTCTATTGATAAATAGTTGTTCTTGCATACTATAGACGAGGTATAGCTATGTCTGACCTCAACGGGTTGAAAGCTGGTTTCTTCTGAACATCGTAACTTTAGTCTATTGATAAATAGTTGTTCTCTTCAATCATCATGCTATAGACGTGGTATAATTTCAAACACGTACACATAGTTATGTCTGACCTCAACGGGTTGATACTTGGTTTCTTCTAAAACATCATAACTTTAGTCTATTGATAAATAGTTGTTCTCTTTAATCCTCGTGCTATAGACGTGGTATAATTTCAAACACGCGCACACATAGCTATGTCTGCCCTCAACAGGCTGAAACTTGGTTTCTTCTGTAACTTTAGAGTATTGATAAATAGTTGTTCTCTTTAATCCTCACGCTATAGACGTGGTATAATTTCAAACACGTGTACATAGCTATGTCTACCCTCAACGGGCTGAAACTTGGTTTCTTCCGAACATCGTAACTTTAGTCTATTGATAAATAGTTGTTCTTGCATACTATAGACGAGGTATAGCTATGTCTGCCCTCAACGGGCTGAAACTTGGTTTCTTCTGTAACTTTAGAGTATTGATAAATAGTTGTTCTCTTTAATCCTCACGCTATAGACGTGGTATAGTTTCAAACACGCACACATAGCTATGTCTGACCTCAACGGGTTGAAACATGGTTTCTTCTCTAACCTCTATAGGTTAGAACTTGGTTTCTTCCGAACACCGTAACTTTAGTCTATTGATAGAATAGTTATTTTCTTTAATCTGCATGCCATAGAAGGGGATAATCTTATAATTTCAAACTCACAGCAATGTCTAACCTGTACAGGTTCAAACTTGGTTTCTTCTGAACATCGTAACTTTAGTCTATTGGTAAATAGTTATTCTCTTCAATCCTCATGCCATAGAAGAGGTTAATCTTATAATTTCAAACTTACAGCAATGTCTAACCTCTATAGGTTGGAACTTGGTTTCTTCCGAACACCGTAACTTTAGTCTATTGATAAATAGTTATTTTCTTTAATCTGCATGCCATAGAAGAGGATAATCTTATAATTTCAAACTCACAGCAATGTCTGACCTGTACAGGTTCAAACTTGGTTTCTTCTGAACATCGTAACTTTAGTCTATTGGTAAATAGTTATTCTCTTCAATCCTCATGCCATAGAAGAGGTTAATCTTATAATTTCAAACTTACAGCAATGTCTGACCTGTACAGGTTGAAACTTGGTTTCTTCCGAACATCGTAACTTTAGTCTATTGGTAAATAGTTATTCTCTTCAATCCTCATGCCATAGAAGAGGTTAATCTTATAATTTCAATCTTACAGCAATGTCTAATCTCTATAGGTTGAAACTTGGTTTCTCCTGAACGTCGTAACATTAGTCTAATGATAAATAGTTGTTCTCTTCAATCTTTCATGCTGTAGAAGAGGTTAATCTTATAGTTTCAAACTCACAGCAATGTCTAACCTGTACAGGTTCAAACTTGGTTTCTTCCGAACATAGCAACTTTAGTCTATTGATAAATAGTTGTTCTCTTTCAATCTTTCATGCTGTAGATGAGGTTAATCTTATAATTTCAAACTCACAGCAATGTCTGACCTGTACAGGTTCAAACTTGGTTTCTTCCGAACATAGCAACTTTAGTCTATAGATAAATAGTTATTCTCTTCAATCTTTCATGCTGTAGAAGAGGTTAATCTTATAATTTCAAACTCACAGCCATGTCTGACCTCTATAGGTTGAAACTTGCTTTCTTCCGAACATAGCAACTTTAGTCTATAGATAAATAGTTATTCTCTTCAATCTTTCATGCTGTAGAAGAGGTTAATCTTATAATGTCAAACTCACAGCCATGTCTGACCTCTATAGGTTGAAACTTGCTTTCTTCCGAACATCGTAACTCTAGGCTAGCACACTTACCCTTTTATATCCTATTATTACTATGTGTGATGCAAGTGCTAACGCTACATTTATATATTTATTCTTTTTAGAAAAACTATGGAGAAGATTAACCAGCTAGGTCATATTTCAACTCCAACTACCAAGCCGTTAACAAGTCTACCGCTAAATGAGCAATTTAAAGTAATTTCACTACGAAGATTAAAAACGAAATTTGGAGAAAGGATTTTATGTGTCTGCGAAGACTTTCAAGTTTTTTTACCTAATAGATTTAGCGTGCTAACTGATTTAGAAATAGAAGAACTAAATCAACGTTCTATTTTCATTATATATCACGGCATAGAGAACAAATCTTGTGTTATTAGTTTTACTGATGCGTAAAAGCATGTACATACAAGAATTACATCGAGAAAGCAAAAGTATGCAAACATCACTACAAGTAAAATCATTCATGATAAAACTAGTACATACAAGATGTGAATAAATACTGTAGAATTGGCATATTCTTTTATTTTAGATTAGGTATTACCTTCTCCTCCTACTCCTTCCTCTCGAAGAAGAATAAGAGCAAGAAAGAAGATGTTGATTAAATTCGTAAGTATGTTATCGTCTAGCACAGTAAGTATGTTGAGAAGAGATTTTTTCCTAAACTATGCTTGATTCTAGTCTTGTAATATAGTGTACTACAACATCGCACTATAGTATGTGTATATATGTTTTTTGAACAGTGGTATGTATTCAAGTCTAAACTTGCACACTCTTGCTTTGCGATGCATGTTCGATAAAGATGTACCTTGACAGAGTAAGTAAAGGTAAAGGAAGTTATACACATCAATTAATGTTCTGATCACATGTTAAGGTTAACGACATCGAGTGCAGTGTTCGATTCTAGTCTTGATCACTTATCTAGTGTTTTGAGCACATCAATTAATGTTCTGACTACATGTTAAGGTTAACAACATCGAGTGCAATGTTCGATTCTAGTCTTGCTATGTTTTAATCTCATTTCATATTCTAATCACATGTTGAAGTTAACAACATCGAGTGCAGTGTTTGATTCTAGTCTTGTTATGTTTTACAATCTTGTTTTTTGCAATGCATGTTCGATAGAGGTGTACCTTGAAAGAGTAGGAAGAGTTCGATTCTAGTCCTGCTATGTTTGAACCTGATTTAATGTTCTAATCACATGTTGAAGTTAACATCAAGTGCAGTGTTCGATTCTAGTCTTGTTATGTTTTACAATCTTGCTTTTGCAATGCACGTTCGATAGAGATGTACCTTCACTGAGCAGGAAGAGCAGCTCAGTAAGTATGTTGAGAAGAGAATTTTTTGTTTTTCTAAACAGTGCTTGATTCTAGTCTTGCAATGCTGTATTCTGCAACATCGAACACTAGTATGCAGTTCAAGTTGTAATAAGTTTTGAACAGTAGTATGTGTGTGTTCAAGTCTAAACATGTGTCACTGCGGGTATGCGAGCGGATAACAGCCGACGAAATTGCCCCGCATAGGGCAGCACGGTGCTCTGTTCATTAAAAGATGGCAGATGACAGCTAACGAAATTGCCTGCATGATAGCAGCATAGTGCTCTGTTGGTTAAAGATGGCAGATGACACCTGTCAAAAAGCACATGGCTTTGCTTCCAAACAAGAGCACGTGGAATTTACCGCCACAACAAAGAGGGCAGCACTGTACTCTGTTGCTTAAAGATGGCGGATGATGGCTGTCAAAAAAGCACGTGAGTTTGTTTCCGAACAAGAGCGCGTAAATTTTTTCACCACCACATTTCAAAGGTATCTAGCTAAAGAGGGTAGCACGGTGCTCAAAGATGGCGGATGATAGCTAACAGAACTTTTCAAATTGCCCGCTACTACGTGCTTAAGGTAGTAGCCATAAAGAGGGCAGCACGGTGTTCTGCGGATTAAAGATGACGAAATTACCCGCATGATAGCAGCATGGTGCTCTGTTGATTAAAGATGGCGGATGACAGCTGTCAAAAAAAGCACATGGCTTTGTTTCCAAACAAGAGCACGTAGAATTTGCTGTCACCACATTTCAAACTAAAGATTGCAGCACTGTTCTCGCCACCGGGGCAGCACTGTTCTCTCTGGATTAAAAGCTTTGTTTCCAAACAAGAGCACGTAGAATTTGCCGCCACCACATAGAGTGTAGCACCGAGGTTTGTGATGCAAGATGGCGGATGACAGCTGTCAAAAAAGCACATGGCTTTGTTTCTAAAAACAAGAGCACGTGGAATTTGCCGTCACCCGGCAGCACGGTGATTAAAGATGGCGGATGACAGCTGCACATGGCTTTGTTTCCAAACAAGAGCACGTGGAATTTGCCGTCACCGGGGCAGCACGGTGATTAAAGATGGCGGATGACAGCTAACAGAACTTTTCAAATTACCCGCTACTACAGAGAGCAGCATGGTGCTCTGTTCATTAAAAGATGGCGGATGACAGCTAACGAAATTGCCCCGCATGAGGGCAGCACGGTGCTCTGTTCATTAAAGATGGTGGATGACGGCTAACGAAATTGCCCGCAGCATAGTGCTCAAAGATGGCGGGTGACAGCTGTCAAAAGAGCATGTGGCTTTGTAGAGCACGTGGAATTTGCTACCGCCACATAGAGTGCAGCACTGTTCTCAAAGATGGCGGATGACAGCTGTCAGAAAAGCGCATAGGTTTGTAAAGCACGTGGAATTTACCGCCACCACATAGAGTGCAGCACTGTTCTCTCTGGATTAAAGATGGCGGATAACAGCCGACGAAATTGCCCGCAGCACAGCGCTCAAAGATGGCGAATGACAGCTGCACGTGGCTTTGTTTCCCAACAAGAGCACATAGATTTTTTCAAATTGCCGCCACCACATAGAGTGCAGCACTGTGCTCTGTTGATTAAAGATGGTGGATGACGGCTGTCAAAAAGGCGGGTGATAGGTGATGAAATTGCCCGCAGCACGGTGCTCTGTTGATTAAAGATGGCGGATGACAGCTGTCAAAAAAGCACGTGGCTATGTTTACCAAACAAGAGCACGTGGAATTTACCGCCACCACATAGAGGGCAGCACTGTTCTCTCTAGATTAAAGATGGCGGATGACAGCTGTCAGAAAAGCATATAAGTTTGTAAAGCATGTGGAATTTACCGCCACTACATAGATGGCAGCACGGTGATTAAAGATGGCGGTTGACAGCTGTCAAAAGAGCATGTTGATTTGTAAAGCACGTGGAATTTGCCGCCACCACATAGATTGCAGCACTGTTCTCTCTGGATTAAAGATGGCGGATGACAGCTGTGACGAACCATATTTCAAAGGTAAGTAGCTAAAGAGGGCAGCACGGTGTTCTATAGATTAAAGATGGCGGATGACAGCTGTCAGAAAAATAGCACGTGAATTTGTTTCCAAACAAGAGCACGTAGAATTTGCCGCCACTACATAGAGCGCAGCACTGAGGTTTGCGATGCAAGATGGCGGATGACAGCTGTCAAAGGTAAGTAGCTAAAGAGGGCAGCACGGTGATTAAAGATGGCGGATGACAGCTGCACGTGGCTTTGTTTCTAAACAAGAGAACGTGGAATTTGCCGTCACCACATAGAGTGCAGCACTGAGGTTTCGGATGCAAGATGGCGGATGACAGCTGTGACGTACCACATTTCAAAGGTAAGTAGCTAAAGAGGGCAGCACGATGCTCAAAGATGGTGGATGACAGCTGCACGTGGATTTGTTTATCTCGCGCTAGTGAGGTTAAGTTGGTAGCACTAAGGTTTAGACCCGTCAAGATGGCGGCACTGCCGATGACAGGTGATGAATTTACATCTACTACGATAAAGAGGGCAGCACGGTGCTCAAAGATGGTGGATGACAGCTGTCAAAAAGGCACGTGGCTGTCAAAAAACACGTGGCTTTGTTTACCTCATGCTAGTGAGGTTAAGTTGGTATCACTAAGGTTTAGGCCCGTCAAGATGGCAGTACTGAGGTTTGCGATGCGTTGTTGTCTGTCAAAAAGCACGTGGCTTTGTTTACAAATCTGTCAAAAAGCACGTGGCTGTCAAAAAGCACGTGGCTTTGTTTACCTCGCGCTAGTGAGGTTAAGTTGGCACTACTGAGGTTTAGGCCCGTCAAGATGGCAGTACTGAGGTTAGCGATGCGTTGTTGTCTGTCAAAAAGCACGTGGCTGTCAAAAAACACGTGGCTTTGTTTACCTCATGATAGTTAGGTTAAGTTGGCACTAGTGAGGTTTAGGCCCGTCAAGATGGCAGCAGTGAGGTTAGCGTTGCGTTGTTGTCGATGACAGCTGTCAAAAAGCACGTGGCTTTGTTTACAAATTCAAATCTCGCGCCAAAATTCAAATTTCCCGCCAAAATTCAAATTTCCCGCGGGCGGCGGCGGCGGAGGAGGAGGCAGTGGAGGCGGCGGGAGGAGGAGGAGGCGGCCGAACCCGCTTATTATACTACTATCAGTAATGCCGCTTTCGAACCTCTTCAACATCCGACGCCCTCTCCAGTCTTATCACCAGGCTACAATAGTTTTACCTCACCCTTTAGCCATGTTGCTTAAGGGGATTTCGAATTTATCGGTTAACACTAGGATTACCAAACATTCTTTCTACCATCTTTTACCAAAGCGGTCATTTTGACCGATAGTAACACATGTTCACTTCTTGAGGATATTGGTCCCAGAAAAAAGTTCAAATTGAGTACAAAAACATCATAGACGCTGTATAATGTTATTTATGATCATGTAGGACTTGTAAACATTATTCTGATTAAATAAATAAATACACTAATAAGGCAGAATGTTCTTCTTACACACTTAGCTTACACTATATACATATCTGAATGAATGTCACTTTCTTCTTTTCAATTTATTTCTCGCACTGTACACGCACACTTTGCTTGGTCACTTTCAAAGTGCAGTTACGCCAGACCAGTTTTTCACAGATTGCACACATTTCCTTTGTCTTGTTCCATTTGCAAACTGCGACCTGACATTGACTGCGATGTGAACTCTCTTCGGAGGCTAGGGCCTCATTGTTGCAGCCAACAGCGACGATGGTCTTGAATGGCCTACATATCCGACAAGATGCGTACAGATGCGCTAGATAGGTTGCCAGCTGTCTCAGGAATACGCGGTATTTGCTTGCCGGCTGTTGCCTTAGACAATGCATAAGCTTTTATACCAGCGAGATCTGATATGTTGAAGAAGAAAACGACGACTCATCAATTTTACCAGGTACTTACGGTCCATTTGTTCAACTATGTCGACACCAAATTTGGTAGAATTATAAGAAGGGATTGTTTCAGGATTTTTCTTCGGGTGTAGTTCGTTGATACGTCAATATGTATTGTACTGAGAATGAGGACATTCTTGTTCTTTTTACCTTGGTAGGACGTGAGAGTTGCATCCTCATTTTTGTACACTACTGTGCTGTAGCGTGGGTCACTGTTGGACTCCACAGAAGGAGGAATTTCTCTCCTACTACGGGTCAGAGTGCCTACAATACTTGTGTTCTTTTTTCTTCAATGATTTTGCTAGTTTCAGTGACGTGAAAAAGATATCACTAGTGACATTTCTTCCGTGATTGATGAAAGGCTCAGCAAGACGCAATACTACATGTTCACTTAGAGACAGATCGGTGGGTCGCGTTTCATTTTTCGCAAGATAGGGAAAACCTTTCACAACATACTTGCCTTCCACATAGACAGCCAAACTTGTCTGGTTCATTGGCTATATACTGCATAAATGGGGAAAAGCTGTTCATCCACAATAATGTTCTCACTGGTCAGTCGCAGTCCCACACAACGGAGACAAGCGCAAATCTATCAGTTTTCAGCCGATCCCTACAGGTAAATTTTTCATTGAATTGAAGAAACCTCATGGTTTACTTACACTGTACACAAAATTATGTAAATACAAAATGACTAATGTCAAATAGGCTTACCTTTTTCATCAGCAGTTTTGCTGCTGTGCGTGTCGCCATTTGGCGAGTAATTACATAACGCTTGAGGTTACTCCACTGTTATGGGGAAATATAATGTAAATGGTTCAGAATTTCGGCATCCACCAGCAGACTACGTGAGAACATAATTTTTCAGAGTAATTACAATTAATTGGGAAATCTAGTTTGAATGTTTGTAACCACTGAGCACGACAATTGACTGCTCGTTATGATTGCATACCATTCATTACTGAAAAAATACTGACTATATTTTCTTGCCAGTGTACTTCAATCATTGTTTGAAAAGAGCCAACAGCTGCCCCGTTGTAGCACACCAATACGCTATATTCGATACTACAGTAATAAAATATACTGTTACAGCTTGTTGGAATGATATTCCGCTTGAAATGAATGCCACAAACGTCTGATATATAGCCACTGCAGTAGCGGTCAAAATGACCGTCCGGTAAAAGTAGGTATATGACCTCACTGCACCAACAAAAAATGAGTTACGGGTATCTGAAGCTATATGCCGAAAAGTACACTTAAAATCATTGAAAGCCACCAAAGGATTTGATTGTCCTAACCGCATAACGAGAGTGAATGAGAAAACAGAACTGAAAACGGTCATTTTGACTGCTGCGGTAAACCTTACATTATTATGAAGGTCAAATAGTACAGACCATTATTGAAAGGATTTCGCAATATTACAGGTCATACTTATGTTTCGCTTCCCGCCCGCAAACGTTTTCTGAACTTGAGGCTAAGTCGTGTCCGCGCAAAGAGTAAGATACGCAGATACTCTGCGAGTCGCTAGGGAACCACCACCGTCTTTTAATTGTTCTCGGCCACCACCTCGTTGAACCGTTTCTCATCGCTAATGTTATGCATGTGGATTGGCGGACCATCTTAGGATTAAGTGTCCTCTTATAAAAAATAATGCACCTACAAATCGAGCAAGGACTTCTCAAGGATGTTTCGAATCCTAGTCGTTCTCACACGTCACTAAAAACTGTATCCCATCTAATATTACACCTTCTTTCTCTACTTCTGGTTCTACCCCTGCCATCCAAAACAATAGAAAATGAATAGCATGCCCGGCTGTGTCACCACAATCAGCTTCTCAAGGCTCAGCCCAGTTTAACTGTGGCATCGTATTTTCTGAAGAGGGAAGACCCTCTGAAACATCTTTTGAAGGTCCTAAATAATGTCCAAAAATTGCCTCCGAGACTCCTGTATTCGTGCCATCCACAACACTGAAATAAATAACGAGCACAGAAACACAGGAAGTCATGGCTCCAACATTTCAGAAGAATAGTATTCCAAATTAAAAGTTTGTTGTAAATTTACTGAATATATTTCTTTTTCTCTAAAGTATGTTTCCTCTAATTCGTCGCCTTGAGAATTTTAGGATTTATCCAGGCTAAAATTCGTAATTCCAAATTTACATGGAAGTTTATGTTGTTTGTGGTAAGAAAAAGTCATGCCCCGTGATGTTAGGAGTAGATTTCATGTCACATATTCCGGTCTTGTTCTCGATCTTCAAAGTAAATCCTGAACATTCAAATTTAAGAGTAATTCCAATATACCCGTTTTAAAATGTAGTTCTGCATCGTCTTCTCTGATTTCACCTACCCAGAGGGAGATGTCATTAGACCTTAGCCATCTATATGAGGATCACGCTAATAGCATTCGTAAATTACATCAGATTTTTCCGACATGTTTTCGGAAACTCTTGGTGTCGATGATTTAATTGAATACAAGATCGAGGTGATGGATTCTGTTCCAGTGAAGATTTATTCCATAAAGGCTATCTCCACCTAAATTGAAGGCACTTCAAGGAAATTACAGACCAAATATTGAGGGATGGTATCATTCGACCTTCCAAGTATGCATCACCCATATTTCTGGTGCCGAAACCTCAAGTCGGTTTCAGGCCAGTAAGTGCATTTATGTTTTTCGTGGTTTCGTAAGGCTATGTTCTTCACCGTCCTAGATCGTAACCAAGCATATAATCAGATACCTCTGGCAGAACAATTGAAATATCTGTCTGCTTTCGCTACCGACTGGAATCTGTAATGAATATAACGGCGTGCCTTTGGGGTTCCCTACGGTCACGGCTGTTCTTACCAGGCTGCTACTAAGGGTCTTCTCCACTATCAAATATGAATATCTATACCATTATCTAAATGATGTCCTTATTTTCTCGGAGACACTTGAAGAACGTTTAGCTCATCTAGAGGAAGGTCTAAACCGCCTTCGTAAGCCTGAATTGACAGTCAAGTTGTCAGAGGTGTCCTTCGCTAAATCATTTTTGTCCTCTTAGTGCATACTGAATCACCTGACGGAGTTTCAGTCGATCATTAAAGAACGCATGCCTCCCAAAGATGTTAAAGGGGTTGCTAGATCAATCGACATGGTGAATTGTTTTAGGAAATTCATCTCCAACATTGCTAATAGGGCGGCATCCCTAGACCCCCTCCGTAGGAAAGGTGTCATGTTTGAATGCGAGCCGTCGCAGAAAGCAGTGTTCGAGGATTTGAAATTAGCTCTCTGTAACGCCCCATTTTTTGCTATGCCAGATTTCTCTAATGAAGTTCATCGTTCAGAAAGTCACCTCGTCTTGTCCCTTATATTTTGAGGAATGGGTTTCAGTGTTGCTCTTCGTGGCACGACCGGATGATGAAAATTGTGGTTCCAGCTGTTCTTGTGCCTCTAATCTTGAAGTATTACCTTAAGACCCCATTCGGGGGACATCTCGGCATCTTCAAAACTAGAGAGATGATAAGGTAAATATTTATCTGTAAGATTAGAGCGGCGAGATTATGGAGACGGTTAAAGCATGTAAATCTTGTTTGGTTAGCAAGCCCACGTTGTCTACTAAGTTTGGGCTATTGTCATCACATCAAGCATCTCGCCATATGGAGCGACTGTAGCCTATATAGATTACGTCGGACATTTCCCTCAATAAAATTTAATGGGATCAAATTCATCCTTGTGTGTGTGGATGGTTTCACACGGTTCTCATGGCTGTTTCTGAATTGGTTTGCCACTGCTCAGTCAAAAATTTCTTGTCTCAATACTATTTTTTCATCTTTCGGACTTTGTCAATATATTATTTCTGATAACGCTAAGGACTTCAGCTCTAAATTATTTCGTAAATTCTGCATCGATCTATCCCCTGTAACATGTCACGACCTCAGTATATTACCCACAGCGATCTCAAGCTGAGCGAGTTAATCGTAATCTTCGATCTGCCCTGATCGCTTTTCACCACGAATGTCATTCTCGTTGGGACCCGTACCTTGCACTGGTTATTATTAGGCTTTAACTCGGCTGTTCAATTGTCACGTAAGTTTTCACCCGCATCTCTTATACATAAGTTTGTTCCCAACATTCCTTTCCCCAACTTCTGGTCAATAAATGAGCTTTTACCAGAGACAATAGGCACAGATCACATTCGAGATCTGTGGAGAAAGGCCAAAAATAAACTTAAAGCGTCTCACGAGAAAGTGGAGGAAGGAATGGTGGTGGACCGAGAGCCACCACTTTAAAATTTGGAGATCAAGTCATGGTTAGAAATTTTGTTCTAGCAGGCAAGCTTGCCCCCAGATTTTACGGACCTTGTATTATATTAGATTTTCCGACTCCAGTCACCCTCTTGGTGTGCAACAATGAAACAGATAGGATTTCCGTGTTCATTTCTTTCAAGTAGACCCTGTGTGGACAATGTTGCCTTCCAGTATAGACCACCAAATGAAGGCAGTGACGATTTAAATATATTCCTTTCCTGAGCATCTGATTACTTAAAATTTTTGGTAAGCAAGTTTAAATAAAGAGGCTTTCTGGACCTGTTGGTGGTAACATTTTGTAGGTGTTTACGTTGTAATTAATTTGGTGGAAATAATTTTGTAAGACCTTCCCTTCAATAATTTATTTCCCGCATGTCATTACCACCCCTGCCTCCCAATCTGAGCCAGAAATTCCGTGCACGCGTCCTACAAGCCACCAAACTTCACAGCTCCACCACGCAACGCTGTCTACAAAACAGTTAATCTAGCCCATTCATTCAATTGTTACACTGCTCAACTTCACCTGAGGGCGCGTCGCAACACCTGGCGAGGGATGCCTGGGCGGGGAATGAGCTCGCATCGTGCCGGCCATATCTCCTTCTCACCTGCCGACTTGTGGACTGCCATCTTTGACAATAGCATGGAAGGTGAACCCCAACCGCCCACTCTATCATTGCTCGGTGGCCATAGCTTTGGCTGCTCCTATCAGGTACGGGAAGAAATGTATCTGATGGTACTTGGGGTGTCCGGGGCGTTGGCGGCTGCTATTGACGCAAAACTTGGGCGAAAATGAGCGAACATCTACAACGTCACAATCAAAATCAAGATTTCTCTACTGTAAAAACAAATTAGAACTGAACATCCACCAAGGAATTTTATAACTTTGATATAAAATTTAAAAAAATTAAGAGTCTTAGGGGCAAGCTCTCAAATCTGTTTGGACTGTGGTGATACCGAGGTGCCAGTATTTATTGTACTTCCCTCCTCCAAGCGTTTTGGTTGTGGGCTAATCGCCGCTGAAATTTGTATCAAACTATCTTCATTTCTTTCCTTTCCCACTCCTGTTTAATTTAAAACACATGTACTTTGAGCATCGCGCTCATTAGCTTCATTGAACCTATGGGAAGTAAATTACCTTGTACGTGCTGAACTCTACTCGGAGTGTTCGTACTACGATGCTCCGCCCCCTAACCAATTAGTTCCTTGTCGATACTTGTTCAGGGCGAGAGCGGCCATTATTGTGCTGCGAGTAGTTAGATATGGACCTGTGTTCCAAGCGTCTCTTCCGCGAGAGTTTTTTCGGGTGCATCATGGACTACGGCTGAAGAACATAGTGAGAGGGCTCCTTCTCTCGCCCTCTAAATGTTTCTAAAGTGAATTCTAAAATCGTGGGAGCGTCACCAGACTGTATATTATTTTAATTTTCTTTATGGTTTTATCATCATCTATGTGAGTATTAAAATGGCGCTGTGGCGTCACCTCAATCCAGTGGAATTTTTTCTGCACCTTAATGAACTCGGTCTCCTTTCGGCTTTCATCAATTTTGAGAAACTATTGCGTGGCCTGTGAGACTCTTAAGTTGCTTTCCGTCGTTATGATCTCGGCTTTTCAAAAAGAAAAAAATCTGAAGTACTACTGGCAAAGTAACATTTCGGGTTATTGATTTATTATTTCACCAAAGGATCTGGGGTGAAGATAAATTATCAATTAATCATGTAGAAAAGTTTTGAAGACTTTGTAATGTTTAATTTTTGAATCTTTATCAAATCACCCCAACTAGGTTGAGTTTTAAACCATTTGAGTTCTAACCAAGAGGACGGACGTTTTATTTAATATTTCTCTGTGCTTATTTTAATTTCCTTGGTTCATTCTTGTTCTTTTCGTGTTAAATTCATGCTTTTCTCCTTCCTTTTTCGGGCTACTGTTTTCTTGGTAACCTTTGGTTATGCTTTGTTACATAGCGTTCGTGCGTTACTATGACGACGCGTGATGATTGGTATTGTTCATTATAAAAATAAAGTGAAAGAGGATGATGATTTCCGCTTTCCCGGAGTCTACCTATCTTGTGTGACGATTCTATTTTACTGTATGATTTCCCCTTACTTTTATGAAATTTGGAGCTCGCATTTGAGCAATTTAATTTTAAAAATTCCGTTTTAATTGCTACTGGTGTATTGAGTCGTCGTGATAATTCTATCTGGACTGCCAGTAATTCTTCCTGTTGGATAGAACTCCGTGGTTAAAGTGGTAATGTTTTAATGTATAATTATAAGCAAATAATTATTTTAACTATCCTAATTGCTCTAGTGTAATAAGGCCTCCGAAATATCAATGAATGCTATTAATAGTTCATTTTTTTTTGCGTTGGTCGACCCCAGTTTTCATGTTAACTTGGCTTTTTAAATAAACTTAATTTTGACTTTTTTAATATTCCTGCGTTGACGCTTTCCCTGTTATCTTTTCAAATAATTTTATTTACTAAATAAATCCTATTTATTTCCTTTTCAAAAGAATATGTTGTTCTTCTTTTAAATAGTTGGCAAATGATACCAGGTACCTTTTTATTTTCCACGGGTTTTGATGAGACACTCTTCCATCAGTTCAGGTAAGTCTCTTTCTTTTTGTTGTGGTGATGTTTAAGGGTGTGTGTTTAGGCTTCCTGGTGTGCCTTTTGAAGTAGCTCACTTGTGTACCGGCTAGTTGGTTTTCATTTATTACCGCCGTTATCGTAGTGGTTGTGTGTTTGTCTACGTAACGGGACAGTGGTAAAACCATAGGGTGTGGAGCTCTGTACCGGGGGTTCACCTTTTCCGTCCAGTTGGTCGGCGCGCCTTTTAGAAGGCCATCTATGCTGTGAATCCTAAACTATGTATCTGAAGATACTTGGACCCTTAATCTTTAGATATCTCTACTATCGGGCGATGTGCCCTCTCTGGCAGCAGGACAGTCAATTAATTTTTAAGGGAATTTCCAAATTTCAATATTGGTAAACCTTAACTGTTTGTGGATTGTTTCTTTTATGTGCTATGGTTATCAACAATTCTACTGCTTCCTTCTTCCTTAGTTATTAACCAATCAGGAATTTCCGTGTATTTCTTTCTATCCAATTCATAGATCAAGAGAGTTCTGGAGCATTCCCCTCTGAGTTGCTATAAAATTTGGGCGCTTTAGGGCCGTGTTGTCATATTCATCGCTCCGGTCTAGTGTATTTGTATGACGTAATAGTAAGGAGGGGAAGCTTGCCGACGTCGGAAGGCCCAACAACTCAAGGTAATGTCAGACACCTTTTAACATGTAATAGCTGCAGGCAGTTAACTTGAGGGGAAGGTTTCATACTTATTTTCTCATTGTAAAATTCTAAAGTTTAAATGTACATTTTCGGAAAGTCTAAGGACTCTGTTGAAATCCCTGCTAAGAAATACGTACGTTTAGGCAGTAAAGAGCCTTCACCCTCTGTTAATTCCCATTCAGCTTGGTATAGGGGTGACCTAGAATATCTAAAACTCAAAATCCTTCAAAACTATTTTGGTGCTTAATATTTCGTATCTAGTCACCCCTCTATAGTATAAGCTTAGCCTCTGCAACTTCGGAGTGTTTCGCCTCCTAGCATTTTGTTTATGGCCGATCGCTTTAAACCACTCGTTTTGTACATTAAGTCCATTTAGAATGGGCATTCATTGCCCCTGTTTAGAATGCCATTATTTATAGACGAGTGTGTAATGTCGAGCAGAAATGACAATAACCGCGGTTTTTGAAATTTAGCTAGTGTAAAATCTGGCAAGAAACTTGAGCCTCTGAAAGTCTGGACTTTAGTAAATTCTGGAGCTCAGTCTCCTTGTATGTAAGTGAGTGTATCAAATACGCTCTTGTAACATAATGTACCTTAAGAGCTACAATATTAATTCCTTGTAAACAATTGTGTGGATAATATTCTGCATTGAACCTGATACTTGACTTTAGGTTATTATTATTTTGGGAGCTGGCAAGGTCACCTTTATAATAGTATTGTTAATTCATATTTTCTAAGTATGTATACAATTTCAAACTCAAAAAAGGAAAGAAATAACATTTCAAAATTTAGTGCTTTATCTTATACCCTGATCTTTTCACTGTCCACTCCAGCACCTTCTTACACCTCTGTGTTCCACGAAATCCCCGGAACAGTAACAGAACCAAAGTGTGATAGTGTAGAACCTGACGATGTTCTTTACAGAATGAAATATGTCATTCTGTTAATAATTACATGTTCTCTCCAGGTAGTTTCTTGTCTTATTAATCTTTGATTAGATTTGATAAAAGGAAGTCTTCAAATGTATGTATTAATTAAGGCAAACCGGAAATAAAGCGGCTTCCAATTTAAAATAAAAACGTAACATGGAAGAATGTTACAATTAGAAGAAATTGGAGACACCTCATCCTAAAGACGGATAACACAATACGAAAGCTTATCCCTGAATATCATACTGTTCGATGAAGAGACATTGGTCGACACGTGAAGTGATAGCCTGAAGGGTGAGTTCGAAATAGGCTTCGTAGCCTATCGACGAATAGGAAGTAAAAATGTAAGCAAGGAAGTCAATAAGAAAGTTAGTTTGTTACATAAGTTGTTCGAATTTGTATATAACGTGTCGTCTATTCTGAAAATAAATCTATGGTTTAATCCACGTAATTCGAAGCTCAAAATTTCAAATGAATGCGGACGTCCCACAGCTTGTAGGGCTTTCAAAATACGGCAAGAGTTTCCACGAGTGGCTTACCACGGTGGTTTGACTTGTGTTAAGTCCCTCCCATTTGTCATAAATCGCGTATTTTACGATTACATGCTCTGATTTTCTCCCCATCAATTGTAACAGGCCATCCATCACACGGCTTGCATTCCAATGAAATATTTCATTTCTGAGTGTCCCATATTTTTTCAGGTCCATTTGGATACTGGCGGATCTCCTTATCCAGGACAAATCTTCTTTTCGATTCTGCGTTTACGTTTCATTTCTACCCTTATAACTGTGAACAGGAACGAAATGATGAATAAATTCTTCGGAATTTATTTTTTATTTGTTCAGCTTGCTGTGATGCTATCGGATAGCCTAGGTCTAATGACGGACATCGCCAGACTCATAATCATTATTGCTCTTCTGATGCACCTAGGATCATATTCGTATATTCAACAAATATATGCAGTTCATTAAAATGCTGAATTAAAACAAACATAAAGCGATTGTTCGTAAACTGTTTGTGGATGAATAATTTCAGTTACATTACTGCCATGTAAGCACAACGTAGACATCGACTTAGAACACATTCGGTATATGTATATTTTTAGGATTGTTCATGGCGTGAGTACATTTCTAAAGCTTGAGAAATTGCGATCATCATTTCCGTGAATGGGGCGCACTAGAGTTCGCTCTCAGATAGCCTGTGGTGTTGTGCTCATACTTCGTACTTGAACATGAGACTGACATCCAACGGCACGGCACGTAACATACATTTATCCCATCAATGCACCTTCCCGAATGAAAATGGAGTAGTTTGCGAGTTATCACACATATAACGATATCTGTTTGCAGCAGCAGTTGGAAGTCTGGCCTGTTGACGGAATGAGTCCCAGTCTTTGACGCTAACGCTGAGGTTGAGCTTTTTTAAATGTTATTTATTCGGGGCGTCGACCTAAGAAGATATTTTGCCCCTACCTTGCACTATATTTTATGAACCTGCGTGTGTTTGGAAGTTGTGGAATTGTAAAGTGTTGAATTTGAGGAAAGGAAAATTAAGGACGACACAAATACCCAGCCCCTAGGCCAGGTATATTAATCATGTACAGTTAAAATCCCCTGATCCGGCCGGGAATCGAACTTGGAGCCGACGGGTGACAGGCGGACGCGTTGCCCCCTACAGCGTGGGGCCGGACGAGGTTGAGCTTACTACGTATTTGTCTGACGAAAGAGATATGAAGTGTTTTAGTGTAATTTCGTTTCCTACGTCCTCCTTCTTCCTCTCTTTCTACCGCTTTTTCCCACATCTGTCTGGTCCCGGGTGCGAACTGTGTCGCACATGTGGATGTGACCCTGTTTTGGGGCCGGATGCCCTTCTTGACGCAACCCTATATGGAGGGATGTAATCACTATTGCGTGTTTTTGTGGTGGTTGGTACTGTAGTATGTTGTCTGAATATGAAGTGGAAAGTGTTGGGAGAAACACGAACACCCAGTCCCCGGTTCAGGAGAATTAATCAGACGTGATTAAAATCCCCAACCTGGCCGGAAATCGAACCCGGGGCCCCCTGAACCGAAGGCCTAAACGCTGACCATTCAGCCAATTAATCGGACAATTTCGATTCCTATACTAATTTACGTAATTATTCGGGGTGGTTTACCCGCCCCAGGCGATGTAGATTTATTCAACCAGTCACGTTTATTGCAACTCTGACGTACATCGGTCCCTTTCCCCAAACCGATGTAGTCACTTATAATGATGTGTGTGGCTCCGGGCTTGAAAACCGCAGAAATCGTGATCGTTACTATTTATTCATTATGAGTACCCAGGATGACTTTACTACAGATATTGATTTCGTAACTGAAGGACACTTAGTTCAATTCAGTGTTGGTTTTGAAACGTACTTTCCCGAAAATTGTGACAGGTATCAGTGGTTTCAAAATCCATTCACTAGTGACGTTCCTTCGGAAATCAGTACTACGGAAGAGGAAGAACTGATAGATCTGTCGACAAATTATTCACTAAAATTGAACTTTCCTTGCATAACGTTGCCAAACTTTTGGTATTCCGTAAGACGGGAGTTCCCAAGCTCTACAAAGAGAGTACTGAATATATTAATTCCTTTTGCAAATTCCTGTCTCTGCGAAAGGGTGTTTTAAGCAGCGGCTGAAAGAATGTTGTAGGTCAGGGAAAAGCTTCAAAACCACTACTGTAAAGGGTTCTAAAGATCACCAGATGGTACTAAGTCCACAAACTCTCACATTTAAAAGGTAAAATTTGTTTTGTGTGATGTGCGACAAGGGGATAGGGAAGTGCTAGGAGTGGGAAGCTACTATAGCCTTAAATAAAGTATGGCTCCGGCGCTTGCCGTATGTGCAAGTGGGAAACAACGGAAAACTATCTTCAGAGCTGCCAACTCTGTTGTTAGAAACCACTATCTCCCAAAATTAAGCTGATAGCTACATGACCAAAACCGTGCAGCAACTTGCTCGGCAGGAAAGGTAGTCACAAAACATAACATGTTTCCAGTGATTTCCATGAAATAGTGAAGGAAGTCAATTCAAAACAGTTCGTATGATCGGTCCAAACTTCTTTATCATTGAAACTGGGGCAGAGACAGTTGTCAAGGAAAGAACATTGTATATTTCCAAAGTTATCGGCTATTCGAAATCGCATGTTTCATCTGAGAGATGATCGGTGAGACTGAGTTTGGCTGTAAGGTAAAAGTTCTGAAAGGAAGAAACAAGTGACATACAATCAGGAACATTGGAAGTTATCTCCTCCACACGTTCTATGTCACTCAAAAAATAATTGAAAGCAATGATTCCGTACTTGGACAAGGCAGAATGAATCGAATAGTATTTGCAGAACTGCAAATGATAAATATAACAAAGCAGATATGAAATGTCTGAAGGACATACCACCTTTCATTAACTGTTGTTGTCATATATTTCTCCGGATACAAATTTTTATTTTGTCTCCAGTCTATTGTTAACGATCGCCATTATATTTTCCTTTGAATCAATGACCAAAAATCATTCCCTTAAATTGTTTGTGAGAGACGATTTCTTAACTTGGAATCAATCAATCAATCAATCAATCAATCAATCAATCAATCAATCAATCAATCAATCAATCAATCAATCAATCAATCAATACTGATCTGCATTTAGGGCAGCCGCCCAGGTGGCAGATTCCTTATCTGTTGCTTTCCTAGCCTTGTCCTAAATGATTTCAAAGACATTGGAAATTTATTGAACGTCTTCCTTGGTAAGTTATTCCAATCCCTAACTCCCCTCCCTATAAATGAATATTTGCCCCAGTTTGTCCTCTTGAATTCCAACTTTATCTTCAAATTGTTATCTTTCCTACTTTTATGAACGCCACTCAAACTTATTCGCCTACTAATGTCATTCCACGCCATCTCTCCGCTGACAGCTCAGAACATACCACATAGTCGAGCAGCTCTGCTTCTTTCTCTCAGTTCTCCCCAACCCAAACTTTGCAACATTTTTGTAACGCTACTCTTTTGTCGGAAATCACCCAGAACAAATCGAACTGCTTTTCTTTGGATTTTTTCCAATTCTTGAATCAGGTAATCCTGGTGAGGGTCCCATACACTGGAACCATACTCTAGTTAGGGTCTTACCAGGGACTTATATGCCCTCTCCTTTACATCCTTACTACAACCCCTAAACACCCCCATAACCATGTGCAGAGATCTGTACCCTTTATTTACAATCCCATTTATTTGATTACCCAAATGAAGGTCTTTCCTTATATTAACACCTAGATACATACAATAATCCCCAACAGGAACTTTCACCCCATGAACGCAGTCATTAAAACTGAGAGGACTTTTTCTATTTGTGAAACTCGCAACCTGACTTTTAACCCCGTTTGTCAACATACCATTGCCTGCTGTCCATCTCACAACATTATCGAGGTCACGTTGCAGTTGCTCAGAATCTTTCTACAGGTAAGTATTAAAAGACTGTAGATATTAGTTTCTCGCGTTACTAGATATAACTACTGGGAAATGAAAACAAGTGTACTGTAAGATTTTACTAGTTGGAATCGGTTCGCAATGGATGCAAAAATATAACACGGAAGTTCAGAGCACACGAAAGGGGCAGGCTGGACTGGTGGTAATGCCTATGTGGGACAACACTGGACTCCTTCGTTGAGAACAGCAAGTACTTCGTTCTGTACAGATAAACTTTAAAACTCGTACTCGACTAGACTGGACTCTCTTGAAGTAAGAAAAAAGGTTTAAAACACTATGCCATAAGTTGTGACCGTGAATGATCAGACTGGCTTGGTCTAATCAATTCAAATATTTCGTGCAAATGATGTTCACATTAGACATATCTTAAAAATCAAAGATCTGTTTAGTACTTTTGAATATATAGAACTATCATTCAGTTCATATTTTGTAATGTTGCCTGTTCCTCATAACTAGGTACGTCATTGTGATTCCTCTTCCAGTAAGCACATAATGATTATATTCATTTAAATCCATTTTTATATGGCAATTTTCCGTAATTCGTACATTGCAAGAAGTTACATTTCCGTGGCTAATTTGGCCGGTATTAGTTATTTCAATGTCTATTAACGAAGTAAAATTGAGGTAATGATTACTGCATATTGTTCCTCCACTTCGGAATTAAATCCATTACCATCGGCTAGCGCAAATACACAGTATATCAAAATACTTTCTCTGAAAAACGTAAAGAAGTAGTTACTGGAAGGTCAAACCAATATCATTATTATCATGGAGTTTTGTATGTACGGATATCCACAAAGCTTATTAACAGGGATGTGCTTAATCCCTGAAATGGATGGACAACAAACAAATAAGGACTGATATTTTCACTACACAGTCCTCAGTTCATGAACTCGAAGGGATTTCTTACATTGAGATACGTTTTTGCTGGCATTGTTTGTAATATTAATAGAAGCCAGACAGTTACTGTAGAGCTGTTTGCGTACATAATTCTTGCACATCCCACATGAAAACATAGATGAACATGTTATCACTTGATTAAGTCTTGTGCTATGATACGACTGTGAAAGTACACCATTCGAAATTTCGAGATTCACATCCTCGCTTTCTTATTGCTTTCCCGCAATTTCTAGAGGTAAGTTACGGGGTAGTATTGATGAAATTTCCACGTAAGCTATCCAATTGCTAAGCCTAAATTACCGGGCGAGTTAGCCGTGCGCGTAGAGGCGCGCGGTTGTGAGCTTGCATCCTGGAGATAGTAGGTTCGAATCCCACTATCGGCAGCCCTGAAAATGGTTTTCCGTGGTTTCCCATGTTCACACCAGGCAAATGCTGGGGCTGTACCTTAATTAAGGCCACGACCGCTTCCTTCCAACTCCTAGGCCTTTCCTATCCCATCGTTGCCATAAGACCTATCTGTGTCGGCGCGACGTAAAGCCCCTAGCAATGAAAAGCCTAAATGCTCAAAGGTGCAGTACATTATGAAACAATCCACACTAGCATAAGATTCCGGACAGATTGTATATAACTGTAATTGCTCTACAGTTCTACATCCTCTGCTCATCATAAGCACAAACTTTTTAACAATCTGTGTGTTTTTAAAGTACAGTACAGGCAAGAATATATAATGTTTCCTAGTAAAGGCCTTTGCAAACTGTTGCTTTCACTGATATCAAGCTCTACTCACTTATTGCGAAGTTTCGCCCTACAAAGCAACTTCTTCTTTAGAAGACGAAAACTAGTGAAGAGGAATAAATAGACTACTTTCCATGTTGTCACCATTTAGTAACAAAAAATAAAATAGACTTGCTTCAGTTTTCACTTTGACGGTATAGAAGCTATTTTGGTGTGAGTGTTAATGAATAATGATATTCAGAGTACGAGTAATACCTTCAGATACTGTGAAAAGTGATAAGCTTAGGGTCAATTACGCTGAAATATAACCTTCTGACTCAGTGAGGATAACAACTTCACGCCTCATCTTCGTAGTATCCCTCCTAATAGCAATCCTACCGATTTCTGTTGTTCCCTTATAATTGCTTCATCCTCGGTGGTTCAATTTGGCGTTTCGAAACACCACAGGGGTGATAATTTCACAGACAGACAGACAGACAGACAGACAGACAGACAGACAGACAGACAGACAGACATACAGACAGACAGACAGACAGACAGACAGACAGACAGACAGACAGACAGACAGACATTCTTCGTATAATCAAAATTCAGTATCCGAGAATGAAGTTTTATAGCCTTCTTCCACTTTTGCATATTATTAATATTTCCGTCATTAAGCACTACAGCAACTGTTTCATGGACACAGTAGAAACTTCACCGCATTGCCACGAAGAGTGAAAGGTAACTAGTTCCAGAAAGTTAACCTCGATACTATGTGAAGTAGATTCGTTTGTTCCGTGCTCACGCACAATTGTCTCCAGGAATCAATCTGGTGCACCTTTCTGGTTTAGACTCAGTGAACCAGGAACAATGAAGTGGAAGTCTCGTTTCTAAATAACGCATAACGAATTGAACCCCTGCACTGCCTTGTGAGCCATGCACGCCTTCACTAGATTTTATGGTTAGCTCTCTGAAGTAGGTTTTGACTGGTACTATATTCCCAGCAGAGCACCTCATTTGATGTTACGCTACATGTAAGTCCTATACATCCCCCCACCCACTATGGCGCGCCCCAAAAGGCCATGGCCTACCAAGCGACCGCTGCTCAGCCGGAAGGCCTGCAGATTACTAGGTATCGTTTAGTCAGCACGACGGATCCTCTGGGCCGATATTCTTGGCTTTCTAAACTGGGGCCCCCATCTCACCGTCAAATAGCTCCTCAATTGTAATCACGTAGGCCGAGTGGACCTCGAACCAGCCCTCAGATGCAGGTAAAATCCCTGACCTAGCCGGGAATCGAACCCGAGGCCTCCGGTTAAGAGGCAGGCACGCTAGCCCTACACCGCGGGGCCGGCTAAGTCTTATGCATTTCATAACGTTTTATGACTGTATGGTGTGGCAGGGTGTTCTAAAGGTGACCATGTTTCACTATCTGCTAGAACTCATTTCACCGGGCGAGTTGGCCGTGCGGTTAGCGACGCGCAGCTGTGAGCTTGCATCCGGGAGATAGTGGGTTCGAATATCACTATGGTTTCCCGTGGTTTCCCATTTTCACACCAGGCAAATGCTGGGGCTGTAACTTAATTAAGCACACGGCCGCTTCTTCCAACTCCTAGACCTTTCCTATCCCATCGTCGCCATAAGACCTATCTGTGTCGGTGCGACGTAAAGCCAATAGAAAAAAAAAAGAACTCACTTTTAAAAACTGCCTTCGGTTAAAGAGTTTCCTCTATCCATCCCCGCCCTGAAAAATGTGTAATTATATTTTAAATAATCAGTTTCTGAGATGAAGAAACCCCTACACCCCAACACACACACAGGCGAGTAAGTGAGTTTGCAATTGCAAATAAACGCATTTACTTACTTTTTATTGAATGGTACTCAAGTGCTATGAGTGCGAAAATGTCGGGATTATCGAGCAAAATATTACCACCGTCTTCACTCAGGCAGAAATAAGTAGGGCATTTGGGAGAGGAGCGCCAATGGCGTACTTAATTTCAAGCCGGAATTTTTTATTGTCGCAGAGCGGCCGGTGGCTCATAATTATGCAAGCACTGGAGTGATCATTTCCCCTTCACTCAAACGTGCTGACATGGCTGCACAGATTAAAATGGGCCTCCATGCCACGTAGGAGGAAACATTGATGTTGTTGTTTCAGTCATCAGTCCATAAACTGGCTTGATATTACCTCCCTGCCAACCTATTTTGTGCTAACATTTTCATTCCTACATCCTACATCTGCTCGAAACTGCTTGTCATAATAATGCCTTGGTCTAGCCCTACCGCTCTTACCACCTACATTTCCCTCACAAACCAACTGAAGTCCTGGGTGTCTTAAGATGTGTCCAATCATTGTATCACTTCTCGTCAAGTTCAGCCAAATCGATCTCCTCCCACCAATTCGATCCAGTATCCGCTCTTTCGCGATACGATCCATCATCTCGCCTTCAGCATTCTTCTGTAACACCACTTTTCAAACACTTCCTTCTGAACTACTTATGGTCCATGTTTCACTTCCATGCACTGCTACGCTTCATACGATAGTCTTCAGAAAATCTTTCTATTTGGAGACAAGGTGTCCAACTGGGTTTTATGTTCCATTATGATAGTGGAGCTATGGCGTCTAATGGCATTAGTAGAAGAATAAGCTTGTTTGGAGCTTGTAAAAGAAATAAAATGTTTCAATTTAAGACGACAGATTTGGAAAGTTTTAATTTACAAGACAGAAAGTAAGGGATAGGATTAATTTTCAAGGAAAATATTCTATAAATTTCTGTATACCTTGAAAATATTTAAGAAAAGTCTTTTTTTTTTTGCTAGGGGCTTTACGTCGCACCGACACAGATAGGTCTTATGGCGACGATGGGATAGGAAAGGCCTAGGAGTTGGAAGGAAGCGGCCGTGGCCTTAATTAAGGTACAGCCCCAGCATTTGCCTGGTGTGAAAATGGGAAACCACGGAAAACCATCTTCAGGGCTGCCGATAGTGGGATTCGAACCTACTATCTCCCGGATGCAAGCTCACAGCCGCGCGCCTCTACGCGCGCGGCCAACTCGCCCGGTTAAGAAAAGTCTAGGCAAGCAATTTGTATGGAATGTGCTACCTGGGTGACAGCCCTACAGGCAGTTCATTGAAGAATGACTCATGAGACACACATTCTTAAAAACTAAATCTGATTTACTGTCTTCAAGGAAACCTTGTTTGGTTTACAGTACATTAAGTGCACACAAAACATAACGACAGTCTATCATGTTCTACGTATATGAAATCATGTCCTGAGTTAAAATTAAAAAAAATGTTTATGAAAGATATGAGTAAAAGAGGTTCGTCAGACGACGATGCTTTGTTTCCTGTGTAAACTGTGATATCAAATATTTCGACTAGAACATTCTCAGTAGGAAAGCATCTATCCGATTCCGTCGTGACTTTAATAGAAGTTTGCTGCTTACTTAGATGGTCTATAAAGTGGTAACATTTCTCAGGACATTCTGACTACACTATAAATGTATGAGGGCCATTCGAAAAGAAACGAGATGGGGGCTATAAAATGAAAACCAGTGTCGTTATTTCAAAAGTCATGTCCAGCACCGTTGAGGTACTTGTCCGACGCGACACATGGCGGTGAATGGCCGTCTCGTAAAATTCCTGGGTCTGCGTTGTAAAACAGTTCCGGGAGCACCGCTTGGAGTCTTCGTCTGAGGTGAATCGTGTGCCAATCACAGCCTTAATTAGTTCACCAAAAATGGAATAATCACAGGGATACAGTTCTGCACTGTATGGAGGGTTAATGAGGACCTTGCATTTGAATGTCTGCAAGAGCATACTGTGTTTGCTGTACCAGGTCTTAGATTGCCGTGGAGCAGAATGATCCCGCGCGTGAGCTGTCCCGGTCATTTCAAATTGATTGCTTTGAGAACGGCGGTAAAGGATTGTGCGTATCGTTGCGCATTCAGCATTCTCCCATGTTACACTAATTTCAAAGGAATGGTGCCCTTTTGGTCAAAGAAGGTGCTGAGCATAACCTTTCTCGCACTTCTTAGGACGGCCTTGGATTTTTCCTTGGCGGCGACCCTGCATGCTTCCATTGGATACTTTGTCGTTTTGATTCGGGTTCGAAGTTATGGCACCATTTCACGTCTCCAGCGACCAATCGTCACAATAACTCATTCTCTTCCTTGGCATAGTGCAGCAAATGTTAAAGAGAGAGTCTCATTCGACATGTTTCCTGTGCTGGATGAAGACTGTGAGGCACGTATTGGGTGCAATTTTAGCGAAATTTCATTCTGTCCTTAATGCTGACGTGATTATTTCCCCCGCTCACCCCAACCACTGCGGCAATGACCGCTACGAAAACTCGACGTTCTTACATAATGTGTGAATCCAGCTGCTGGACAATGGGATTGGTAATGCAATATGGCGTTCAAGAACGTGCATCATCGGCCAACGACATCCGTCCTTCCCTGGATTGCTTGTGCAACGCCTTGACACTTGCAACAGACCTGTAATGATCTCCGTACACTTGTGCCATTATTCGATGAATTTCCGTTCCCCACACTGCTTCCGCTGCCAGGAAACGCACTACACCACCTTAATATTATTTCAAGCCTCCATTTCACCGTTTTCAGCATGACTGAATGCAGTGAACGGTCAACGAGGGCATTTGATAGCTCTGCCCTCACGTGGGTGTGCGTCTGTGTCCCTCTAGCGGCGATTTTTGGAACTCAGCGCAATTTTTTGAGGGACCGCGCAGTTCTTCGCAGGCAGTAATGTTACGATCCTTTCAGCCCCCCTCCTTCTATAGCCTCCGGCACGTTTCTTTTTGTACCAATCCCATTTCAACCAAGTGACGCAGAGGTAGGAAGCAAACTTGCTTCTAATGTCTCAGAAATACAAATCTCTAACGAAAACTGATGCGTATATAATTATTATCACTCCCTCCAAAAAATCCTTGGACGAGAACCTGACGGCAGTTACACCCAACGGTCTTGGTTTTGCTGTCACTCCCTCCAAAATCCCGACTGAAAAATCATTTACTTCTGTTGACGAAGCTATCCGTAAACTACATACGGATGAGGTTGACGAGGCGACAGGAATGCACGACACCTGTAAAGTCTGCTGAGGTACATGGACTCAATTAAAAAGAAGCGAGAAAAGAGCTTTGAAGGAACTCAGCAATGATCCAAAACTGACCACCTCTCAGCTGACAAAGGTAATGCGACGCTGGTAATAGGTACTGATGAGTTTAAGAACTAAATTCTGGCCACGCTGTCGGAGCATCTTTGCAGACTGAGCTCACCTACCCCACTACACGTTTGTCCTATACCACTGTGAAGGTCTTAACAGAGTCCTCATTATCAATACACGAGGTTTAACATCTGAGTCAGAAGGATGAAGTGCCGCCAATATTATATATACATTCTTTGTTTACACTTGAGAGGGCGCGGTGATATATCAGCAGCAGCTGGAGTGCTTTCGTCATCTGATCGATCTTTCGCTAGCTGCGAAGCCTCGAATGAAGACTTTCCAACAATTGCCCTTATCCGATAGACCATTGTCGTGAGTGGTCAACCTCTAGGTCTCCCTCCTTTTACCTACCCTTCTACCTCAATATTTCCCATGGCTTTCTTCCTCAATGAAAATTTGGAAGAAGTATCTCATGAATGCTCGGTCGATCTTCTCCATGAGCCTGATCTCCTCCAAAACTGAAACGCTGGTCCACTGTTTCGTCCCATGTTTGATCAATACTCGATGGTGTACCCACATTTCCTGCGCTTCTATCGTCTTCTCAACTGTTCTATGCCTAAGCTGCGTACGTTCTTATCCGAAATATCAGCGTAATTATCTTTTTCATTTTCATGCTTTTGATGGTGGTCAGTTCCCACCATACCTTGCTGAGTTGATAGTCGCCACGTGGGCTAGGGCACGACGTCTCCTTATCTCATCTGAGCAGTCTCTCTTGCTCCAGATTTGAGTTCTCAGGTAGATGAAACTACCCACTACCAGAAGTCCATGTAACTTGCTTTTATGGGACATGTTGTTTTTCACCTCGACTGCGATAATAAGTTCCGTCATACGCTTGTTGATCTCATGACCATACCTCCCGCTCGTTATTCTCAGTCATTCCATAATTATCTCCAGCAACCTGACAATTGTCGTTATGTTGAGAATGTCAACAGCGTACTTCAGGTTGATGATAGTTTTTATTTGCTAGGGGCTTTACGTCGCACCGACACAGATAGGTCTTATGGCGACGATGGGATAGGAAAGGCCTGGGAGTTGGAAGGAAGCGGCCGTAGCCTTAATTAAGGTACAGCACCAGTATTTGCCTGGTGTGAAAATGGGAAACCACGGAAAACCATCTTCAGGGCTGCCGATAGTGGGATTCGAACCTACTATCTCCCGGATGCAAGCTCACAGCCGCGCGCCTCTACGCGCACGGCCAACTCGCCCGGTGATGATAGTTTTTCTCCCACTCTTACGCCACCTTCCCATTCTCCTAGTACCTTCCTGATTAAGATTTCAGAGAAGATCTTCTGTAATATAAATTTTAAAAATGCGTCCTTAGCTGACCCCGGCTTCGATCTTCAAGGTGTTGGGAAAATTGTCTTGATTCCTAACTTGGCCCTGTTGTTCTTGTAAAGCACCGTAATTAGCCGCATCAGATTATCTGGAACTCCTTCCTAAGTATGTCCCCTAAAGAATCCCAATTCATGGAGTCATATGCCTTTCTGTCGTCGACAAAAGCACAAGAAATTCGCGGTGAAGTTTCGGGCCTTCCCCACGACCTGTAAAACTTTCATGATCTGTCCGCTTGTATCTTTGTCTGGCATGAACCCACTCTGCTGTTCCGCTATTCATGAGAGTAGGAAGGTTTTCAGTCTCTCGTTGACGATGTGGAGAGGAACCTTGCTAGCGTGACGGATCAGTGCCACTATCTTTCAGTTGTGGCAGTCTCTGGGAACTACTTTCTATTTTATAGGGATGCATATTGACTAACGCCACCAATTCGGCTGTTTTCCAGTGTTACATATATTTTTGCGGAGGTCTAGTAACACATGTACCACTTCTACAACCACGGTTTCAGCAGGAAATTACGTCCACACCAGGAGATTTGTTTTATCACAGGTGTCTGTCTACCTTCAAAATTTCCTACCTCAGGATTGTAGGTTTCTTGTTTCTCAGTAGGCCGTCATATTTTACGGGATTCCATGTTGATCTCCCTGTTGGATTTCCATATCTCCACGGTGCTTTCGGGATCAGCTTCTTTTGTCCCTAATTTTGTCTCAGATAATAATAGCATCTTAACTTCGAAGTTCCTCCCAGATATTTTATGAAACGTTCACAAGGTTCTTGATGTTCCGTATGCGGTTTCAGATCGTGGCAGAGATCTTTGATTTGAGATTTATTCTCCGTTACCCATGCGGCCTTGCTCAGTATCGTCAGCCTCCCATCACGAATTCATGCCTCTTGTCCTCTGTCCTCAGAGCTCGTCTTTTCTCAAATAACGTCAGTGTAGAGTCCATAGCCCAGTGCTTCTTCTTCACATCTCTAGAGACTTCACACTTCTTTGCAGCCTTCTTAATTCAGCCCTTGACCTCCGACCATGTCTCGTCTATGCTTTCACCACCTGAAAACTGACTCCTTTTTGCGGGTCGTACTGCTGCACAATGGGGTTCATTATGCATATTCACGTTCTCTTCACACTCTTTTTGGTGGAGCGGAGTTGATTATCAGGTGAATTTGAGCAACTTGTATTCTGAAAAATCCACTTTAGCCAGTGGTGGCTAATTCATTCATGGAGCAGTTTGAGGAGAAGGGTCTATCTTCGGACTCCATAAAATCGATGATTTGGTGGAGGTATGCTCATAATTTACATTGGTGGCATGGATAAAAGGTCCAGGGAAACTTTTAACACTTTCTAGTCCAATAAGTTATCAACATCATTACATATGGATGTCACCGATCGCCTTCCTACTCGTACAGAATCGATCTCATCTTTGTAATTTTTATCTAGTCCAGACGGCCATTCGGTGTGGATGGTGCTGGAATATCGCGTGTGTAAATACCAGACTGTTATATCTTGGCAAACTGTAGCAAGTGATAGCGTCTCACATTTTTTTCACCGCAAGGTGCAGGACAACAATCAACCGCGCTGCCAACTTTGGTGCTGAAATACCCTAAGATTTACAATGGCTATTTCCCTGGGATTTTATCGAGTTCTACTCCCATGCACTACATTATATGATATTGACTATCTGATATTCATACAGAGGACGTACCCGCAGATAAATACAGAGGGGCCCACAAAATTGTAGACACTCTTTGATAGTCAATATTAATGGGACAAAATGATATATAGTTACAATTCTTGCACGAGGTATTTTATGTGTTCGAATTAACCCCCATTAGCAGCAAACCAAACGTCGCTGCTGACGAACTGCTGACAGAACTAAGGCTGTCAGAGTTGCCGGTGTGATAGCAGCACGCGACGCCTCGATGGTTTCTCGTAGCTCGTTCCGTGTACCTGGCTTCTGTCTATAAACTTCATTTTTCAAGGTCCCATATACGTTGGAGTCAAGAGGTGTAAGGTATGGAGACAACGGTGGGTACTCAACAGCTACCCTCCGACCTATCCATAATCCAGGTAGATTTCCATCCTAATAGGCTCTGGCATCTCTGTGGCAGTCAGGCGGAGCATCATCTTGTTGTAGGCAACATGAAGATGCTTGTTATTTAAAAGGGGGTCTAACATCTAGATCATCGGCCCTGTAGGTAAAATCCCTAATTTCCAGGCACCTCTCGGATTGCAAAAAAAGAGTTGTTTGCAGCATATGAAAATACACCTCATCAGTTACTGTACCGTGAAAGAAGGTTAGGTAGATTAAACCGCGCTTTGACAGACGATGCTACACATTAACACCGCGTAGATTAACATGTTTGTCCACGTGAACGTGAGGATTTTCAGAAGCCCAATGCACGCAGTTGTGGCGGTTTAAAGTACTGTTCAGTTTGAATTGAGACTTGTCAGACCAGATAACCATCTATGCAAACCGTCATCATCGCGAAGCATGCCTTCAAACCATTCGCAGTACTCCATCCTTCGATCTGGATCGTCCTTGTTCATAGCGTGAAGCAAACGTGCAATATACACCTTCCTCTTTGTAGCCTTCAACATTCATCGTTCGGTTGATTGGCTACATCGATTTTACGTGCACCCTGATCCACAGATTTTTGAGGCAATCTAGTAAAATGATGCAGCACTGCAGCGCTGAAAGGTGGACTTGATGTGTTTGGTCGGCCAGACCTTCTCTTATGCATATCCTGAACAGTACCGACGTTTTCAAATTTATCCCGAATACGAGAAATTGTTGTACGTTTGTGGCTGAATTCCGTACACTTCCAGTGCCATTTCAATACGGCCTTGCGCTGCTCAAACGACAATCCTACTTCATTCATTGCTGCACTGTCATCTGTTGGAAAACGCGCGCAAAAAACTGGCGTGGCATTCACGTGTCCTTCATCATATTTTGAGAAGACAATGGAGTAAGCCACCGTACAAAAATTGCAACGATTTGTCATTTTGTTCCAAAGATATTAACTAGTAAATCGTGTGTACATTTTTGGACCCCTCTGTAGTTAATGCGATAGGTTCTGCTACGTTTACTTTGTTTACGTAACTCAGCAAAAGTACTTCAATGGCAGATAGTACGTACATAATCATGCGTTAGGCACTCCCCATATTCCGTTAAAAATTTACCAAACTTACTTCCAGGGAGTTTTGAGGTCGAGCCCCTGTTCTCTCTCATGCCGATTGACTCGCTCATATGATCAAGTGCACTGCGAGCTACCTTATACTGCATGACTTCTAGGCATTTATTTTGTAAATGGCAATTTTACTGACAGACAGATTTTTTGATTATGAGAAATCCACTTTCACCTGTGGCGGCTATTGTTTTCAAGAAGCATTTTTGCAAGAAGTCTCTTTTTCACCATCTCGAAAACCGATGATTTTGTTCAGGTATATTCACGATTCACGCTTATAGCGAGGACAGAAGATCTTGGAATAATTTTCCCACTTTCTAGTCCACTAAATTTAGCAGCATCTTTCAAATAAATTCACGATTTCGATGAATGGATGGCTTCCTTTCTTGGTCGTTCTAGTCAGAAAGATTCTGAGAAGCTACCTATGGTACTGCCTAATGCAAACGTATCCACACACATTGCTATATACATGCAGATTGTCACTTTCATGGAGGTGATAAACAGGATAACCTTGAAACACGGACGACGAGGGCGAAAATAATTTGCGAGCCACCAGTTATCCAGATGGAAACGGGTAGTCACAGTGACGTTCAAGGTCTGTGGTTAAAATTATGTACAGATTACAGAGCCCTGCATCCAAGAAGGAAGAGTAATCAATCGTCATATAATGAAGAAGTGAAAGGAACTGCGTACCAACCTAGTAGTACGAGGTAATTTTTCAATTATCCTCCACAAGCACAGTGTAAAAGCCATGTATGGCATCGTCACAAAAACTGGTAACAGTTTAGGTGAAAATGAAGACATAATGATCCCCAGTGTTTCACACTAGGGTTCTCAAAATTCCTTGCATTTGTTGCGATGCATACATTGTACAAACATGCCGGTCAATTGGCACTCGAATCCAAACAATTTAGTAATAGCTGAGCACACTAAAATGAAATGGTTGGCCGCTTGATCTACTTTAGAGAGGAAGATGCCGAATATTGAATACAAGTGGCACAAAAATATTTTAATTGCCCTAGTGAAATGAAGAACACTGTACGGAGTAGATATATGGGGCATTGAAGTAAGGATAAAAGAATTAAATATAATAAGTAATCAATTCTGTTAATTAATAATGGGTCTTCCAGAATGTACAGCAAACAGTGGAGTTAGAAGGCTATGTGAAGATGTCAGCATTCAAGCATATATAGCTCGGAAGGTAGTAAGATACTGGTTACGAAGGGGAAATTTGAGGGAAAAATTGAATTTAGCACACCAACATCAGATGAAACGTGTAAATGGTAATAATTGGCTATCGAAAGTTAGAAGTATGCTTGAGAGAATATGAATGCGTGACTACTGTGGTAAAGAGATTCAGAACGAAGACGAGAAATTCTGAAAGAAACTAACGATTAGAATCAAGGATATTGAGAAGAAGATTATGACAGAACGTAAAACTAAAAGAACATTATTGTAATTCTTGAAATTATCCAAAATAAGGAAGGGAAGGCTTTAAAATAGAGAGCTAAGTGGTGTGATGTGGTTGTGGTGGCTAACGGGGATACATCAAAATAAGAGTGCGAGAAAGAAGAATAGGGAAAATCATTGTTTATTTTGTGGAGAAATAATGGAAAAAGTGCATCTATTGAGAGTAGGGAAATTGACGCACTTAGGTTAAATATTTGGATGTCGAGCATACATCAGAAATAGAATAAAAGAGAAAGAACTCTATACAATTGTTGAATTATTAAATAAAGAATGGATTACACCGGGAAGTATAGCAAATGTTTTTTTGTATTTAAGAACATGTGTCAAAATGAAATGAAATACGAAAGCACTAAGTAAAGGAATGAAAGGTAGGATACATGTTTGTCCTAGAATTTTGAGTACTGTACTACATCTAGGACAATAGGAAAGCAAAAAGTTAAAGGGATAATAATTTGTGGAATGAGTACAAACATTAACAGCTTTAAGTACAATATTGATGGTAGCAATAGTCAAATAACTGTAAGAAGATTAATTTAATCGTATATCAATTAAATTAATTGCAATAAACTAATACCCCCTCCCAAGTTTCATCGATCAGGAACTAGGGAATGGGAGTATTCTACTCCACTATATTTTATTACAGCTGAGCACGCCCTAATCCAATGCAAACAGGTCTATGCTCATACTGGAAATAGATTAAAAAATAATAATTTCAGGAGAGACACTGGCTATCAACAAAGCAATGCGTAGTTGCCAGCCCAGAAACATTTGGTTAGGTAGTCCTCTTCCACATATTTTTATTTCGTTATTTCGTTTCGTTATGACGTATTCTTTTCAAATTCGTGCTCTCCTCATTACCAAATGGTTCATTCACTTTGTCATATATTCATCATTTATGGGCCTGTTGCCTAATTAATTATTTCTTCTTTTTCCTATCTTCTCTATATTATTGCATACCCCCTCTTGGCGTCCACACACTTTTACTTTTCTTTTAATATTCACTTGTCTTCTATTCCTGTCTTCAAGTGTTTTCCATTGCATTTGATTCCTTCTATTATATTTCTCCTAACTGCGTCGTATTACATTAGTCTGATCACTTTGCTATCTATTTCGCAACCAACAGGCCGGCAAAAAAAACACCTTACATGGGGCTGAGATGGTGTCGTCGTTTCCTATTCTGAATACTACAGAATATAGTGAGACATCTGGTGAAGGACAAGAATATCAATAATGTTATTGGTTTTAGGTCTCACGAACTACTTTGTCTCTTTTCGGAGACACCGAGGTGCCGCTCGAGTTCCTTTACATGCCAGTAAATCCACCAAATCTACAAAATAAAAAGTGACTTAGCCAAGTTGGGCTCAGACCTTCTTATCAACTCAACCCAGCACAACAAGAATACTATTTTCAATAGACGAACGGTCAAGTAATTTTCATGTTCCTACCGCCATTATCAGGGAAGTCGTAGTCCAGGTTCCTGACTTTCTTGCAATTGCCACTTGTTTCTTGATTGTTTCCTTTTTACATACCGGTAGTTATGTAAACGATCCGGTTATGTTATCCGTAGAACGGGGTGCCAGACCCAAAAGGTTTACCTGAAAAATAAATTATTCGCATTTATTTAAAAAGGAAGAAGTTAACAAAGACGTGCTACGCCTTCTTAAACTAAGACAATAAAAAACAACCACGCTAAATTGTTTGTGTTCTACCTGAGAGTAATTAACGGATCGAATAAAGTGTTTCAAATAAGCAAATGGATATGTTAGAAAGGCTTCGAGTTTAAGTGTCAAGAGCGTCAGATGGTTAACAACTAATCGCTGACGCTGATATTGCTCGTGTGAAGATAACCGCACCTAAATATATAGTAAAGACGTAGCAGCCTACCAAGCAATAAAAGTACATTAAACTAACGGTAGATTATTCCACAAAGCAACAAAATGTCCAAACTCAAAACTCATTACGAAAAAGGGATTAAGAAAGAAATTAATGAAAAGAAAATCGAATCGTTACGAAAGTGGATAAAGGGAACACAAGGGTCATCACGAAAAATTACCATTACATATATAAAATGAAATAAATTCATTGACAAAAGCAGAATTCAATTTATCCAACGCGTCACAATCAAAAAAATTCTAAGCGGTGCAAAACAAGAGATAAAAAACGATATCCAGTCTTAATCTTCACCAATGAAGTAAAGGGAAAAATTACATCACAAATCCCCTAGATCCCAACAAGAGGAGTCCTCCAAAAATTATACAAATTTTCAGCCTCCATTATACCAATGTGTTTCAATAAAAGACTAAGTGACAATGTAAGCAAACTGTTCAACCAAATGCAAAAAAAAAAGAGATTTGAATTAAAGATGACAGGTTGATTAATAGGCCGTTAGAAATACATAATCTGAACATAACAGAAAGCACAGTAAATACATATCTTAATATTACCAATATGTACACTAGCGTACAAACGGAAGAATCAATTACAGAAAAATATCATAAAGTAAACAATTCACCACAAGAAACAATGAACATAGTCAATCATATAAAAATATGAAAAATGCCGCGTTTATGTTCACCAGCAAAATATTGTCACAAGACAATATTCTATTATTTTTTTCCTGACTTATTTCCAAATTTATTGGAGTCAGCACTTGATAAGAATCTGGCTTAATTTTACGACTAGATACCCATCCTAGGCAAAAAAATACGTGGACGTATATTTTCATTCCTATGTTTTTCTACGGTGGTCAGTATTGCAGAATTTCGTGTGTGTATTAAGAGAAGTCTATTAATAAGAACGATAACACCCTAACCAGAAGAATCATAAGGAGTTTAAATCCTTCTTTCGGCCGGGAACCCAAGTCCTGCACGTTGACCATTCAGCTAAGGAGCCGGTCAACCATCGGTTCACCATTATCAGGAGCAAGAGTTAACATTTTCCTAAATAACACGGACAAAATCTTAGCCGCCCAACCTTCAAACGCGACCTTGCACTGGAGTAGATCTGTTGATGACGTAGGGTGCCTCCGTGATAGTGATGCCACAAACGCGCAATAATTACTGAACACACTGAACTCTTTACATACTTCGATCCAATTCACAATGGAATCAGAAACACATGAAAATGCCATCAATTTAGACATCACAGACAGTAGAAGTAAAAATAATCTGTCACACAGTATCTTCAGGAAACCCAGTCATACTTCTCACACAAACACGCACAATTTAGCAATAGTTCAATCTTGACGTCACGGATCGCAGGTGTTGTCCATTCTGGGCAGTTGAGAGGAGACTAAGTATAATAGACAGATTGTATTTAGACCTATTAATATATAACACATAATTTTAACGTTCATGTTTTTATACCTTGCTCGTAATATTCACCAATTCTGAAAGAGATATGATTTGATAGAATCCGATGATGTTCTTTCACGAACAAGACATGCCATTCTGTTATTAAATAATCCATATGGGTGTAGCCAGATGGTAGCAGGTTACACACCAAAATGGTAAGTACATTCCAAAGATATCATAGCATGAAAAGCACCCCATGCCCCCTTAAGATGTAAATTTAACTTTGTAGATAAAATTCAGTAGCATGCATTTCGATTTCATATAGAGTATAGCGTATAGGAAACGAAATATGCGAGTTTCAACGGGGTAATGAATTCTTTTATTCGTTTATATTTCTCGTCTTCTATGTGATTATTGGGTAATCACAAAGCTATTTCCGGGTATTTGCATGAACTAGTGTACAAAGTCCTATAGCTTGTTACGTGTGTTACTGAAGCGTTCGTAGATGGAGTGGACTTCGATAATTCGATAATTGGGCGGATTTCATAACCCTTTCCAAGTTAAATCAGCTGATGTGGATATTCTCAAATTTTGAATATAGATTTTTCAGACTCTTCACAATATTAATGTATGACTATAGATATCCTCCCTTAGTTTAGGGATGCTGAAGAGTGGAGAAAAAAGCGATCGACACGAGGTGCGAACCAATGACCTAGATAGATACGCGAGTGAGTAATATGATATATGTTAAAGCCATGTCGGTAGGATTATCCCAATGTGTTTGAATATTGTGGATATTATTTACACGTGTGTGAAATTGATGGCAACCAAGATATATGAGAACGTGCAGGACAGGAATGAATAATAATAATAATAACAGTAACAATAATTAGATAGGCCAGCATTGAGATTGGCTGAGATACTGAGATAAAATGGTGATATATGAATAGTGCCCATGGAGGGTAATATGCTCGGAAATCACACGATAATTAAATTGTACGTGCCTCCTCAACTGTGTTGAAGCTCGGCTGTCCTCGAAGTAATTGATTTATGGCCTCAGAATGGAGGATCAGTAAGTAAGTAAAACATCTCTTTATTGCCCACCCTAGTATACACCATCGGCTTACAGGCAATAAAGACAACGAAACACACAGAAACAAAAACAAAAATTTAAACAAACAATATCTAATCTATGTCTCTTAAAACTACTTAACTACACACCCTAACTAAATTGGAGGCGTCGGCCAGGCGGATCACCAGACCATGGGCTGCGCCACCCTACACTAAACAACTAATCCATGTCTCTTAAAACTAACTAACTACATACCCTAACTAATTTGGTGGCGTCGGCCAGGCGGATCACCAGACCATGGGCTGCGCCACCCTACACTAAACAAACAGTATCACTAAAACTAATATTCTACTCACAACTAACTAACAAAAGGAAAAAGGGACAACTGGCTGTTCGCGGTATCCCCTGGTAATGAGGGAACCCCTCCCACCCATGATACCACTATCAGCCACACACGTGGGTCAGATGTCATCACCACCTAAACCTCATGGCAATGTGCTTCCCTCCCATTCTTTGCGTGGCGAATCGCAGAGGTCGATATCAGACCGTCACGCCTACTAATCTGAGTCGTCTTAATACACATTTCCTGCTCCCATCTTGACTCTCCATTATCTCTATGTGCGGACATGCTTGTATTTCTCACCTTGGGATGGGTCTTTCACACCCCATCCTTCCACCTTATATCCCCCCTCCCACCCTTTTCCAAATCTTTCCATCTCTCTTCCTCACAACTATTCATCTACCTTATAGTAACTTATCCACTATATTGTCAACACTATGTCTTAGAGTTAATATTTTATACACCATTTAACAACACTGAATTTGTCAACAGTTCTACAGTTTCCTCATTCCTCACCGATCCTTCATCTTATTTACATCTCTTAGTCTTAAAAATCCACTAATTGCACATTTCTTTACATTACCAATTTTAATACACCTGTTTATCTACATTTTTGTAATTTATACACTGTCGTTTACACCCTGCTTGTTTATTCCATCCACTATGTCCTAGTGTTAATCTGTTACACATTTTGTTTTTCAACACCGAACTTGCCTACAGTTCAACAGTTCTCTTATTTATCACAGTTCTTTCCTCTTATTTACATCTCTTAGTCTAAAAAACCACTCACGATTGCAAATTCCTTTACATTACCAATTCCCTTATTATCTTCACCTAGAGATGGGTCTGTCTCAGCCCCTCCTTCTATCTCTTATATACCCTCCCCTCCCTTTTCCAAATCTACTCATCTCTCTTCTCACTTACACCTGTTTATCTACCTTATAGTAAATTATCCATTATAGTTAACACACTTCTTACTTATTTTCAACCCTATGTCCTAGAATTATTAGTCATAATTCTTCCATTCTTATCTACGTATATTAGTCTAAATATCACTCACTAATTGTACATTCTTTACATTTCCAACTCTATTCTACAGTCCTTTCGTTCTGTCACTCATTATTTGGAACATAACACCTTCCTATTATTCACTTAATTTCTTTAAAATCCTATCTCTAACCAAATGTAAATATTTTGATATATTTGTTCCTCTTTCCCATTCTCTGCATAGCCATGCAGTCATCTTATGTCCCTTTTCTACTTTTTTATCTCTTTCTTACTCAACACTTTCTTTTCCATCTCTTCTAATTCACTACATTTAGAAAATATATGGATATCCGAACATCCCTCTCCACATAAAATACATCTATCCTTATTTTCTCGACCTATCCATCCTATATTTTTTGGAATTCCCATAACCCCTCCAGTATAATCCTCCTTTACCCCTCCTACCCTCAAATTCGGTTCTAGGATTCGTAATTTCTACTAATTTGTTTAATACTGGTAGTGAGTCTCTTTCCTACATTCCATTATTAAACTCTGTCTTTCTATATCAGCCACTCTCTTTTCCACCTTTCTCAATACCCATTCTTTCCTCTCTCCCCATCTTTCACGCCATTCTCCTAACCCTATCTTTCGTAGGTTATTTTTGCACTTATTCACACACTAATCTTCGTTCTCCATACTTTTCTGGAACCTATACACCTCTTGTAATGAATCCCCTCCCTTTCTTTCTTCCAATCTCATCCAATACTTCATTACCCTCTTTGCTATAGTAATATCTATCGATTCTTTACATACTAATCTAGTCCCCACATTAGCAGTACAGTTAGGAACCTCCATCATAATCTTACTAAATTTTGCCACCACCCGGTTTAATTCATTTCTATTCTCCTCCAATTCTCACAGTTCTACCCCATATAACATTTTTCCTTCATCCATTGATTGGAACAACATTCTCTGAATTTTGTATTTAATATCCGGGAATTTATTCTCTAATAGCCCCCACTACTGCAAGTGCTCCTCTCCCTTTTAATTTAGCTCTTTTGGTGTGTTCCTTCCATGTTCCGTTGCTACTAATTATTACTCCTAAATACTCAATTTTTTCTGGTCTGATTTGTTCCTGTTCTACTATCCAAAATTTCTTTTCGTTCTTGCCTTTCCTTTTCCTACATACCATTATCTGTGTCTTCTGTACATTTATTCTAAGTGCCCATCTTCTAGTATATTCCACCACCTCTTCTAGCCCTTTCTTCAACCCCCTTGCTGTTAGTGCGAAAATCAATAAATCGTCCGCCAATAGCAGTCCCGGTATCACCCGTTTCCTTATCCAAGGACATTGCCAGCCCTCGCCCCCATGTCTGACTAATATATTGTTTATAAACAATAAAAATAATATCGGTGACAGCTTACAGCCTTGTCTCACACCCCTCTACGATTCAATACACTTACTCTATTCACCCCCTTGTAATTTACTCATCTCCATTACTTCCTCATATATTCCTTCTATTGCCATCCTCATTTTCTTCGATAACCCAATATCCCTTAATCTAGTAAACGACGCCTCCCTATTCACTGCATCGAAGGCTTTCTCCAAATCTATTGCTGCTACATATAATCTCATCCCTGCTATCTTGAAATATTTGGTAATTAAGGTATCCAAAATCCATATATTATCCACAGTATTTCTCTCTTTTCTAAACCCATTTTGATACTCCGATATCCTTCCATACTTCTCTGCCCAATTTATAATCCTATTGGCTAACATTCCTGTATACACCTTCGACAGCGATTCAAGGAGTGTTATTCATCTCTAGTTATTAGGATCACTTCGATTCCCTTTATTCTTGTATATAGGACATAATACTCCTTTTCTCCATTCGCTAGGAAATTTCGCCGATTCCCATATCTTGTTAAAAAATTTAACCATCACCTTCAACATCGATTCATTTGTCCCTACTTCCTTAAAAACTTTGTTAGTAATACCATTCACCCCACCCGCTGCTTTCATTTTTATTTTACTTAACACACTAATTACTTCCTGTATTGTTATTTCCCCTTGTAGTAACTGTACTCTTATTTGTAAATCTCTTAGGATATATTGCACCCGTCATGCCGGGCTCAGCTCGGCCGGTGAGCGAGGATCTCCAGGGGGTAGATCGTTCGCTTATCGGCTGTGCGAAAATTTTAAAGTGCAGGGATAGATAATGAACTAGTGGCAAATGAGAGAAAGCTAAATAGGTTTTACACATTTATTACAACTACTGCTCTTCTTATACTTTACAATAATTTACAAAATCTAGGGATTCCTTTTTATATGATTTGTCTTCTTTTATGTCGTAATCACATAGACACTTCATCGATAAACGGAACAGCAAATGCCTGAATCTGTAAATATAATATTTATATTTTTAGTTGAAAATTAATTAAATAATTAATAATAATTAATTTGAGATGATCTCTCCCATTGATGATTAAATAACTTGAAAATAAACTTCCTTCCTCCAAGGATTTAACTTTAACCAAGTTTGAAAATGACCATTTTCACTCCTCTTTGAAAATTAAATAAAAATTTTTCTCCCATGAAATTATGATTAAATCGTCTTCCTTGACCTTTGAATTAATTAATAAACTCTATTTTATAATTATTTAGTACTTGATTTTCACGTAATAGCTTAGAACTTGACATCATGTCAACCTACATTTATCCATTAATTGAAATAATTAAGTAACTCTTACAATTTTGATTTTGTGAGTTCAATCCACTGACATGGCCTATACTTATTTATGTGTATTCGTTAGTTAATACCCTATTCTTCCTTAAAAACGAATAAAATTCACTAAAGGTTTAAATTCAGTCGAATGGTGAACCACTAAAGTTGGCGTAAAATAGGCCAAAAATTCCACGAAACAACGAAGAGCATCATCACAAATATGGATTGAAAAATTACATTAAGCAAAATACAGACAAATCACACACACTACACTCACACAAAGATACACGGAAATATTATATACATATTTACACGAACGCTAGCCCTTGATTATTAATTTTCATGTTTAGTCAAAGTTAGGAAAAATATTCTCATGATGACACTATCGTGGCGACCTCCTCTCATCAACTTGAAATGTGATAGAGCAATGATTATCACTTTATTAAAGAACTCAGTTATACGACGATGTTCGGAGAAAATTTACGAACAAAAATCATCCAAAAATCATCAACAAAATTCTTAAACACAGGTCAGAATTAACATTCCGCGCACGCGGTTCATGAGCTGCGATATTTATTTTTACTTCTCCACCATAATTGTGACTCTCGATTAATCTGCACTCACAACGAAGAAATTACGTCAAGTAACATATTTCCTTCTTAAATTGACTCACTAATGGATGTACAGCTCATCTGCTGAATTCAATAATATCCATCTACCAGTCAACTAATTATCACAGCACAGCAAATATATAAAAATTGTATCGGTCAGATACTGCCATTTCCCAGGCCTAAATTAACATAAATGAGCGCACATCAACCTTATTCAATAATAACTAATATTATGCTCATGACCTTAGGTATTCTTTTACGCGATAATTAATTTATTTTTATTATTATTATTATCATCCCTGACCGCGCAAGATCATACATGCGGAAGCTACTGCACAACAATATTTCAGATGACTCTATTGCACTCAAAATTCAACCGTACGTCGCATAATTGAGGAATGAACTCTGACATAATAGAATCCACGAAAGTACTGTCCCATTTGATCTCAATTCAAGTCTAAAAATATTCAAATAGTCCTAGTTTAACGTTGAGGTCATTTTACATTTATTTCTCCTGCCACAATGAACTCGGGACAGTTGAAACACTTCTCGATGACATTCACTCAAACAAACTAATAGTTTCAAAATACTCACACATCCTCAAACTACCTTCACCAAGAAAGAAGAGGTGGAAAAATTCTAACTAATAGAAAATTTTCTAAACAAATAAATAGAGGCTATATCATTACAGTTACATTTACAGATAGAAAGAAAGAATAACAATGTTTAAATATTACTTGGTGGTGACTGTCGGTCGTAGAATTCGGGCTGATGACCTAGTGCATTACCACATTACGCACCATCGATCCTGGTCACGCCCGTCTGGACTGCCTTACATTTTACTCGTGCATGTAGGACATGCTGGCGCGCTGGAAATCACACCATTCACCTCGTAAGAAGACAGGCATCCTGACTTGAACTCGAACCAGCGATCTCTTCTGTGGAAGTTCTTGTGAAAGCTGAAACTGAAAATTACGTCTGAGACGAGTCCAAAACACACACCGCTGTTTGATAAGATGGAAAAGTAACTTATCTTTTAAGATCTGTTGAATTGTAGGTGGAATCCGCAAATATCTGAACTGCTGTTGCAACAAGTTGTAGGCTCTGAATATGACGAAGTTCCCCAATAAGCGAAGTGCGTCTTCTCCCGTCCGTAGTTGAAGCTAGAGTAATTCTCCACACGTCGCGTTCAGAGGTAAAAATTTCCAAGTAAAGTTTCCTTAGGAAAATCCATAATTCACCGCCTTAAGACAGGGGTGCGTCTTTTCCTTATAAGCGATTGGTTAATTTATTAACTTCGCACCAAATTAATCGCTTGATTGGCTGCCATAGTCAGACGTCATGCACCTTCACTAATATCGATCGAGCACTTGACACACATTCTGCCTGGTCACGTGGCATTCACGGCTGATTTGAAGGTTATTTTGCTAGCAGTATCTGCGCTCTCCCCTCGTTCGCCCTTGGTTGGAATTCCCGTACTCCTGGTGTCTAGCTCAGCCGACTCGATGTGTTAAAACTCCCTTCCTGGTTCACGAAATAATGTTCCAACACACAGTAGAAATAAAATATTCTCCAATAAATGATTTTTACCACTTTTGAAGGGGACAATATGTCGTACTTATTTCCCCACGCCAGTCTCCTGTACCACTCAAAAGACCTGTGAAACATCCTATCCACTGATTTTCCTCTATGCTTGTTCCCTTCCCCTTAGGCCTAGTTCTTAATTTATTTATGGTTTCCCATATCCTCTCAAATCGTTTCTCTTTGCAATATCTGTTCACTCTTTCCGCTTTCGTCTCTTTCCAGCATTTCTTTTTCTCGTTCAGTAACTTCCTGCATTCTCTTCTTAATTTACAATATTCCTCTCTTTTTTCTTGTTTCCCTCCTTTCTTAAACTCTGCTAGTGCTGACATAACTACCCCACGTTCTCTCTTACAGTCTTCATCAAACCACCCCGTGGCTCTGTTTTTGTCTCCCTCTCCTCTTATCTTCACTTTCTTTCCCACCTCCCATACAGGGCGTTCTATTATTTTTAAAGCTTTATCTATGTCCTCTTCTTCCAGCACCCTTTCAGCTTCTACCCGTACACTATCTCCCCTCTCACTTAGCACCAATCTCAATTTCTCAATCGTATTTTCATTCCAAATATACTTCAATCCCACCTTATGCCTCACCCTTTTTCCTAACCCTCTCTTTACTTCACCATTATCCTCTCAGAATGGAGGATAAGAGAAAGTGAATTTATTCTAGACCTTCAGCCGCTTGTCCCGTTATAGATATGTTTGTAGCCTGCACAATTAAATTTGCCGAGAGAGTGTTGCTCATTTCAACATTGTACTGAAATATTCACATGCTAATCATTTGTTTTACCATCGCAAGGCTGTGTGTTTCATTGAGGGTATTTAAATAATATCGTAATAGTGATTTTCAGATATCGCCTCTAAGTAAAGATGGAGTGATTGGATCCTGACTGGTAGCGAAGTCCTTGGGTGGATACCAGGGGACTTGAAAGGGCTCACAGGTTTTCTGGAGAGCATTAAAGTATGTTTGTTGTGTATTTACAGGGATAATGCTCCACCATATTATGTGTTTATTATTTGTGTATTGTGTAAGTTTTATGTTGATTTCTGTGGAATTACAGGCTAATAATCGTCGGACAGTCCGCCTTGTAAATATTAGCTATAAGTTTGTTACCCAGGAGGAACGCGTATATTCGATATTGTGAAATATTTAATGTGATAATGTAGACGCTATTAGCCACAGACGACGATATGATTATCATAACTATATAATTATACGGGAATGCACTATTAAAAATGATTTCAACACGATGATGATGTAAAAAAATCACGAGAATGCCATCGTTTCCATATAAATTATGTTTTTAAGTTGTAACATAGTGGAAACCCACATGATATCTATATCAATGTAAGAGAAACAGAACTTTACTAATCTGTAGTGAAGTGTACATATGCAGTGTGTAATGATTTTGGTTTTGGAATGCTAGGATGAGATTCAGGAGTGAATTAAGAAATTATAGAGATATTTGACGGTATTACCCATACGATCAAGTTTAGTGCATTATATTTTAAATATTGCTACTCAGGCAAATATGTGGCATTTCTCGTATGTGTAAAATTTTCTAAAATGACTTCTCTCATTGATTAAAATTGCGCTCTTGAATTTGAGAAAATCCATTCTTATCATTTAGTAGATTAGTGTATTCCCCTTACTATAGTGCACTACTCTCATGATACTTAGATTACATGCCCACTTTAGTTTAACGAACAGGACCATTGACCAGTATGATTTTGAGAATAGCCGTCGTGCTGAATGAAAGTAGGGAGGATGGGACTTCGCTGCCCGGGTTAGATTTTCTGTAGTTCTTCATCCATAAAGTTTTCATCCGATAATATATTTATGTAGCAGGATTTTATACTTAGTGCTTTGTTGAGGCCTGGGACAGGTACAGTATCCAGTACGAAATCGAATGTCAAGACTTGAGAAGAAAAGACCAGCGGTACATTGAAGGAAATCAATTTTATGTCTACCTTGAAATATAAGCCTAAGAAGGAAAGTCCATTTATTCGTCATAGGGACAAGATGCATAATTCAGAAATATATCTTCTAACACAACACCAGCAAGATCCCTACATGGCACATACGCTTTAGAGTGAGGCTGACCTTCAAAAACAGAATTAAGTTGCACCAACTAATCTACCTAACACTAATACAGCGGGCGTTCCTAAACCAACTAATCAAAAGTGCTCCCAAACGCCATTTGATGCCGAAGGATTTCACCTACCTCCTAACTAGAAAATCGTAAAAATAACAAGAACCAGAAAATCTCCCTCCGGTCGCTACCAATAATAGCTAATTACAGTTGGACACTACTATGGATCACAGTGGTCAAGAGTGGGTAAGAACCAAAATATCAAATGACATCCTTTCATCAAATCCCACGTACACGGAGTGGTACGCAACAACATTGTGATACATCATATGCATGACATCGGCGATTACCATACGCTCATTCGAGCATTGAAACAAGAAGGGGTCACCTACCACAACCAATATGCGGAACCAAGTGGCACCCTGTCAGCGATTATTCGACTTTCACCTATTGACACACGTACCGAGAAAATCACCTTGGCCCTTTTGTGATAAATGTTATCCAGTACATTAAATATCCCATTTAACGAGTTTGGATAAAATTGCATAACGACGATGATAATTAAATCAACCAAATACTGAAGACAGAGGAGAACAACGTAAAATTCCTCTCTTTACCGTCTTTCTCAAAAAATTTCAGAAATAAGTAAAGGAAATATTCAATAAAACCATACTTCTTGATCTCGTTTTAGAAATTGAGCGTCCGGAAAGTACTGTGGGACCTCCTCAGCGTAAATGATGCCAGAGGAGAGGTCATACGTATAAAACCTTCAGTTTGACGTCTAGTTGTGTGAAATGCTCTGAGCCTGACAACACTGAGGTGTGTGTTCCCCACCAGACGAAACTGAATTCACTTGTGTAAAATTTAAGGTAATCATTCAGTAAACTGCTGAGGCTGCCCAATAATCTAGAGATCTATTCCTCCAAACAGAAAACCGGCTTAATCCCACGGAGGACAAGGCTTTGACATGAAGAGACTGCGTCTTCCACTTCTTACGACTTCTTCTGTTATGCAGGAAGATGCTGAAACTCTACGTTAAATTCAAAAGCATCGGCTGTACGCCGATGGTCTGGTGAATGAATACTCAAAATTCCATCCAGTCACATACTCTGTAACAACTCAGTTTATAAGGGTCATTAAAATCAAACGAGCCGGAGGCCTTAAAACGAAAACCTGTATCATTATTTCAAAAGTATTGCCCAGCACTGTTGAAGTACTTGTCGAACTGCGACACAATGAGGTCACTGTACGTCTCGTAAAATTCCTGGGGCTACGTTGTGAACTAGCTCCTAGTGTACTGCTTGACATCGTCGTTCGAGGTAAATCGTTTGCCTCTCAGAGTTTTCCTTAGCACATTTTGGACTTTTTCTTGGCGGCGACCCTGCATGCTTCCACTAGAGGCTTCATGGTTTTGACTCGTTTTTGAAGTGATGACACCATGTCTCGTCTCCATCGACCAATCGTGACAGGAACTCATCCCCTTCCTTAGCATAGCACAGCAGATATTCAATAGAGAGTTCCATTCGACATGCTTCCTGTGCTGGCTAGATCCTTTTAGGCACCCATAGGGCGCACTTTTAGCGAAATTTCAGTCTGTCCTTAATTATGGTGTGAGCAATTCCGAAGCTCACTCCGACCTATGTGGCAATGGCTGCTACCGTAACTCGCCGGTCTTGCATAATGATGGCATCCAGCAGCTGGACAATGTCATCGGTAATGTGGTGCGGTGTTCCAGAGCGTGCGTCATCTGCGAACGACATCCGTCCTTCCCTGAATCGCTTGTGCCGCGCCCTGACACTTGCAACGGACATTCAGTGTTCTACGTACACGTGTGTTATTCTTCGATCAATTTTCGTTCCCCTCACTCCTTTTCTTGTCAGGAAACGCTCTCCACCCCTTTGCACTTAATTTGAAGCCTCCATTTCACTGTCATCAGCACGCCAGTGTGCAGTGGACGATCAACGGGCGCGCGTGCTCGATCTGTCGTCACGTGGTGTGCGCCTATGTCCCTCCAGCGGCGAGTTTGGGACCTCGGCGCTCTTAGAGAGACCATACCATTTTCGCAGGCAATTGCATTACGACCATTTCAGCGGTTTTCATTTTATAGCCCCCGGCTAGTTTCTTTCTTGAATGGCCCTCATAACAGCAGAACACCTTTCAACCTTTCCCAATCGACTCTAAAAGCCCCCCGAAGGCAAGATCTACGTCGATGGTCCCCACAAACATCATTCCCCGCAAACAGGCAAGAGGTGTTTTTAACTGCTTACCAACATTCCACCTGAAGATCATCATTATGGATTATCATAGATCTGGCATTTCCAATTCTATGACCAACATGATTTAGATCTTGTCTACCCGCTACCTGGTGTAAGTAGCAAGGCACTTATATTCAAACACATCTTCACAATACATTATGCACACTAACCACACCGCATGTATAACTCTCACCATCGGCCTCCGCATTCTTTGTTGGAATACGAATGGCATGCACAACCAAAATATCAATTTTATACCTCCTACAATATTTAAATATCTATTTAGTCCTAGTTAATGAGACGTTCCTTAAGTCCCACGTCAACTTCACTCTTAAGGGCTATAAAATACTCAGAATTGACAGACCTCGATCCTTATTTTCATGCTAGCTGCAATATGAAAACATGAACTGTACTATGTTACTGTCACTTCATACCACTGAAGGCACTGATCGAGCGCTTGACAGCTTCACTGCTACTATTCGAACAGCCGCTAACGTACTATCACTCCCTCAGGATTATCAGATAGAATCTTCTTCATCCATAAACTAAAATATATGATCGGAATAGGTGGCAGAAGGCCAGAGATGAACAGCACAAGCGTACATTCAACCTTCTTTAAAGACGTTGCGCATCAAAAATTATACCTGTCGAAATGAAAAATATAAGGCCACTCTTCGAATTCTGAATATGGCTGAATATGGCATGTCATTGAGGCATATCAGTATATTCGTCACACGTTCGGACATAGAAGAAATTAGGGTCTAAACTTATACTTCGGAAGGCGTAATAATTCGTGGACGAAGTGAAGAGATTTATAACAGTGACCAACGTCCATTATTTTTACGAAATTTCTTCACTGTCAACAATATTTCACAGAAGATAGAAAATTATAGCACGGGGGTCGAATGAGCGCGAGCAAACGAACCGGATAGTTTTCAGAGCTCTACATTACACTTTCACACTACTCCCACTTTTATGATAATACTGCAGTTTACTTGCTAGGGACCCTACCCTTTTACAATCAGACCACCATATATCCTCATTTTCATGCCAGCTGAAATATGAAAATATGAACTGGATAAGTCATTGTGTCAACGACTGGAACAACAGGCTAGAATGACATAAATAATAACATGTTGTCTGTGAGATTCCAAAATTTTAACTGAAAATCTCGACGGCTACTAATGTGAACGGAGGTGAAATTTTGAATTTATCGTGAAATTATGGTGGTATAATTATCAGTAAATAATTTACTCGAATACCAGTACAGCTAACGAGACTGTCAGGAGGTGATTCATATAAGGATTTTCATGAGTGATAGGTAAACTACCTCCTTTTGTATATTGTTGGCTGAAAATGGCACTGTGTGAAGTAGAAAATGCATAATTGAGGCCTGTGATGTAGAAAATGTGTCCTAAGGTTTCAAAAGCAACATTCAGCAGATAATTCCTTTTATGAAGCAGCATCAGGATTATGGACGTAGTCATAAGTGTAAAATCATGAAACTGCCGCAAAACAATTAAATCATTTTAAATGTAAAGGTATTCAAATATTCACTACTTTAGATTCTTTCATACAGTACTCTCATTTTATTAGATCTTTACTGCAGTAACAACATACGTAGACCTAATGAATGGCGCTGGACCGAGCTCGATAGCTGCAGTCGCTTAAGTTTGGCCAGTATCCACTACTAAGGAGATAGTAGGTTCAAACCCCGTTGTCGGCAGCCCTGAAGATGGTTTTCCGCGGTTTCCCATTTTCAAACCGGGCAAATGCTGGGGCTGTACCTTAACTAAGGCCACTGTTGCTTCCTTTCCACTCCCAGCCCTTCCTTGTCCCATCGTCGCCATAAGACCTGTCTGTGTCGGTGCGACGTAAAGCAACTAGCTGCTGCTAATGAATGGCGCTAAGAGAGAATAAGAAGAGCGACCATGATTAGAATCCTGGCCAATGTATAAAAGATTTTTAAAATGAAAAGTCGCGTCTTACTGGTCCAAATTACACGTAATACTGGACTACCATTGACTCCTCCAAACATATGGACAGTTAGGTAAGACTTTTAGAGTCATAGGAAGCCCCACAGTTAGCAGTGTTTTAATAATCTTGGATGTAATTACATTGAATTTATTCAGTAACACGGTTTAGTGGAGTTATCATTTTAGCATAACACGTCTTTGTGGTATATCATAATCTTATATTTCCATTAGAGTAAGTGTACGCACTTCTGAATTTATGTCCGCTAAATATCAACAAGATTTTGCCTCAGTTGGTCGCTTCATTCACGAACACCATGGCTAGACTTATAAGGGACGTCACTTTAACGAATGTGATCGTCACTACAACATACAGATTGATTACCTAAATGTCATACTAGGTGGAACAAAATCAACTGGCCGGAAATCATGTACCCTCATTAATTTACAAGCAGTGTGTCCCGGACATGATCGACAAACAAATTCCATTTTTTAAAATTCTGATCAATGTATAGAAAAAGGTCTTATATTATTAGTGTACATTCGTGTTACAGGCATCAGTGAAATCAAGGCGTGTCTATAGGCTCGTAGGAAATCACAATCTACCTGATTCGTTTAAGTCTCGGAATATAACGTCAACAATAAAATAGGATTGTACGCATTTCCCCAGACATATAGGGATTGTACTAAAGATGGTAGGGTAAGCATTGAAATTAAATTAACTTACGCACTACATGTACACGTGAACGGCATAAGCATATTTTTTAATTATCTCCCTTCGTCTCCGTTATCTCCCTGCCGTCTTCGTTACTTGCATGATGACTGTGTTATGTTATATAAGGGTTAGAAAATAAACCAGATATTTTCGGTTTCATTAACATTTCGTTGTTTTTGTATATTACCATTCTAAGCAGCTTAGCCTAGTTTATGAACTATTTTCTTTATGCCATGTGTCCTTTTGCTTCGTTTGATAACTGTAAAATGTTTTGTAATTTTTACAAAAGTATATTACTAGTTATTATTATTGAGATTAGTCTAACCCCGTTAGGTATATCTAGATCTGTTTATGATAATCTGGATGCAACTGAATTATATTACATGTTATAGACACATCTGTATATTCCTATACAAATAAAGAAATGCTGTATATATGGCTGAATCATTAATATTGCTTATCAGTCACATATACTCTCACATCCACGGGCAGGAGTCAAGGATTTGTAAATAAAACGTGACAGCTCGTTGTATATATTTTCTTTCACAGTTGCGGCATTCTCCTTGATGATTTAATCAGAGTGTTCTTCCTCATTCCTGGCATATTACTATATTCTCGGGGTATAAGGCTTAGCTTTGATATATAAGGTCGGATAATATGCAGCCAAGAACACAATAGAGCTTACATAGCACGGGAGCGCGGTCTCCAGGAGATAGCCCAGTCGTGACAGAAATTCATTGTTTCCACACGTATATGCTGGAACAAGCTCGTGCTATAAGAGCAAGTCATTATGTGGCGGGCAATCTGTGAGTAGAATCACAAGTCAGATAGAGTTCTTAAGAGGAGGTGGAAGAGTTTCCCTGGTCAATGTTAAATACATGTACACTCCAAATGTTTGATTCGTACTTAATGTTTATCTTGGATTACGTACACAATAGTTGAAAGTAAGTCCAGTTCTATATTTGTCCATTTATCTGTTTTTTCCTATGTTAGGACATGACGGGAACCTGATTTAACAGAATTTCTCGAAACGCAGTATTTAATTTCAGGGATAACTGATGTGTGTAACCGTATGTATTTGTAAACAGTGACGTAATACTGACGGGGCCAAGACAGGAAAATAATGTACCTAGCCATACATTGTTTGAAAAGCAGAGGGAGACCAAAGCGACGATTCAATGGTTAGACTCCGTATAACCGCGGCGGCTGGCACGATTTTAGCCGCCTACATATTATATTATTAACTCCAAGTCACCTTGATAAATAATATTAAATGCTGCAAATATACCTTTACTATCTAAGCACTAGAGATCTATATCTACAAAAATTCATACCTAAAACAAACAAAAAGTAAACGACTAAGGAAGAATAGAACTTTTAAACAGTATAGTTAAATAACTGGACAACAATATGTTATAACTAATAAATATAACATCACATAATTAATCCTATATAATCTAATGTACCCGTTTTGAGTATTTCCTGGCGTTAATTAATAATGATTTCATTTAAAAAGTGTGGAATTAAACGAGGCAATTGAGCTAGTTATTAATACAGGACTGAGCCGCTTGCAAGAGGCGAGAGTAAGATCTGAGTGGACTCAGGGTACTTTATTAATAAGTTAGAAGCGAGAGACGTGAAAGAAGAGATAATAATTGTTGTTACAAAGAGGTGGAAAGAATGCGATTTACAGTATTCCGTAAGAAAGAAGAGAGTTCTCGGACTAAACCATCTTTACAGACCGACCTGACTGTACGATAGTGAAATCTGGGTGGACATAGAATACTTTATTAATGAGTTAGAAGTAACTGACGTGAAAGTGGCGATAATAATTATTGATACAAAGAGTTCAATCGACGAGAAGGAGCTCACTTCAAAGGAAACAAGTTGCCAAAACTTCAAACTTTAAAAGAGTATGAGATGTCTCAATTTCATAGACCAACTGCGTATGGACCTGCAGTTCAGTATTGGCATCCGCATATGTGGCCACTGAAATAGACAAAAATGGTTTGTCTGAACAATTTCTTAACTTCGATTACTTATATCGACAATGTTAAGGCTAAATATGGCATTTCAATCAGGCATATTACTATATTCGTCACACTTAAGGATATAGGAGAAAATAATCGTATACGCCAGAAAACATTAGTGTTTGTGGACGAAGTGAAGAAATTTATAACAGAGTTTCGACAAGGAACATGTCTCGAACAGCGACCAAGTCTATTTCATTAATGTCAACACTATTTCACAGAGGAGAGAAAAGTAAAGCTTGTGCGTTCAAGTCTGTTTATATATCTACCCATAGCTGTACAATTGATTTGTCTTTATTAACGAGTGGCAGGTTAGCTAATCGCTGTGCAGTGCATCTGATTCCAAGAGACATAAAGCGCTTCCAGTCGTGGCCTTAATTAAGGAACAGTCCCAATATTTGCCTTGTGTGAAAATAAGAAACCATCTTCAGAGGTCGGAGAGTGGGATTCCATTTCACTATTCCCCCTCCTCCCACCTTAAGGCGGATTATGACACTGAAAAACACATGTAATCGTTTGAAAATATAAATAGTTTGGCTTTTGATATTGAACTCTTTGAGTGAGAATGTGATGTCGAATATGAAGATGTGGCTTTTGCGATGCACATATTTTTATCTACCAATTACTTCAATCACTTCATTGAAGTCCAACTCGTTGGCTGAATGGTCAGCGAACTAGCCTTCGGTTCAGAGGGTCCCGGGTTCGATTCCCGGCCGGGTCGGGGACTTTAATCTTCATTGGTTAATTCCATTGGCCCGGGGGCTGGGTGTTTGTGCTGTCCCCAACATCCCTGCAACTCACACACCACACGTAACACTATCCTCCACCACAATAACACGCAGTTACCTTCACATGGCAGATGCCGCCCACCCTCATCGGAGGGTCAGTCTTAGAAGGACTGCACTCGGCTAGAAATAGCCACACGAAATTAAAAACAAAACTTCATTGAAATCCCACATCTGCACTTTGAAGACTAATGACTGCATTTTCAGGTCAGTAAGTCAAATGTGTTTTACGGATTGTAATTACTTTAAGCAAAGGATTTGTGACAATGTTAATGGAAAATATAACAATATTGTACCCGTCTATTATGGTCTTAATTACGAGGGAATGATCATCATTTCATTCGCGATTACAGTAAACTTGTCCTACATTTTAACGACATACGGTCAAACAGCTGTAGTCTAGCGAGTCCTTGAGCAAGCGAGGAGCAAGCCACCTGCGTGAGGTTGCAATGGAGAGGTCTTAGGCCTATTCCTATTTTTATCGCCAGCAAGTGCCAGCCAAGTTGGTCAATCACGTGACGATTGGAAGAAGAGAACCGATGCGTATAACTTCATTATTGATACTACGCCCTTCCGGGCCTTGCATTGATGACCCGCGCATAAGATTGCCTCCACATAACAGGGTAACACCCACGTATGATACTAGAGTCAGGAGCGGCTCGACTTGCCTAACGAGCTTCGAACCGATCCCTTCCTACTTCCTGTGCTTGCCGCGGCAGCTCGAGCACTTGGGGAGTGGTTACGTTCGAAAGAAAAAAAACAAATATTTAAGATGGAACCTTATGTAATCTGAAAGTAGGATTCTCTGGGTTCAACTGTCTACTGGATACTGCTTAGCACTGCTACAAATGACAAGAGGCATTTAATTGGGGGTTTACAAAGATTAATTTATTCAAAATATGGTATAATAAAAAAATAGATACAGCCCTATACAATGAACTCTCTACATGCGGGATGAAAAGAAAATAATTAACACTTTAAAATTCGACTAGCCTATGGGCGTCGTCTGCACAAAGGTATGAGTGAGGTTTTGCGACCACTACCGTCTATCTTTCCCTCATTAGTTCGTACCTTTCGTTGAATTTTTAAATTTTTATATTCTGTCAATCACACCGTGTGATGAGCTGATGTCCCTATACTTACTAATTTATGTCTTAGCACGTAATTAACCGATTCATGCACTACATGATTACCATATTAAAAGATATAATTACATAATACATAGACAAAACACACATACAATTAGCTAAAATCCCCCCCCCCCGGACTTCCCGTATCTGTCACCAAGACAAACAACGTGGAACAACGGTTCTGTTTGAACTCAAAAATAAATGCACATTAAATGCTACACACACAGATATATACACATTATGCATAAAGGAGGCTATTCCTACAAGGAAAAAGTAGTTATCAGTCTCTTCTGCCCCCGGCGCAAGCTTAATGGAAGCTTGCCCAAGGTGACCCATGCTGATCCGGGGCTCGAACTGGATGAATCCCGACTGAGAGGTGCATTCCTGAAAGAAAAATCCCTAACTAGCTACGGTCTCATATCTCCGGATATTGGGGGAGATTCCTACTCATTTATTAATTACCTTCTATATTACCGTGATATTATCATTGACAGAAGTGTCTTAGCTGAACTAGTTAAAAGCAACCAGCAATTACGGGGGAGATCCACAGCCTCAAGCCTTAACTATAATAGCCCAGCGGGGCAGCTCTGTCGCGAAGGGCGAGAAGCAAACACTCACACAAAAAAGAGGAGGGGACGGTCATTCACTTCATATGACCATTTCTCATTCATTGGCCACGCCAGATTCTTCTCCCCTTCACAACGTCCAGCCTTCCCTTCTCGGGGACATATATCTATGGCCCACTTCATTTGTTTATTCATCTTACCGCAAAATTCCCAAGAAATACTCATTTATTCCATACATTTTCATTCTCCTCGTAGAGCGATCACTTACGAATCATCTCATCATAAAACTACCTGGGCATTTGGCCCTCTCATTATGTCTCATATCGCGTATCCTCTTTCCTTGGGCATAGGACTCTCATGATTCCTCAATTCCACGCTTCCTCCTCGCTCACCGATCAAGGTTATGCATATATTTATATTTTTACCATCCATAAGACTCTGGCTTCCCTGGATCTCGGCCGGTTGCATACAAAAAAAATTCATACATTTCTGGTTAACTAATCAAGAATCACGGGAAACTCGCGATCTGTCCCCCACTACTATACCTAAATAATATATTTATGCACCTCTCTTGGTCAGAATTTCTTCTCTCTTGTTGTACATGCACTTATTTTTTGTGTAAATTACGCATGCATCGTATGATTGACCTATGAGTTTCCCCGGCAAATACGATACACATGTTGGACATTAACTAGCAACCTATGGACATGGTTTTCCCTGCTCATTTATTATTGTTCCAGCCACCCCTAGGGGAACTCAAATATTCTCCTATCCTTGTCTCCCTTTCTTGCTAGGATATCCTACATATTACTAGGAATAACCCCTCACGATAAACTAATCATTAAGAAGAAAACAACGGTTGTCCGGGGAGTTAGCATCCCTTGAACCTTAAGTTAACATGATCTAGAATAATAAAATTTCCATATTAGGACATGCATTATTTTACAACATTTAGTTATTACAGAGGAGAGCTCATCCTACTACCGGTTCTAATATTAACGTGCTAAGATATATATTGACAGCACTCATCTATTTGGTGGCCGTGGTTTTTCCTTCCACGGGAGACCCATGGCGGTGTTTACTGCTGCATGGCCTCGGCGCTGGAAACCGGCGTGCTGTCCTTCACTCCTGGTCCATAAAAGTCTGACATTCCGGAGATCTCGTTCACAGCTGAAATCTCAGAGTAATCCACATGTGTAACACTTCACCACCCGTCACACGGCCTTCCGTTTACCGCAACACGAACACAGAACTTACACCACGAACAAGCAGGTCATGCTAATCACAGCGAGCGCGTTCACAGCATGAATCGGGTAGCTCACAACACTTGAGCACCCTGACTTAGAGTAGCAATTTGGGTGATACCAATTTACTAATATCACGGACTCATTTAGGCCGGCATTTTATATAGCCAAACCCGCTACTCGTTTATAAATTCTGCTCGCAGTTTATTTAATGACATGCGGCACAGAGACATTGCCTAGGCTCGCTTGACTTCCCGTCCACACTTCACAAAGGCTTCGTATTTCACGACCGCGACGGACACAATAGCACTGTCTCTGTATGCGGTCAGTAGGATTCGGACTGTAAAACTGGAGCACAACGTGACACAATGTCCCCTCTCAACGACACGCTAAGAACTGACTTCAGCGAGGCTCAGCCCAGCTTTTATGGTCTATTCACCGGAAATCAATGGGCGTAAACGATTCACGGTTCATTAAGGACAGCAGCTCCTTTCATCCCAGGAATTCAGAACATTTAAATGGTGCATATTGTAACCCTCTCTTTGCTCTCTTATTTGAACCAAGCGTGCCCTACCGACGATCGGCAGATTCCACGTAATTCGCTTCCCGCTTTTAATTATTCCATGAGCGTCATCTGGGGCTGGAGTCAATTTTGAGCGCGACTCTTAGCTTTGGGGACGCTTTCTCGTTCACATGTGTTTGCAATCTGTTAAATCTGGACATCTGGTGACCTCCTTTCTTCCCCTGAATAAAGTATTACATATTTTTAGTCTGGGATACGCAGAAAATTCAGCTCTATTCATTGGTGTGTCTCACATAATTTTTCCATGTTTGGATCAAAATATCTTATTATCTTTACGCGCCAAAATTCGACGTTGGCACTCGTGAAACGTGCATAAAAAACCGGAAGTTCCTTCTGTTGGTTTGGATCCCTGGGAAACTACGCCACACTTAGGGGCGTGTTTGACTACTCCAGCATTGAGTCATATCTCCAACTCTCTCTGCAAGTTGAGAGGGCCTTTTCGCGGGGCTTGGCTCCTGCTCGGTCTTCCCTTTGTTTTCCAGGCGGTCTTTCGCGGGTTCCGTTCTGGCCAGACGCCGCTCGATCCCCATCGCCCATACTACCAATGGCGCGAACTTTAGAAGTGATTTTAATGAGGTAGAAAGGCACCTATAATTCCAATGAGCTGTACAGGGCACTGTAGGGTTTCAATACGAAAATGCCTAGAATTCTCTACAGCGATGAAAATTAAACCATTGAACATTCAAAGGTGATATTTTATCCAATAAGAAGTGTAAAATTAGGGAAACGCCTACGTATTAGGCCATTTGTTAATATTTGCAGTGCGATATTCTCTATGAACTCTCTGACTTAAGAGATCTCTAGCCTATTGTCTCTCTGACTTCGTCGGTAGATGCAGAGTTGGTCTCGGTCCATACGTGGTCACGGCTGGTCCGTGGTCTAACAGCCCTGCACTCTGACCGGCCAACCGAGCAGAGGACGGGTGGCCAAGTCTCTACCTTAGCTCTACGCCTCTGAATTCAGGTGACGGTACAGAGCTTGACATCACATCTGGCCCCTTCCGTTGACTGCCCTGAGAATTGTCTTCCGTGATTTTCCATTCTCCTGCACTAAGGCGAATGCCAGGACAGTTCCTAAAATAGGCCACGCCCGCCTTCCCCCACACCTTCACCGAGCACCTCATTCACCGTAACAAATCTCCCGGCCTGAGAGACGGCGTCAACGTCTAAGAGGTCCCCCTTCAGGGGAGGAATGAAAACGTTTCAGTAGTAGTAGCCTCTGTCTTAATTCACATGTACAGACTTACTGACATAGTAATTCTTGCCTACGAACTTTCTTAGACTTAATTTACAATTCTCTTACGAGATGAGCTTCCGTGGCTTACGCTGCAGCGAACCAGCCTCTCACCACGGGGCTAAGTGGTTCAAATCCTGGTCTTTACATGTGAGATTTGTGCTGGACAAAGCAGAGGCGGGAAGGGTTCTTCTCCGGCCACCCCGATTTTCCCTGTCATCTTTCATTCCAGCAACACTCTCCAATAGTATTTCATTTCACCTGCCTTTCATTAATCATTGCCCCAGAAGTGTGCGACAGGCCTCTGCAGCCGGCACAATTCCTATCCTCGCCGTTAGATGGGGCTTCATTCATTCCATTCCTGACCCGGTCGAATGACTGGAAACAAGCTGTGGATTTTTATTTTCTCTTGCGAGATGGAAGCTTTTATATTTTTGGTGAAGGGAGATAGTTATTGAAGAGCGGACTTCGCTTCAGCGAAGGTCCGAACGAAACAGGTCATGCTTGACTCACAAGCCACGGCAAGGAGCAGCCAGGAGAGGGAACTTGTAGGGATTCAACTCAGCTCCATTTTATACGTAAAAGTTCACTAGTCATAGCTAGAAGCATCCTAGAAATCTGTGTGTATTGTGGAATATCAAGCGAAATTGTAGTGCAACTTAGTAACATATTGAAAATCAAAGGTACTGTATGTTTTCGTTTACCAGAAGCTCTATGTGGAGATAATTTGGGTGTGCATCATTCTAAAATTGTTTGTAACTTTTCAGTAACTACTAATTGAAGAGGCTATCATCATGTGCTAGATTCAACAAGGGATATCTGCAAACCAACCAGCCCAAGATGTGCAGTGGAAACATTCAGGAAGGGAAATCGCAGTCATCACGTGCAATTAAACCAGATATTACGCTGGCAGTGCAGTGAACCAATCTATCCCACTCCAAGGAAAAGGTCATCTGCCAACCTAATCATCTAGGCAGAAGAATCCAGCTCAATCATCTAAATGTAGGGCCTAAGTAACATTTTGTAACTTCTTTCATTTCCTTACAAGGTAGACGAATGTATGATTCTTCTAATTGAGAAGATATTTCTATTAAATTAGAATTAATAATGAAAAATGTTCAGAGCCTGCGTGGCTCAGGCGGCAGCGCGCCGCCCTCTCACCGCTGAGTTCAGTGGTTGATATCCCGGTCACTCCATGTGAGTGTGGATTTTCATTTTTAATAAATGATTTTATTTGCTTTACGTCCCATTAACTACTTTTACGGTTTTAGGAGACGCAGAGGTGCCGGGAATTAGTCTCGCAGGAGCTTTTGAACGTGCCAGTAAATTTACCGACACGAGGCTGATGTATTTGAGCACCTTGAAATACCATCGGACTGACCCATATTGGGGTCAGAATGCCAGCTTCTCAACCATCTGAGCCACTCACCTTGACAAAATTAGAATTAGAATTGATACTTTTCTTATTATGCTTTGGTGTTAGTTAAATAATTTATGAATGAAGTAGATCTATCTTAGAATGTGTGTGTTAGTTATACAACCCCGTATTGGGAGAACAATTTCATTCATCGGAAATGATTTTTTTATTTAATACTTTTCTATTTCAAATCAGACTGAGATTAGAATCGAGAAAGTTAAAATAATATTTTTGAGGAAATAAAATGAGTAGCATTGTATGATATTGCTCTAAATGTAGAAGTGCTCAGTTCTCAGATGGAAAATACTGACCGGAGGAAACGCATTTTTGTGAATGTATGGCAGACTTAGGCAGCAATGAAAATGATTTTTCGAGCATGTAAGGCCATGAAAGCAAACGTTAGCTACGATATTTAAGAATCATTGTATTAGGTGGGCGGAAAATAATCACGAAACAATTAACTATTAATGCCAATTAAGGGACTTGGTATTAATAGTGTTGTGGAGTTAGTATTCTTCATAATAATTCCTGGAGAAAATTGTTGATATAGAAAAATAAGTCCAGGTAAGGGATTTCTAATCTCATTAATCACGGATTTCAGAAGTGAAATTTGAATAAGAGGAACATGAAACAGAATTATCGACTGTACATAATCAAGATTAATGATAAAAATCAATGCAAAAATAACCAAGCGGTTAGGCCACGTAATGAAATTCATTTAAAAATCGTGTAGTGGATGCATGTGCAGTGCAGGTTGTTGATATGCTTTGAGGCCATATTTATTGTGATATTAAATCATGTGTGGTGCAAATTGATTATCTGAACTCAGTACGTTTATCTTAGTGGGGGTCTCAGATCGATTGAACCTAGGAATATTGCAGCAGGATTGGTAGGAAATTCAGGGTTCTATTTAACCAAAATGATTTGATTATCAGATACTTTCCCGACAACTAAAATCGTCATTAATTAATCATATTGTGATCCAATGACGAACGTAAAGCCAAAGAAAAACCCATGTGATAAAAAATTGTGACAACTCACAAGAATGTAATGGAATTATTCAGCGGAAAACAAGAAGGTTATGACCTAGATAAATCATAAAAAAGAATGATAATCATGAGTAATGGTTAATCCTTCTTAATAACAATTTTGGAGAACTTTAAATTATTAATTTAAACTCTAAAATAGGATTTATGAATAATAGGGTGACTAATCTCATATTAAAGTGGAACATAATCATGAAATGCTTAATTATTATCTAAATAGAACCTAAAATTAGAGTAGCTCATAAAATGAATTTAATGAGGAATAATAATCATGAATATGATTAAATAATTAATTAAATTAATTAGTGCTCCTTAATAATTCAAATCAACTCAAGTGTAAATAGAAAGTTGTATATAATTATTTAAGAGGAAGTGTTGGAATTATGCTCAATTTACTTGTTACCGTAAATTTAGAACGGAAATTAGTAGTGGTTAGTTGAGGAAGGAAGTGTTGAATTTGATAACATGGTCGAAGACAAATAATTCATTATGATGAAATTAAATATTTCCTCGAACTGATTCGTAATTAATTCAGATTTCGACGAAATCGGGGATAGAATTTTACCACATGGTGAAATGATTTTGTCATGTTAAGAAAAATTGTTTATTTGTGAGATGAATGCAGTATTATCACCAATTGAGAGTATTGTTGATTAAATTTTCAGTTTCTTATATTGAAACGAGGCCAACGATGACGAAGAAACTTTCGATACATCGCCATAAATTATTAACTTTCTATAAATTCTGCTGAAAAAGAAGTATTCGGATTTGTAAGTTTTGAGTCGTTACTATAAGAAGAAATATCATGTTTGATTTTAATGTTGTTACTAATATAGTCCACCAATGTATAATATACACTGTCTGACAGAGCAAATGCAACACCAAGAAGGAGTGGTCAGAACTTTATGCCAATTGCAGGGTAGACTGACGTCACTGACGTATGCTCATGATGTGAAATGCGCCGCTGTGCTGCGCACGTAGCGAACGATAAATGGGACGCGGCGTTGGCGAATGACCCACTTCGTACCGTGATTTCTCAGCCGACAGTCATTGTAGAATGTGTTGTCGTGTGCCACAGGACACGTGTATAGCTAAGAATGCCAGGCCGCCGTCAACGGAGGCATTTCCAGCAGACAGACGACTTTACGAGGGGTATGGTGATCGGGCTGAGAAGGGCAGGTTGGTCGCTTCGTCAAATCGCAGCCGATACCCATAGGGATGTGTCCACGGTGCAGCGCCTGTGGCGAAGATGGTTGGCGCAGGGACATGTGGCACGTGCGAGGGGTCCAGGCGCAGCCCGAGTGACGTCAGCACGCGAGGATCGGCGCATCCGCCGCCAAGCGGTGGCAGCCCCGCACGCCACGTCAACCGCCATTCTTCAGCATGTGCAAGACACCCTGGCTGTTCCAATATCGACCAGAACAATTTCCCGTCGATTGGTTGAAGGAGGCCTGCACTCCCGGCGTCCGCTCAGAAGACTACCATTGACTCCACAGCATAGACGTGCACGCCTGTCATGGTGCCGGGCTAGAACGACTTGGATGAGGGAATGGCGGAACGTCGTGTTCTCCGATGAGTCACGCTTCTGTTCTGTCAGTGATAGTCACCGCAGACGAGTGTGGCGTCGGCGTGGAGAAAGGTCAAATCCGGCAGTAACTGTGGAGCGCCCTACCGCTAGACAACGCGGCATCATGGTTTGGGGCGCTATTGCGTATGATTCCACGTCACCTCTAATGCGTATTCAAGGCACGTTAAATGCCCACCGATACGTGCAGCATGTGCTGCGGCCGGTGGCATTCCCGTACCTTCAGGGGCTGCCCAATGCTCTGTTTCAGCAGGATAATGCCCGCCCACACACTGCTCGCATCTCCCAACAGGCTCTACGAGGTGTACAGATGCTTCCGTGGCCAGCGTACTCTCTGGATCTCTCACCAATCGAACACGTGTGGGATCTCATTGGAAGCCGTTTGCAAACTCTGCCCCAGCCTCGTACGGACGACCAACTGTGGCAAATGGTTGACAGAGAATGGAGAACCATCCCTCAGGACACCATCCGCACTCTTATTGACTCTGTACCTCGACGTGTTTCTGCGTGCATCGCCGCTCGCGGTGGTCCTACATCCTATTGAGTCGATGCCGTGCGCATTGTGTAACCTGCATATCGGTTTGAAATAAACATCAATTATTCGTCCGTGCCGTCTCTGTTTTTTCCCCAACTTTCATCCCTTTCGAACCACTCCTTCTTGGTGTTCCATTTGCTCTGTCAGTCAGTGTATTTTCATTTCATTTTTGTCACGAGCCTATCCAGCCACGTTCCCCTTATTGAAAAAAAAAGGTTTTAATCGAATGTCCTAAAATAGTGAATTCAGTCCTCACGAACGCACCACACTGACGTACCTCGTGTTAGTCTATTGAGCGACCCTGGGAAGGGGACAATATACTCATGGCATTGAATTAGCCTACGTGTTTTTCCTCATATATAATATGTTTCCCTACGTCACCCAAGTTCCTCTCGTTGTACTTGAACAGATGATTATTCAGATGACTGTAGGTAGATGTACCGTTTTGCGTGGGAATGACTGTGACAATTGCAAAATGATGAACGATCTACAATCATAGTAAAAAGTATTCGTACACTTGATACTGAAATAAAAATAATTTATTTAGGATACTTATTGTCACGTACGTTGTATAACATAAATATGTTAGCTTTCTGTACATGACGTAAAGATATACACATCACAAAACATAAAATTAATAGACGTCTCTGTCATTAATACTTAAATAAATGGAAATACCATGATTTCATAGTCATAAATAGTATTCGTAGAGTGCGGTTTTACATTCATTTCCCTCTAATTTTAGTGCACATTTAGTATTTTCTTGGCAATCCTTTTAAATTTTCAATGGCCACAAGTCGCCTAGACGTTGAATGAACTAACCTGGAGGTGAAGGTTGGTTCAATCTTACCCCAATCTTCCAAAATAGCCATTTTCAGGGCTGGCTTTGATGAAATATATCTTGTGCTCAGTCTCTCTTTAGGATAAGCCCACACATGTTCAGTGAGTGGCTCAGACGGTAGAGTGCATGAATACTTGTTATACATCTATATGTCTAGCTTATTCGATGATACTTTTGTTAAAACAAACATTTCTAAAGTACTATTGTTAGTTCCGGTACGTATTCATATTCATGTTTCGCGAAATACCAAAATATAGAAAATTAGTGAAATTTCTAGCGGCATATGAACAATGCGTCAACTACAAACCAAAACATTGGTAACGTTGAAGGTATACGTATACCTTTTCCCATGACTGTAATTATTCAAAGCATGTTTTCTTGCGGTGCAGAGCGTCGAGATCAATTCGTGGTAAGTTAATGTACAGATGCTTGCAGAATGAACGCTGTAATCCATTTAACTCTTCAATAAAGATGTCTAATATTAATAATAATATTATTAATAATAATAATAATAATAATAATAATAATAATAATAATAATAATAATAATAATAATAATAATAATAATAATAATAATAATAATAATAATTTTGATGGACGCCGAGTTTCCGGCTTGTGCTTGTAAACCTACCAAAACGGGCTGGCATGTTTGAGTATCATCAAATGCAGCCGAATTGCGACCGGATCGAATCCGCGAACTTGAGCTCAAGAGGTCTGCACTCTACCGTCTGGGCCACTGCTCAAGGCGACATGCAAGGGAACGTACACTCCGTAAGTATTGTATAGGGGACAACTTGCTGCCCGCCTGGTGGCCATTAGCTCTAAGGTGTTAGGTACGTACGGTATGACACCATAGTGATCCGCTTTGAGTCCCATTGGTGGAAAACAATTAACCTTGAGAATTTTGGCCGAGAGGAAGGGAGAGGTGGTGGTATACAATTTATAATCACGAATTGCTGAAAAAAAGCCTGGATTCAATTCCAAATCTCTCCGCGGTGTTCAGAGTTAAAACATATAACGCTGTTCGTGGTGATTCGTCCGTCGGAAGGCGACGTAAAACCCCGAGCAGGCCCCTTAGTGCTATTCGATAGGCTGGGCTATGTGCCGTCTTCGGGTTTCACACTCTCCCTTCCTACGATCATATGTCAAGTCATTCATTTCATGTCATTAACTCATCTCGTGAGGTGGACGTCAGAAAGGGCAACTGATCGTAAACAAAGACTCGCTACAAAAAATTATTTCACTTCAATCTGGCCCCGTACCGGAACGGGACAAGTGTTGGACATACTTATTACAGAAGACAACTTGCTATGTACTGTAGTCCTTTTTTGCAGTAAGGCGTAAGCAGTCCGGCCCCGCGGTGTAGGGGCAACGCATCCGCCTGTTACACGGCGGTCCCGGGTTCGATTCCCGGCCGGGTCAGGGGATTTTGGTTGTAAATGATTAATATCCCTGGCGTGGGGACTGGGTGTTTGTGTCGGCCTTAACGTTCCGCAATTTCCAAATACTCGCAGATTCAAAACATATGGTGCATGTAGGGGCAAAAGATTTTTCTAGGTCGACGCCCCGATCAGCTAGATCAGCTATGCACTGTATGTGGACAACATTTCTCAGTGCTTAACACACATTTTGTTGCTATCTCCTTTACACTGCACTCACACAGGGAGCTCTTATGGCAACGAAGGTGCAGCATTGGTATAGTATTGGAAAGGGAGCAACCGTGGCCTTAATTATGGTACAGCCTAAACTTCATAATCTCATTGGCGAATATATTTTACAAGGATATCGTATGTGAAAATTGGAAATCAAACAGAAAACCACCTTCAGAGCTTCCGACAATGAAATTCGAACCCAGTTTCTCCCGAATACAAGCTACTTAACCCATTCCACGTAGCCAACTATTTAGTAGCA